>NC_092092.1:74365088-74735088 GCF_045679555.1 Salvelinus alpinus
CACACACCCACACACACACCCACACCGCGGCCTGCACAGCCAATCCTGAATTGTGGTCACATGTTCGGTGTGTTATTATTTCTCAGGGTGACTTTGTCAAGGCTCACTGGGACCAAGGATACACAATCAGGTCCAGAGTTTATATTTAACCAAGCTATCAGGGGGAAAACACAGTTACACACTCACTCACTAACACTCACTCACACTCACTCACCCACACAGACAGACACACGCACACACACACACATACACGCACACACACACACGCACACACACACACACACACATACATGCACACACACAACGAAGAATACACAGCAGTGGGTTCATAATTTGTCTACAGAGAAAGCTCAGAAAGTGATAGAGGAAATGGTTGAGAAAGAGAGAGAAAGCGACAGAGAAAGAAAACAGAGAGGAGAGAGAAGAGAGAGAGAGAGTGAAGAGAAAGATGAGATAGAGAGAGAGAAGAGAGCGCATGAGAGGACAGAGAGAGAGAATCAGTTATAGAACCCATTTCCCTTCATGGTTGTGAGGTCTGGGGTCTGCTCATCAACCAAGAATTCACAAAATGGGACAAACACCAAACTGAGACTCTGCATAAAACACCAAATAAAGCATATAGAGCAAAATTAGGCCGATATCCACTAATTATCAAAATCCAGAAAAGAGACGTTAAATTCTACAACCACCTAAAAGGAAGCGATTCCCAAACCTTCCATAACAAAGCCATCACCTACAGAGAAATGAACCTGGAGAAGAGCCCCCTAATCAAGCTGGTCATGGGGCTCTGGTCACAAACACTAACACACCCCACATAGCCCCAGGACAGCAACACAATTAGAACCAACCAAATCATAAGAAAAAAAAAGATATTTACTTGACATATTGGAAAGAATTAACAAAAAAAGAAAGCAAACTAGAATGCTATTTGGCCCTAAACAGAGAGTACACAGTGGCAGAATACCTGACCACTTTGACTGACCCAAACTGAAGAAAAGCTTTGACTATGTACAGACTCAGTGAGCATAGCCTTGGCATTGACAAAGGCAGACCTGGCTCTCAAGAGAAGACAGGCTATGTGCACACTGCCCACAAAATGAGGTGGAAACTGAGCTGCACTTCCTAACCTCCTGCCAAATGTATGACCATATTAGAGGCACACATTTCCCTCAGATTACACAGATCCACAGAGAATTCGAATTAACAAACCCAATTTTGTTAAAATCCCATATCTACTGGGTAAAATACCACAGTGTTCCATCACAACAGCAAGATTTGTGACCTGTTGCCACAAGAAAAGGGCAACCAGTGAAGAACAAACACCATTGTAAATACAACCCATATTAATGTTTATTTATTTTCCCTTTTGCATCTGAAATGTCTTTATTATGTTGGAACTTCTTTGAGTGTAATATTTAGTGTTAATTTTTATTGTTTATTTCACTTTTGTTTATTATGTACTTCACTTGCTTTGGCAATGTTAACATATGTTTCCCATGCCAATAAAACTCTTAAATTGAGAAAAAGAGAGAGAGAGAGAGAGCGGACCCTGTCCCATGATCATCACCAGAGTTGTGGACTCGAGTCACATATTTGCTGACTGTAGACTCAACTTGATAGAAAATAAAATAACTTGAGACTTGACTTGGTGCCTCAAGACTCGGGACTTGAGACCGATGACTTGAAATTATCTGACCAGGTTTTGTAACTTTTTGTGGCACAGAGTCTCAGTGGATTACACTCCACGCAGCCAGAGACAGTAACCGCAGCATGTGTCGTAAGACTCATCACTAGTTAACACACCAACATCATAATTATGACTAATCCCTGCCCAATTCTCCTGTTAAAATTGTATTTTGCACCTAACCTTAACCTTAACCCTAACCTTAACCACACTGCTAACCTTAACCCTAAACTTAACCACACTGCTAACCTTAACCCTAACCTTAACCACACTGCTAACCTTAACCCTAACCTTAACCACACTGCTAACCTTATGCCAAACCCTAACCTTAAATTAAGTTACTTTTTTCCCAAATGTTTCTGTTGTTGCCAGTTTTAACGTTGTGACTGTGGAATCTGAGTTTATTGCTGTTATCTAGTGGAAACCCTGTCCCATAGAAGTTGGAGGGGGAGGAGTGTCAGTACTTCCTCAGTTGTCAGAGTCATGCTGCCCCTGACATACCCACAGTCTCTTCTCACAAACATACTCTGTTCTCACACACTGTCACAGACTCTTTCTCACACACTGTCAGACACTCTTTCTCACACACTGTCAGACACTCTCTCACGGCTGAAATCACTGCTGTCCGTTGCTCTATCCAAACACAGGAACAGGGACAGGAGCAGAATGACTGTGCTTTAGCCTGGCGGAGGGGAAAGTTTCCCTCACTGGGCAGTGAACAGACTGAGGACACACTGGGACTACTGTACTAGACTACTGTACCACTACCACCCTCATGAGGAATGAAGTGACAGGAGAAAACAGACAGCAGGACAGAGGTGAGACACACTCTTCTCTCTAACTATCTGTCTGTATTCATTGAGTATGTTTGAGTTCCACTTTGTCTTGAACTTATGCTGTGTGTGTGTGTCCTACTCTCTCTCAGTTCAACTTAATTCAGTTCAGAGGGCTTTATTGGCATGGGAAACATATGTTTACATTGCCAAAGCAAGTGAAATAGGTAATAAACAGTGAAATAAATAATAAAACATGAACAGTAAACGTTACACAAGTTCCTAAGGAATAGAGACATTTCAAATGTCATATTATGGCTTCATACAATTACAGTGGTCTCTCTCTCTCTCTCTCTCTCTCTCTCTCTCTCTCTCTCTCTCTCTCTCTCTCTCTCTCTCTCTCTCTCTCTCTCTCTCTCTCTCTCTCTCTCTCTCTCTCTCTCTCTCTCTCTCTCTCTCTCTCTCTCTAAAATGTTTACTGAGTGTGTATCACTCGTGTGCAACTGGAGTGTGTGTGTTTTGTGAATGTTTATCAAACTACTTTCAGCCTTACTCTTCAAGAGGGGAAAAAATGTAGACCTCTCACTCTGTCTCTCTCTCTCTCTCTCTCTCTCTCTCTCTCTCTCTCTCTCTCTCTCTCTCTCTCTCTCTCTCTCTCTCTCTCTGTCTCTCTCGCTGTCTCTCTCTCTCTCAATTCAATTCAATTCAATTCAATTCAATTCAAGGGGCTTTATTGGCATGGGAAACATGTGTTAACATTGCCAAAGCAAGTGAGGTAGGTAATATACAAAAGTCAAATAAACAATAAAAATGAACAGTAAACATTACACATACAGAAGTTTCAAAACAATAAAGACATTACAAATGTCATATTATATATATGCAGTGTTGTAACAATGTACAAATGGTTAAAGCACACAAGTTAAAATAAATAAACATAAATATGGGTTGTATTTACAGTGGTGTTTGTTCTTCACTGGTTGCCCTTTTCTTGTGGCAACAGGTCACAAATCTTGCTGCTGTGATGGCACACTGTGGAATTTCACCCAGTAGATATGGGAGTTTATCAAAATTGGATTTGTTTTCGAATTCTTTGTGGATCTGTGTAATCTGAGGGAAATATGTCTCTCTAATATGGTCATACATTGGGCAGGAGGTTATGTCTCTCTCTCTCACTCTGTCTCTCTCTCCTTCCCATCTGAGGACATAGGCAATAAAAGAGGTCAATGGATAATGTGTGATCGTTGGACTATGATTTGCAGTAGATAAGTGTGTGTGTTTCTCTGTGTTAGCCACTGTACTGTAGTGAGGGGATCTCTCAGCTGTAGTTCAGTCACAGACACACAGGCGTGTGTTGTTCCAGGGGGTTAGGCTAAACTTAGAGCCCCCTGTCTGTCTCATGTTACCCCTGTCCCTCACTGACGTCCATTTCACACACGCTTACCCCACAGCCTTACAGTTGAACCCATAGCCCAGCTATATAGGTTTGAGGTTTATGAAGGTTCTTAGGCTTCATATTGGCATCAAAAGTTCCGTAACAATGGTATTCTATTGATCTAGAATCCCAATTAGAATAATGGTGCTAACCTGGAGGGCAGTTTAAAATACATCTGTGTCAGTTTTTCTGACTCTGCTCTTCTCCATTGCTCCTCATTGACATCCATGAACTGTTAACCTCCTGAGTAGTTTAGAATGTTCACTGTTCTGCTGGCAGCAACGTTCCATTACAGAATGCCACGGAATGAGAATGAGTTAGTGTGTCATTGTGATGTCATCAAATTGATTGTATTAGAACATTCCGCAACGTACGGATGACATTTCCTGATCATGCTTCCCTACTACGGAACTGAAAACACCTTACATAAATGCAGTATCATTTCTGCAAACGTATCTATGAATGTAACAACGTCTAGCTAGATCAACAGCAGCCAAGGTGTCTGGAGGGCATTGTGACTTAGTCTACATTAGAATCAGATGATTGATTTGTTCTATTAAAATCCCCAGCGCAGCATGATCTAGTCTGTGACAGGATGATGAAGATATGGGGATAAATCCTCTGTTGGACAACAGTTTGTCGTTTTAACATGCTGTGTAATGAGGAGCTCAGGAGCCTGCCTCCCAGGGGCCTCTCTACTCCCTATAGTGTAGTGCACTACTTTTGGTCAGGGCCGATAGGGCTTTTGAACAGATAGAGCTCTGGTCTATAGTAGTGCACTAAATAGGGAATAGGGTACCATTTGGGAGTCAACCTGCTCTATTAGATCTCTCTGTAATGTGTCTGTCGGTGTCTGGAAACAGAGTGTTGTTTCTCCTGTAAAGAGCCTCAGGCTGTTTACAGCTGTCTGACTCACAAGACACACTGATTCAATCAGGACATGGCCTTTGTCCTTAATTGCACCTTATTCCCTATATAGTGCACTACTTTTGAGCAGGACCCATAAGGCTCTGGCCGAAAGTACTGCACTACATAGGGAATAGGGAGCCATTTGGGACTCAACTGTGGATGCCTCAATGGAGTGACCGGTGTTGTTTCTAGAGGAGGAGCGTCTTCATCCTCGTTTTCTTCACTTTAGCATGGACATAATAGATGACAGAGAGAGGGAGAGAGAAGTGGAAAGTAGGCAATGAGGGTTTTATTAGTCATGCCCTACCTACCCCATTCCTTTCCCCTACACTGTTCAAATAGAAAGACTCAAAACACCATCATTGTGTACTGAAACCATGAAAAGTAGTGAACCTAAGCTGAGGTCTTTGAATGTGAACCCCAATGTGTGTTGATACATACAGTAGAATGTGGTTTAAAACAGAATGGAAGTACTCTGAAACAGTACTGCGGCAGACATTTGATGTCATCACAAGGTACACTCTGGTAACATTGGTGTTTTTTAAGAGAGAGTGGTGAACTTGTGAAAACACCTTTTGAGGGTTTCAGAACATGTAAAATGCAGCATCAAATTACACAAATTATTTTCCAGACAGTCTCTCTCATACATTCATTTCCAGTGACACATTTTATAAATGTATTGAGATTAATAGACAGAGATGTCATATTTGTCCACAGTTTGCTGAAATATGTTCAAATGTTAAAGAGGACACGGGAAATGTAATACTTTTCCTAGGGTAGGCAATGGCAGTAATTAATACTACATCTGCCAGGCTCATTGTGAGGTTATACATCATGTTACATTCACAATGTTTAGGGTTATGTAAGGTAACATATAGCAGAGATAACAGGTTCAACTTATGGTAGAGATAAAATGTCCAACTTATGGCAGAGATAAAATGTCCAACTTATAGCAACGATAACATGTCCAACTTATAGCAGAGATAACATGTCCAACTTATAGCAGAGATAACATGTCCAACTTATAGCAACGATAACATGTCCAACTTATAGCAGAGATAACATGTCCAACTTATAGCAACGATAACATGTCCAACTTATAGCAGAGATAACATGTCCAACTTATAGCAGAGATAACATGTCCAACTTATAGCAGAGATAACATGTCCAACTTATAGCAACGATAACATGTCCAACTTATAGCAACGATAACATGTCCAACTTATAGCAGAGATAACATGTCCAACTTATAGCAGAGATAACATGTCCAACTTATAGCAGAGATAACATGTTCAACTTATAGCAACGATAACATGTCCAACTTATAGCAGAGATAACATGTTCAACTTATAGCAGGGATAACATGTCCAACTTATATCAGAGATAACATGTTCAACTTATAGCAGGGATAACATGTCCAACTTATATCAGAGATAACATGTTCAACTTATAGCAGAGACACCATGTCCAACTTATAGCAACGATAACATGTCCAACTTATAGCAGAGATAACATGTCCAACTTATAGCAGAGATAACATGTTCAACTTATAGCAGGGATAACATGTCCAACTTATATCAGAGATAACATGTTCAACTTATAGCAGGGATAACATGTCCAACTTATAGCAGAGATAACATGTCCAACTTATAGCAGAGACAACATGTCCAACTTATAGCAACAATAACATGTCCAACTTATAGCAGAGATAACATGTTCAACTTATAGCAGAGACAACATGTCCAACTAATAGCAGAGATAACATGTTCAACTGATATAAGAGATAACATGTCCAACTTATGGTAGAGATAAAATGTCCAACTTATGGCAGAGATAAAATGTCCAACTTATAGCAACGATAACATGTCCAACTTATAGCAGAGATAACATGTCCAACTTATAGCAGAGATAACATGTCCAACTTATAGCAACGATAACATGTCCAACTTATAGCAGAGATAACATGTCCAACTTATAGCAACGATAACATGTCCAACTTATAGCAGAGATAACATGTCCAACTTATAGCAGAGATAACATGTCCAACTTATAGCAGAGATAACATGTCCAACTTATAGCAACGATAACATGTCCAACTTATAGCAACGATAACATGTCCAACTTATAGCAGAGATAACATGTCCAACTTATAGCAGAGATAACATGTCCAACTTATAGCAGAGATAACATGTTCAACTTATAGCAACGATAACATGTCCAACTTATAGCAGAGATAACATGTTCAACTTATAGCAGGGATAACATGTCCAACTTATATCAGAGATAACATGTTCAACTTATAGCAGGGATAACATGTCCAACTTATATCAGAGATAACATGTTCAACTTATAGCAGAGACACCATGTCCAACTTATAGCAACGATAACATGTCCAACTTATAGCAGAGATAACATGTCCAACTTATAGCAGAGATAACATGTTCAACTTATAGCAGGGATAACATGTCCAACTTATATCAGAGATAACATGTTCAACTTATAGCAGGGATAACATGTCCAACTTATAGCAGAGATAACATGTCCAACTTATAGCAGAGACAACATGTCCAACTTATAGCAACAATAACATGTCCAACTTATAGCAGAGATAACATGTTCAACTTATAGCAGAGACAACATGTCCAACTAATAGCAGAGATAACATGTTCAACTGATATAAGAGATAACATGTCCAACTTATAACAGAGATAACATGTTCAACTTATAGCAGAGATAACATGTCCAACTTATATCAGAGATAACATGTCCAACTTATAGCAGAGATAACATTTACAGCATAAAGCTGGTATGTGCGTGACAATATGAATTTGAACCCGGGTCTCCTGCTTGTCAAAACACTGTCCAAAACATTGACTCAGCCAGTGTTCAGACTTAACTGCTGTGATGAACCACCCTTGTTACACTGAGCACATGGGGCCCTATTCAGACTTGTGATATACAGACTTAACATGGACTTGAGTCAATAAACATTGGCTTTAAAAAATAAAATAAGTCCATGTTAAGTCAACAGATCTCAAGTCTGAATAAGACCTCCAACTTTATATTTTCAAAGCTTTATTTAGACAGATTAGAAAGATGACAACACAGAGGAGGAGTGAACGTGGGAAAAGCAGAATCGAACCTCTGACTTGTGGAACAGTAAGATAGCACATTCCTTCGGAATGTTACCCACTCAATCACATCTCCACGTGCCATGTGAGAAACTAGTGAATCCCATTGAGTTAAAGCCTGAAGACGAATGTTTAGGTTGAAGACCATGCTGCCGTGCTGTTCAGAGTTCTCCTTATCTCCGGCATGGAGATGGAGAGAGGGCATTCGTGGCAGGACTCGCCTCTAGACCACTCTATGGTTTAGTGTAAAAACAGGCAAGTTTGCAGGTGCCTCCCCTCTATTTTGGTCCATGAATCCAGACTGGTGAGAGAACACAAACATGCCAAGAAAGTGTGCGTCAATGAAAACGTGAATACAAAATGTTATCAAATCAAAGAACAAAACAGAAAAAGTAATTCACTCAACAAGAACATGTGTTCTGTGTAGCATTTCAGACGCTAATGGCTGCTGTGCTAGAAGCCAAGGCAAGCTGCAATTTTGATTCAATGATCATTTATTTGTTTTTGTTGCAAATGAAGGCCTGCTTTTTAATTAATACTGCATGCTTGAGTTTATCAACAGGCCATATAAGAGAAGGGAATAAACAATATGAAAAGGGAATAAATAATATGAAAATGGAAAAAACAATAAGAGAAGGGAAAAAACAACAAGAGAAGGGAAAAAACAACAAGAGAAGGGAAAAAACAACAAGAGAAGGGAATAAACAATAAGAGAAGGGAATAAACAACAAGAGAAGGGAATAAACAATAAGAGAAGGGAATAAACAATAAGAGAAGGGAAAAAACAACAAGAGAAGGGAAAAAACAACAAGAGAAGGGAAAAAACAACAAGAGAAGGGAATAAACAACAAGAGAAGGGAATAAACAACAAGAGAAGGGAATAAACAACAAGAGAAGGGAAAAAACAACAAGAGAAGGGAAAAAACAACAAGAGAAGGGAAAAAACAACAAGAGAAGGGAAAAAACAACAAGAGAAGGGAATAAACAACAAGAGAAGGGAATAAACAACAAGAGAAGGGAATAAACAACAAGAGAAGGGAATAAACAACAAGAGAAGGGAAAAAACAACAAGAGAAGGGAATAAACAACAAGAGAAGGGAATAAACAACAAGAGAAGGGAATAAACAATAAGAGAAGGGAATAAACAACAAGAGAAGGGAATAAACAATAAGAGAAGGGAATAAACAACAAGAGAAGGGAAAAATCAACAAGAGAAGGGAATAAACAATAAGAGAAGGGAATAAACAATAAGAGAAGGGAATAAACAACAAGAGAAGGGAATAAACAATAAGAGAAGGGAATAAACAACAAGAGAAGGGAATAAACAATAAGAGAAGGGAATAAACAACATGAGAAGGGAATAAACAATAAGAGAAGGGAATAAACAACAAGAGAAGGGAATAAACAATAAGAGAAGGGAATAAACAACAAGAGAAGGGAATGAACAACAAGAGAAGTGAATCTCATTTACAGGAATTGGAAACTGGAAACACCATAATAGTTTTTTAAACCTTTCTGTTAGTGCTCCCTGTCCCTGGCATGGTGTTGCACAACTCTTGATTAAGTAGTGTTACAACACACCATGTCATGTTTCAAAACATCTCAGGATGATGTTTCAATACTCTAAGTTTGTGCCAGCTCAGTTGCCACTAGTTTTGTGTTTCAAAGGGTTTCATTTGAACAGTGTAGCATCCTCCCACAATGTGCAGCGCTCAAGCTTTCGGCCAATCAGAACTATTAACGATGCGTCTGAGTAGTAGAGCTGATCTAGGATCAGGTTCCCCCTGTCTATAAAATCATATTCATTATGATCTGAAAGACTAAACTGATCCTCAGTCAGTACTCCTAGATCAGCACTGCTTTGTGAATACGAGCCCTGGTCACTATGGTGACATTGCAGAGAGTAGGATGGTGTTTCCTGATCATGGGAAAGGTTTGTTTTGTGTTGTCCCCTCTACTGGTTATGAGTGGGGGAGGGTAAGCTGATCTTAGACCTGTGCCCAGTAACCTCTGGTAGAGTGACCTTGTAGCCTGCTGCACTCTGCTGGCATTCTCTTACAGTTGGTCAGCACTACTCTGTCTCAGCAGGACAAACAGTGGGGTCTCACACACACACACACACACACACACACACACACACACACACACACACACACACACACACACACACACACACACACACACACACACACACACACACACACACACACACACACACACACACACACACACACACACACACACACACACACACACACACACACACACACACACACACACACACATTCTCTCTCACTAACCACCCCACTCACACATGCCATCAGAAAAGAGTGCTTTGTGTATTCACAGACTGGGCGGCAGCTAGAGAGAGAGAGAGAGAGAGAGAGAGAGAGAGGTGTGGGTGGTGGAGGGGGGAGAGAGGGAGAGATTAATTTCCAGAGAAAGAGGAGAGAGAGAGAGGATTGTAGTAGAGGATAGACGGGGTTAGAGAGATACAGGAAGAAGCTCTAAAGAGAGTTAACTGGAGAGAGAACGAAAGTGACAGATCAGACATCCAACACAGGAGAGAGAAAGAGAGAGATCATAAAAAGAGAAAGTGAGAGAGAGGTCAGAGCAGGAAAGAGAGAGAGAGATCAGAACCAGAGAGAGAGATCAGAGCAGGAGAGGAAAAGAGAGAGCTGTCTCTGAGGACAGAGCCAGACCACCAGACAGTCAGTCTGAATGCTTAGTAGCTGAGAGCTGTGCTGAGAGCTGCGGCTGTTGGCAGCATTGATTTCTGGGAGCTGTAAGCTGCTGGTACACATGGCGTGGTGCTGTTGCACTCCTCTCCGGGCCTCCTCGTCCTCCTGCTGCTCTCCGCTCCTCAAACGCTGCCCTCTCTTCCCAGGTTGGTTCCACTTCACCCTGCCGTCTGTACCCACAGCCTGTAGCTGAGGCTAGTAGGTGACTGACATGAGAAGACAGATACTCGTTCAGACAGATACTGCTGCTGTAGGTATATCTATATGACATGGGTAACAGGCTATCCCATGAAGGTATAGTATAGTACAGGGCATGGTGTGTCAGTGTGACATTGTGCTAGGTGCTGTCTGATTGTGCTTGTTGTGTGTACTATAGTTGCAGTCCTGTCTGTCATATTGTTACTAAATTGTACAGTTTGTTGTGTTCTGTGTCTCAGTGCAGAATAACAGATAAGTCAATCATTGTGTATTGTCTTGTCTTTATGCTTTGTCCTGTGTAGAGAGTCTCTCTGCTATGTTGGGTAATATTACCACTATTTCGACAAGGTCTAAAAGCATGAAGACAATTTTGACATTGACTGTCAGCTGTGGCTTACCATTACAGTGTTGTATACAATACACAAAGGCTTACCGTTGTTTTGTTCTGTTTACAGGGCATGCTTGTCCTTGTCTGAGTCTGTTCTGGTCTGAATGTTCTCTCGTCTTGCTGAGCTGTTGTCTCATGGGTAACGCTCAGTGTTGTGTGGGGTTGTTGGCTGATGATGTCAGTGCAGATGTTTGTCTGTGGGTCATTGTGTGACCTCTCTGCTTCTTACCACAGTGTTTCCCATCCCCTGTAAACCCTTACCACAGTGTTTCCCATCCCATGTAAACCCTTACCACAGTGTTTCCCATCCCCTGTAAACCCTTACCACAGTGTTTCCCATCCCCTGTAAACCCTTACCACAGTGTTTCCCATCCCATGTAAACCCTTACCACAGTGTTTCCCATCCCCTGTAAACCCTTACCACAGTGTTTCCCATCCCATGTAAACCCTT
This sequence comes from Salvelinus alpinus, assembly GCF_045679555.1. Classification (NCBI taxonomy): domain Eukaryota; kingdom Metazoa; phylum Chordata; class Actinopteri; order Salmoniformes; family Salmonidae; genus Salvelinus; species Salvelinus alpinus. Next base: position 74,376,799 of record NC_092092.1, read on the forward strand.
ACCACAGTGTTTCCCATCCCCTGTAAACCCTTACCACAGTGTTTCCCATCCCATGTAAACCCTTACCACAGTGTTTCCCATCCCATGTAAACCCTTACCACAGTGATTCCCATCCCATGTAAACCCTTACCACAGTGTTTCCCATCCCATGTAAACCCTTACCACAGTGTTTCCCATCCCATGTAAACCCTTACCACAGTGTTTCCCATCCCCTGTAAACCCTTACCACAGTGTTTCCCATCCCATGTAAACCCTTACCACAGTGTTTCCCATCCCCATGTAAACCCTTACCACAGTGTTTCCCATCCCCTGTAAACCCTTACCACAGTGTTTCCCATCCCATGTAAACCCTTACCTTAGTGTTTCCCATCCCATGTAAACCCTTACCACAGTGTTTCCCATCCCCTGTAAACCCTTACCACAGTGTTTCCCATCCCATGTAAACCCTTACCACAGTGTTTCCCATCCCATGTAAACCCTTACCACAGTGTTTCCCATCCCCTGTAAACCCTTACCACAGTGTTTCCCATCCCATGTAAACCCTTACCTTAGTGTTTCCCATCCCATGTAAACCCTTACCACAGTGTTTCCCATCCCCTGTAAACCCTTACCACAGTGTTTCCCATCCCCATGTAAACCCTTACCACAGTGTTTCCCATCCCCTGTAAACCCTTACCACAGTGTTTCCCATCCCCTGTAAACCCTTACCACAGTGTTTCCCATCCCCTGTAAACCCTTACCACAGTGTTTCCCATCCCATGTAAACCCTTACCTTAGTGTTTCCCATCCCCTGTAAACCCTTACCACAGTGTTTCCCATCCCATGTAAACCCTTACCACAGTGTTTCCCATCCCATGTAAACCCTTACCTTAGTGTTTCCCATCCCATGTAAACCCTTACCACAGTGTTTCCCATCCCCTGTAAACCCTTACCACAGTGTTTCCCATCCCATGTAAACCCTTACCACAGTGTTTCCCATCCCCTGTAAACCCTTACCACAGTGTTTCCCATCCCATGTAAACCCTTACCACAGTGTTTCCCATCCCCTGTAAACCCTTACCACAGTGTTTCCCATCCCATGTAAACCCTTACCACAGTGTTTCCCATCCCCTGTAAACCCTTACCACAGTGTTTCCCATCCCATGTAAACCCTTACCACAGTGTTTCCCATCCCATGTAAACCCTTACCACAGTGTTTTCCATCCCATGTAAACCCTTACCTTAGTGTTTCCCATCCCATGTAAACCCTTACCACAGTGTTTCCCATCCCCTGTAAACCCTTACCACAGTGTTTCCCATCCCATGTAAGCCCTTACCACAGTGTTTCCCATCCCATGTAAACCCTTACCACAGTGTTTCCCAATCCTGGTCCCTGGACCCCAGGGGGTGCACGTTGTGGATTTTGCCCGAGCACCACACATCTACATCGAATAATCAACTCATCATCAAGCTGTGATTATTTGAACCAGGTGTGTAGTGCTAGTATCTGTCTCTAGATCAGGGTGGCTGGTAAGGCCATAGTGCTAGTATCTGTCTCTAGATCAGGGTGGTTGGTAAGGCCATAGTGCTAGTATCTGTCTCTAGATCAGGGTGGTTGGTAAGGCCATAGTGCTAGTATCTGTCTCTAGATCAGGGTGGCTGGTAAGGCCATAGTGCTAGTATCTGTCTCTAGATCAGTGTGGTTGGTAAGGCCATAGTGCTAGTATCTGTCTCTAGGTCAGGGTGGCTGGTAAGGCCATAGTGCTAGTATCTGTCTCTAGATCAGGGTGGTTGGTAAGGCCATAGTGCTAGTATCTGTCTCTAGGTCAGGGTGGCTGGTAAGGCCATAGTGCTAGTATCTGTCTCTAGATCAGGGTGGTTGGTAAGGCCATAGTGCTAGTATCTGTCTCTAGATCAGGGTGGCTGGTAAGGCCATAGTGCTAGTATCTGTCTCTAGATCAGTGTGGCTGGTAAGGCCATAGTGCTAGAATCTGTCTCTAGATCAGGGTGGCTGGTAAGGCCATAGTGCTAGTATCTGTCTCTAGATCAGCAGGCTGGTAAGGCCATAGTGCTAGTATCTGTCTCTAGATCAGTGTGGCTGGTAAGGCCATAGTGCTAGTATCTGTCTCTAGATCAGGGTGGCTGGTAAGGCCATAGTGCTACAATCTGTCTCTAGATCAGGGTGGCTGGTAAGGCCATGTGCTAGTATCTGTCTCTAGATCAGTGTGGCTGGTAAGGTCATAGTGCTAGTATCTGTCTCTAGATCAGTTTGGCTGGTAAGGCCATAGTGCTAGTATCTGTCTCTAGATCAGGGTGGCTGGTAAGGCCATAGTGCTAGTATCTGTCTCTAGGTCAGGGTGGTTGGTAAGGCCATAGTGCTAGTATCTGTCTCTAGATCAGGGTGGCTGGTAAGGCCATAGTGCTAGTATCTGTCTCTAGATCAGTGTGGCTGGTAAGGCCATAGTGCTAGTATCTGTCTCTAGATCAGGGTGGCTGGTAAGGCCATAGTGCTAGTATCTGTCTCTAGATCAGTGTGGTTGGTAAGGCCATAGTGCTAGAATCTGTCTCTAGATCAGGGTGGCTGGTAAGGCCATAGTGCTAGAATCTGTCTCTAGATCAGTGTGGCTGGTAAGGCCATAGTGCTAGTATCTGTCTCTAGATCAGGGTGGCTGGTAAGGCCATAGTGCTAGTATCTGTCTCTAGATCAGTGTGGCTGGTAAGGCCATAGTGCTAGAATCTGTCTCTAGATCAGGGTGGCTGGTAAGGCCATAGTGCTAGAATCTGTCTCTAGATCAGGGTGGCTTGTAAGGCCATAGTGCTAGTATCTGTCTCTAGATCAGGGTGGCTGGTAAGGCCATACTGCTATGGCAAAAACAAACATTTGCAACCTTTGGATTCCCCAGGACCAGGATTGGGAAGCACTGTCTTACGATGTCTGATGGCTAGCTGCTTTTCTTGTAAAGACGATACATGTCTGTTCACTATTTGCTGTTTAACCTGTTTGTGATACAACATTTTCAACCAACACAATTTTTCTTCAGGACTAGTAAATGTGTCCTTCCTGGTATCCTTCCCCTCATCAGAGTATTGATGGAGATATAAGGAGAGGAATCCACTTTAGACTATTGACATGCACCCCTTGATGGTGTTTACTACTTTGTGTTACACTAATCTCCCTCCCCCTCCCAGACATTTACAGATGTGTGTTAGACTAATCTCCTGGATAGGTATTTTATCAGCTAACCACATCATATTCTATAGCAATCTGGTGCACGACGGCACAGTCGATGACGTGGCGTGCAACCATTGGTTGATGCATGCAACGTCTGATCAGGGGAAAGCAACCATTTACTGATGTGTGTCACACTTATCTCCTTCCCCCCTTCCAGACATCTCCCCTGCTGAGCTGGATGCACTATGGAGGGAACCACCGTACACGCTAGCGGGAACCAATGAGCACTTCACAGGAAATGATGTTATCAATCGAGGTAGAGTACAGTAAAAAAGCCTTCGATGACCTTCACAAAACATCCAGCTGATTCTATCGCAATTACAGTATGTTCCTCCTTCCCATGTCCTGCATGAGTTATATTGCCCAGACTAATTTGGAGTTTGAATGCTTCTGGATTTGTACTGTAGCAAACAATGAAACATTGTATTACGCTGTAGCCTAAACAGCATAACAGTGGTCATTTAAGCAGGAGGATTCTTTCAGGCTGTTGTGTCATGCCACCGGTCACCGGTCAGTCCCAGATTGAGGATGTGTTTGGGACATCCTCTCTGTACAATGGGACAACAACATGGGGAAGCCAGCCCAGCCGCTCATAAAGCCTTTGTGTGTGTGTGTTTCTGTGTGTGTGTGTGTGTGTGTGTGCGTGTGCGTGCGTGTGTGTGTGTGTGAGTGTGAGCACATGTGTGTGTCTGTGTGTGTGCGTGTGTGTGTCTGTGTGTGTGTGTGTGTGTGTGTGTGTGTGAGCACATGTGTGTGTGAAGCCGTCACCGGTCACAAAGCCCTGTCAGGAGACCCAGAGCAGGTCATTATATTGTGATAGACCATCTGGGAGCTGCAGTATGGTATTAGATGTGTGGGCTATGATAGACTCTTCATGTCCTGTTGATGTTCTGGAGGAAAAAACTCATCACTATTGAAACCCTCATCAGCTGGATCACAGAATATACTGTACACCAGCAGATATGCAACCTTAGTGTGAATGTTCTCATACAGTTACAGAGACAAACCACCAATTCTGTCACTTTGTCTCGTTACCATGACTGGTTTGCATTCCAGAAGGATAGACAATGAAGCAATGTGGACACTAAATGATGGTAAATGCTGGTGTTGTTTTGTAGCCATGTCCACTATTTGGTCTCCATCCCCCTTCATAGTTGTCACACAACAAAGTTGATGGATGATCTTGAACTTGCTTACAGAGCACATGTTGCTGAAACAAAAGTCTATTTTTAAAATCAACCCCCCAACAACTGTATCACCCCCCTTCCTTCCTGAGGGTTCCTCTGACCGGACCTCTGTTTCCTGGTTCTTCCAGGGGAGGAGGAGGGTCCGGGGGTGGAGTCTGGGGAAGGGGAGGCGGAGCTGGACAGTTACTGGACGAGGAAGGAGGCGTTCACCAGAGGAAGCACCGTGTCACTGGCCGTGGGAGAGAGGTTCTCCTCAGGTACTGTTCTACTCACAGATACTCTGTACGGATGTGCTCCAAATGGCACCCAATTACCTATAGGTGCTACTTTTGACCCATATGGTGCTATTTGGGCCAGCCAGGGTGTTTCTCTCTCTATGGGTTTCTCTCCTGCTATGGATGTGCTAACTGCTAATGTTGTGGTGTTAACAGCTGCTGGTCATGGCTGTGTGGTGTGATGCTTATTGTGGATCTGTTGGTATTGATGCTATCACAGCATCTCTGTTGTATCCTGTCTCTATTCTATACAGTCGTCTAGATGATAACTTTATCATTCATGTTGTCTGTATGTACGTCAACATCCTGCAAGAAAACTGATGACTTTTCATCTTCCCTTAACGTTAATGTTGCCGTCGACACAGCTATTTAGCTACTCTATGATAATCTGTGACTCTCCTCCAGCAGGTTCCTGTGTAGCTCTCTCCTAAATGGACCTAATGTTTAAAGGTCCCTTTTAAACGCCCGCTAAGAGTCACTCAAGGCTGTAATAGATCTGTTATTCCTAGTATAACACTGAAACACTCAATGAGCTCACTGAGCTCTCTAATACACTCACTGAGCTCTGTAATACACTCCCTTAGCTCTGTAATACACTCCCTGAGCTCTGTAATACACTCCCTGAGAATGGCTCTGTAATACACTCACTGACAATGGCTCTGTAATACACTCACTGACAATGGCTCTGTAATACACTGACTGAGAATGGCTCTGTAATACACTCACTGAGAATGGCTCTGTAATACAGTCACTGAGAATGGCTCTGTAATACACTCACTGAGAATGGCTCTGTAATACACTCACTGAGAATGGCTCTGTAATACACTCACTGAGAATGGCTCTGTAATACAGTTACTGAGAATGGCTCTATAATACACTCACTGAGAATGGCTCTGTAATACAGTCCCTGAGAATGGCTCTGTAATACAGTTACTGAGAATGGCTCTGTAATACAGTCCCTGAGAATGGCTCTGTAATACAGTTACTGAGAATGGCTCTGTAATACACTCCCTGAGAATGGCTCTGTAATACACTCACTGAGAATGGCTCTGTAATATACTCCCTGAGAATGGCTCTGTAATACACTCCCTGAGAATGGCTCTGTAATACAGTCACTGAGAATGGCTCTGTAATACACTCACTGAGAATGACTCTGTAATACAGTCACTGAGAATGGCTCTGTAATACAGTCACTGAGAATGGCTCTGTAATACACTCACTGAGAATGACTGTAATAAACTCACTGAGCTCTGTAATACAGTCACTGAGAATGGCTCTGTAATACAGTCACTGAGAATGGCTCTGTAATACACTCACTGAGAATGGCTCTGTAATACACTCCCTGAGAATGGCTCTGTAATACACTCCCTGAGAATGGCTCTGTAATACAGTTACTGAGAATGGCTCTGTAATACAGTCACTGAGAATGGCTCTATAATACACTCACTTACCTTCTGCGAAAAGTCACATAAACAGCTTTATCTCTGCATATTGACCTCTACATGACAATATCACAGTATCAGTCAATACGCCTACCGGTGATGTCGAGACTGACAGTGTGTGTGTGTGCACGTGTACATACGTGCGTGTGTATGTGCGTTTGTGTGTGTGTTGTGTGTGTGTTGTGTGTGTGTTTGTGTGTGTGTTTGTGTGTGTGTAGACGTTGTTCTAGTGTTCAGCGGTCGGCGTTGCTCAGGTGTAACACCTGACTCTGAGCTACAAGAGGCGCTCCGTACCAGACTCAGGGTCGTCGAGAGCAACAGTCAGGACGTCATCCAACTCTTCAAGGTTAGTCACAGGTCATAGGTTAGGGGTTAGAAGTTAGAGGTCAAGGCATGCCAAAACAGATGACCTCGCCTAGACCAAAGGTGCAGTTCCAACCATTGTCCTGCTAAAAGTATTTTCTCCTTGATGTAGGGGCCAGGAGTCGGTTTAACATAAAGGGGACCTTCTCTGCATCCTCTCTGCTCCTTCATCAATGTCTTTGGTTCTTCTGCCTCCGTACAGGACCTGTCTGCCCGTCTGTTGTCTGTCCACGCTGAGAAGGACAGCTTTGTCATCACCTTCAAGACTGTAGAGGAGGTCTGGAAGTTCTCTACCTACCTGGCTCTGGGTATGCTGTACTATCCTAGTCTACCTGACCTGGATGAAACTCTCATTAACACAGTCTGATAGCTGATTATTATGTCCAGCCTGGTTAGAAGTTGCCAATAGGCACAGATCTAGGATCAGCGTCCCCGCACCCAATTTTATATGTACTGACCTGGAAAGAACAGGCCTTACATCAGGATGTAGGGACAACTTCCTCTTACTTTGTTGTTTGTCTAGGCTAAGTGGCGTGGTGAAACTTATGAACACTATATGCCATGTTATAAACACCTTATGACATGTTATGAACATATTATGTGTATTTTGTATGTCCAGGTTATGTGGCGCGGTGCCTGGAGAATTTCCTGTGTGACCAGTCGTTCTGGCTGGACACTGAGCTGCTGAGGGACCTGGAGATCACTGTGACTGTAGACGAGGAACACCTAGCCACACTATACCTGGGACTGCTGCTGCAGGAGGGTGAACGAACACCTTATGAACTCTTTATAAACACCCTATGAACACCTCATCACATATTATAACCATATTATGAACAACACCAGGCCACACCATCTGGGACTGCTGCTGCAGAAGGGTTGGGATTGACACCTGAACTCCTTATGACAGGTTATAAACACCATATCAGCATCTTATGAAGTCTTTATATACATCACTCCAGTGTAAATTTGCTAAATTGTAATTACTTCGCTACTATGGCCAATTTATTGCCTTACCTCCTTACACCATTTGCACACACTGTATATAGACTTTCTTTTTTTTCTATTGTGTTATTGACTGTACGCTTGTTTATTCCATGTGTAACTCTGTGTTGTTGTTGTTTTTGTCGCACTGCTTTGCTTTATCTTGGCCAGGTCGCAGTTGTAAATGAGAACTTGTTCTCAACTGGCCTACCTGGTTAAATAAAGGTGAAATAAAAAATATAAAAAAAACATCTTATGAACACGTTACGAACTCCTTATGGACACGTTATGAAGACCTTACACACTCTACGAACTCCTTATGGACACGTTATGAAGACCTTACACACTCTACGAACTCCTTATGGACACGTTATGAAGACCTTACACACTCTACGAACTCCTTATGGACACGTTATGAAGACCTTACACACTCTACGAACTCCTTATGGACACGTTATGAAGACCTTACACACTCTACGAACTCCTTATGGACACGTTATGAAGACCTTACACACTCTACGAACTCCTTATGGACACGTTATGAAGACCTTACACACTCTACGACCTCCTTATGGACACGTTATGAAGACCTTACACACTCTACGACCTCCTTATGGACACGTTATGAAGACCTTACACACTCTACGACCTCCTTATGGACACGTTATGAAGACCTTACACACTCTACGACCTCCTTATGGACACGTTATGAAGACCTTACACACTCTACGACCTCCTTATGGACACGTTATGAAGACCTTACACACTCTACGACCTCCTTATGGACACGTTATGAAGACCTTACACACTCTACGACCTCCTTATGGACACGTTATGAAGACCTTACACACTCTACGAACTCCTTATGGACACGTTATGAAGACCTTACACACTCTACGAACTCCTTATGGACACGTTATGAAGACCTTACACACTCTACGACCTCCTTATGGACACGTTATGAAGACCTTACAAACTCTACGAACTCCTTATGGACACGTTATGAAGACCTTACACACTCTACGACCTCCTTATGGACACGTTATGAAGACCTTACACACTCTACGACCTCCTTATGGACACGTTATGAAGACCTTACACACTCTACGACCTCCTTATGGACACGTTATGAAGACCTTACACACTCTACGACCTCCTTATGGACACGTTATGAAGACCTTACACACGTTACGAACTCCTTATGGACACGTTACGAAGACCTTACACACGTTACGAACTCCTTATGGACACGTTACGAAGACCTTATGGACACGTTACGAACTCCTTATGGACACGTTATGAAGACCTTACACACTCTACGACCTCCTTATGGACACGTTATGAAGACCTTACACACTCTACGAACTCCTTATGGACACGTTATGAAGACCTTACACACTCTACGACCTCCTTATGGACACGTTATGAAGACCTTACACACTCTACGACCTCCTTATGGACACGTTATGAAGACCTTACACACTCTACGACCTCCTTATGGACACGTTATGAAGACCTTACACACTCTACGACCTCCTTATGGACACGTTATGAAGACCTTACACACTCTACGAACTCCTTATGGACACGTTATGAAGACCTTACACACTCTACGAACTCCTTATGGACACGTTATGAAGACCTTACACACTCTACGACCTCCTTATGGACACGTTATGAAGACCTTACAAACTCTACGAACTCCTTATGGACACGTTATGAAGACCTTACACACTCTACGACCTCCTTATGGACACGTTATGAAGACCTTACACACTCTACGACCTCCTTATGGACACGTTATGAAGACCTTACACACTCTACGACCTCCTTATGGACACGTTATGAAGACCTTACACACTCTACGACCTCCTTATGGACACGTTATGAAGACCTTACACACGTTACGAACTCCTTATGGACACGTTACGAAGACCTTACACACGTTACGAACTCCTTATGGACACGTTACGAAGACCTTATGGACACGTTACGAACTCCTTATGGACACGTTATGAAGACCTTACACACTCTACGACCTCCTTATGGACACGTTATGAAGACCTTACACACTCTACGAACTCCTTATGGACACGTTATGAAGACCTTACACACTCTACGACCTCCTTATGGACACGTTATGAAGACCTTACACACTCTACGACCTCCTTATGGACACGTTATGAAGACCTTACACACTCTACGACCTCCTTATGGACACGTTATGAAGACCTTACACACTCTACGACCTCCTTATGGACACGTTATGAAGACCTTACACACTCTACGACCTCCTTATGGACACGTTATGAAGACCTTACACACGTTACGAACTCCTTATGGACACGTTACGAAGACCTTACACACGTTACGAACTCCTTATGGACACGTTACGAAGACCTTATGGACACGTTACGAACTCCTTATGGACACGTTATGAAGACCTTACACACTCTACGACCTCCTTATGGACACGTTATGAAGACCTTACACACTCTACGAACTCCTTATGGACACATTATGAAGACCTTACACACTCTACGACCTCCTTATGGACACGTTATGAAGACCTTACACACTCTACGACCTCCTTATGGACACGTTATGAAGACCTTACACACTCTACGAACTCCTTATGGACACGTTATGAAGACCTTACACACTCTACGAACTCCTTATGGACACGTTATGAAGACCTTACACACTCTACGAACTCCTTATGGACACGTTATGAAGACCTTACACACTCTACGACCTCCTTATGGACACGTTATGAAGACCTTACACACTCTACGAACTCCTTATGGACACGTTATGAAGACCTTACAAACTCTACGAACTCCTTATGGACACGTTATGAAGACCTTACACACTCTACGACCTCCTTATGGACACGTTATGAAGACCTTACACACTCTACGAACTCCTTATGGACACGTTATGAAGACCTTACACACTCTACGAACTCCTTATGGACACGTTATGAAGACCTTACACACTCTACGACCTCCTTATGGACACGTTATGAAGACCTTACACACTCTACGAACTCCTTATGGACACGTTATGAAGACCTTACACACTCTACGAACTCCTTATGGACACGTTATGAAGACCTTACACACTCTACGACCTCCTTATGGACACGTTATGAAGACCTTACACACTCTACGAACTCCTTATGGACACGTTATGAAGACCTTACACACTCTACGACCTCCTTATGGACACGTTATGAAGACCTTACACACTCTACGAACTCCTTATGGACACGTTATGAAGACCTTACACACTCTACGAACTCCTTATGGACACGTTATGAAGACCTTACACACTCTACGAACTCCTTATGGACACGTTATGAAGACCTTACACACTCTACGAACTCCTTATGGACACGTTATGAAGACCTTACACACTCTACGACCTCCTTATGGACACGTTATGAAGACCTTACACACTCTACGAACTCCTTATGGACACGTTATGAAGACCTTACACACTCTACGAACTCCTTATGGACACGTTATGAAGACCTTACACACTCTACGACCTCCTTATGGACACGTTATGAAGACCTTACACACTCTACGAACTCCTTATGGACACGTTATGAAGACCTTACACACTCTACGAACTCCTTATGGACACGTTATGAAGACCTTACACACTCTACGACCTCCTTATGGACACGTTATGAAGACCTTACACACTCTACGAACTCCTTATGGACACGTTATGAAGACCTTACACACTCTACGACCTCCTTATGGACACGTTATGAAGACCTTACACACTCTACGAACTCCTTATGGACACGTTATGAAGACCTTACACACTCTACGAACTCCTTATGGACACGTTATGAAGACCTTACACACTCTACGAACTCCTTATGGACACGTTATGAAGACCTTACACACTCTACGAACTCCTTATGGACACGTTATGAAGACCTTACACACTCTACGAACTCCTTATGGACACGTTATGAAGACCTTACACACTCTACGACCTCCTTATGGACACGTTATGAAGACCTTACACACTCTACGAACTCCTTATGGACACGTTATGAAGACCTTACACACTCTACGAACTCCTTATGGACACGTTATGAAGACCTTACACACTCTACGAACTCCTTATGGACACGTTATGAAGACCTTACACACTCTACGAACTCCTTATGGACACGTTATGAAGACCTTACACACTCTACGACCTCCTTATGGACACGTTATGAAGACCTTACACACTCTACGAACTCCTTATGGACACGTTATGAAGACCTTACACACTCTACGAACTCCTTATGGACACGTTATGAAGACCTTACACACTCTACGACCTCCTTATGGACACGTTATGAAGACCTTACACACTCTACGAACTCCTTATGGACACGTTATGAAGACCTTACACACTCTACGAACTCCTTATGGACACGTTATGAAGACCTTACACACTCTACGACCTCCTTATGGACACGTTATGAAGACCTTACACACTCTACGAACTCCTTATGGACACGTTATGAAGACCTTACACACTCTACGACCTCCTTATGGACACGTTATGAAGACCTTACACACTCTACGAACTCCTTATGGACACGTTATGAAGACCTTACACACTCTACGAACTCCTTATGGACACGTTATGAAGACCTTACACACTCTACGAACTCCTTATGGACACGTTATGAAGACCTTACACACTCTACGAACTCCTTATGGACACGTTATGAAGACCTTACACACTCTACGAACTCCTTATGGACACGTTATGAAGACCTTACACACTCTACGACCTCCTTATGGACACGTTATGAAGACCTTACACACTCTACGAACTCCTTATGGACACGTTATGAAGACCTTACACACTCTACGAACTCCTTATGGACACGTTATGAAGACCTTACACACTCTACGAACTCCTTATGGACACGTTATGAAGACCTTACACACTCTACGAACTCCTTATGGACACGTTATGAAGACCTTACACACTCTACGAACTCCTTATGGACACGTTATGAAGACCTTACACACTCTACGAACTCCTTATGGACAGCTTATGTGCTCTACTTTCCTGACCTTCATCATCAACATCAGTTTACATCACACTCTCCTCAGAGAACAACAGAAGCATAACATGTCAACGTATTAATCAACCACTGAACTGAAGGGACATTGTCATGGTATTTCAGAAGTTGTTCCAGATACCTAGACATGAAATAGAGCTACACTTAAACTGATGACGTGTTCTGAAATGTCCAGAGATAAAGTCAAACAGCAAAAAAAACACAGTGCCCTTTTTCACTATACAATTTGTCAGCCATTAACTTAACGTACTTTAGAGAGCTATTTTCCTACCCTGCATTTCCATTTCCATTGTAGGCTTACTGTTTTAAGAGGAAGTACTGTTCTCCCTAATGGCTGAGAGGAATCAATAGCCAGTGAAAGGAAGGCGTGTGTATGTTGAGAATGGATTTTTAAAACAGTATTCTGTGACGTAGGACACAGCCTCAGTTCCATGAAAAGATCCCTTTAGTTCAGTCGAATGTTCATTCTTTACAGAAACCTGCATCTGGTGTGGTGTCTGTTGCGTGTTAATCACCTGTATGCATCTCTCTCCCCCAGGTTCGTTCTTTGCCAAGGCGCTGGTGAGCAGTGGCGAGCATAGTGATGAGGAAGAGGAGTTGTGTTTCAGACGTAACGACTTGCTGATGGTTAGAGACACGGGGCAGGACAGTCACTGGGAGGGCACCCTTCTCTCCACCGGGCAACACGGACTAGTGCCTGTCAACACCATGCAGCCGCTGCCATACCCCTTCTACCAGTGAGTTACCGAGTCCCTATCCCCTAACCTATACCCTTTCTACCAGTGAGTTACCTAGTCCCTACCCCCTAACCTATACCCCTTCTACCAGTGAGTTACCTAGTCCCTACCCCCTAACCTATACCCCTTCTACCAATGAGTTACCGAGTCCCTACCCCCTAACCTATACCCCTTCTACCAGTGAGTTACCTAGTCCCTACCCCCTAATCTATACCCCTTCTACCAGTAAGTCACATTACATCCAATGCTGTATGTACACCTTATAACATGACACAGTGACATACTCAGTCACATAATAAGCTATCAACCTCTATCCTTCATTTTCACACTTTTCACACTTTTTTAAATTTCCTCTCGCCTCATATTTAGTAGGGAAATATGGCAGCCATTTTGTCCCAAGCTGATGTGTTTCCTGTTTGTGTAGGTGGTTCCTGAGGAAGTACTCTGACTGTGCCGGATGCTCCCCTTCAGAGAGAGAACAGTTTGACCACCCTATAGGTGAGGCCCTTACCCTAAACCTAACCCTAAACCTAACCCTAAACCTACTCCTAAACCTAACCCTAAACCTAACCCTTCAGAGAGGACAATTTGACCACCCTATAGGTGAGGCCCTTACCCTAAACCTAACCCTAAACCTAATCCTAAACCTAACCCTTCAAAGAGATGACAGTTTCATCACCCTATAGGTGAGGGCAGGAACCTTCTATCTACAGCACACTACACTCATGTGCCAGTGTTCATTACAAATACTAGGTATTTCTTCCAACCCCCTCTCCTCTCCCCTCCCCCTGCAGTAACCGGATTCTGTGAGGCTGTAGTGGACCACAACCCAGTAGGTTCTGATGAGCTCCAGCTGAGTCAAGGTGACCTGATTGAGATAGAGGGGATGCTACTCCGAGGTCTGGACCTGTTCATAGGAACACACTGCTCTACAGGAAACACTGGCTTCGTACACAAGGCTCACGTCAAGCCACTCAACGCCAAACCCCCGTAAGAGCAATACATTTAAATTTAAAATGTTTAGTCATTTAGCAGACACTCTTATCCAGAGCGACTTGCAGTTAGTGCATTCATCTTAAGATAGCTAGGTGGGACAACCGCATATCGCAGGCATATTAAATACACTTTTCCTCAATAAAGTAACTGTCAGCAAAGTCAGAGCTAGAAGTGGGGGGGTCGAGGTGAGGAGGGGGATTATTTAAGATAATCTTTGAAGAGGCAGGGTTTCAGGGGGTTTCGGGAAGATGGGCAGGGAATGTTGTCCTAGCTTCAGGGGGAAGCTGGTTTCACCATTACGGTGCCAGGACAGAGAAGAGCTTGGACTGGGCTAAGCGGGAGCTGCCCTCCCGTAGAGGTGAGAGGGCCAAGAGATCAGATGTGGCAGAACAGAGAGCTCGGGTTGGGGTGTAGGGTTTGAGCATAGCCTGAAGGTAGGGAGGGGCAGTTCCTCTTGCTGCTCTGTAGGTAAGCACCATGGTCTTGTAGTTGATGTGAGCTTCGACTGAAAGCCAGTGGAGTGTGCGGAGGAGCAGGGTGACATGGGAGAACTTGAGAAGGTTGAAAACCAGGTGGGCTGCAGCGTTCTGGATAAGTTGCAGGGGTTTGATGGCACAACAGCATTACAATACCAAACCTCTGTGAGGGCTATACATAACAGCATTACAATACCAAACCTCTGTGAGGCCTATAGATAACAGCATTACAATACCAAACCTCTGTGAGGGCTATAGATAACAGCATTACAATACCAAACCTCTGTGAGGACTATACATAACAGCATTACAATACCAAACCTCTGTGAGGGCTATACATAACAGCATTACAATACCAAACCTCTGTGAGGGCTATACATAACAGCATTACAATACCAAACCTCTGTGAGGACTATACATAACAGCATTACAATACCAAACCTCTGTGAGGGCTATACATAACAGCATTACAATACCAAACCTCTGTGAGGGCTATACATTACAGTATTACATTACCAAACCTCTGTGAGGGCTATACATAACAGCATTACAATACCAAACCTCTGTAAGGGCTATACATAACAGCATTACAATACCAAACCACTGTGAGGGCAATACATAACAGCATTACAATACCAAACCACTGTGAGGGCTATACATTACAGTATTACAATACTAATCCTCTGTGAGGGCTATACATTAAAGTATTACAATACCAAACCTCTGTGAGGGCTAAACATAACAGCATTACAATACCAAACCACTGTGAGGGCAATACATAACAGCATTACAATACCAAACCTCTGTGAGGGCTTTACATAACAGCATTACAATACCAAACCTCTGTGAGGGCTATGCATAACAGCATTACAATACCAAACCTCTGTGAGGGCTATACATACCAGCATTACAATACCAAACCACTGTGAGGGCTAAACATAACAGCATTACAATACCAAACCTCTGTGAGGGCTATACATAACAGCATTACAATACCAAACCACTGTGAGGGCTAAACATAACAGCATTACAATACCAAACCTCTGTGAGGCCTATACATAACAGCATTACAATACCAAACCTCTGTGAGGGCTATACATACGAGCATTACAATACCAAACCACTGTGAGGGCTAAACATAACAGCATTACAATACCAAAACACTGTGAGGGCTATACATTTACAGCATTACAATACCAAACCTCTGTGAGGGCTATACACAACAGCATTACAATACCAAACCTCTGTGAGGGCTATACATAACAGCATTACAATACCAAACCTCTGTGAGGGCTATACATAACAGCATTACAATACTAAACCTCTGTGAGGGCTATACATTACAGTATTACAATACCAAACCTCTGTGAGGGCTATACATAACAGCATTACAATACCAAACCTCTGTGAGGGCTATACATAACAGCATTACAATACCAAACCTCTGTGAGGGCTATACATAACAGCATTACAATACTAAACCTCTGTGAGGGCTATACATTACAGTATTACAATACCAAACCTCTGTGAGGGCTATACATAACAGCATTACAATACCAAACCACTGTGAGGGCTATACACAACAGCATTACAATACCAAATCTCTGTGAGGGCTATACATAACAGCATTACAATACCAAACCACTGTGAGGGCTATACATAGCAGCATTACAATACCAAACCACTGTGGGGGATATGCATAACAGCATTACAATACCAAACCTCTGTGAGGGCTAAACATACCAGCATTACAATACCAAACCACTGTGAGGGCTAAACATAACAGCATTACAATACCAAACCTCTGTGAGGGCTATACATAACAGCATTACAATACCAAACCACTGTGAGGGCTAAACATAACAGCATTACAATACCAAAACACTGTGAGGGCTATACATAACAGCATTACAATACCAAACCTCCGTGAGGGCTATACACAACAGCATTACAATACCAAACCTCTGTGAGGGCCATACATAACAGCATTACAATACCAAACCTCTGTGAGGGCTATACATAACAGCATTACAATACCAAACCTCTGTGAGGGCTATACATAACAGCATTACAATACTAAACCTCTGTGAGGGCTATACATTACAGTATTACAATACCAAACCTCTGTGAGGGCTATACATAACAGCATTACAATACCAAACCACTGTGAGGGCTATACACAACAGCATTACAATACCAAACCTCTGTGAGGGCTATACATAACAGCATTACAATACCAAACCTCTGTGAGGGTTATACATAACAGCATTACAATACCAAACCACTGTGAGGGCTATACACAACAGCATTACAATACCAAACCTCTGTGAGGGCTATACATAACAGCAGTACAATACCAAACCACTGTGAGGGCTATACACAACAGCATTACAATACCAAATCTCTGTGAGGGCTATACATAACAGCATTACAATACCAAACCACTGTGAGGGCTATACATAGCAGCATTACAATACCAAACCACTGTGGGGGATATGCATAACAGCATTACAATACCAAACCTCTGTGAGGGCTAAACATACCAGCATTACAATACCAAACCACTGTGAGGGCTAAACATAACAGCATTACAATACCAAACCTCTGTGAGGGCTATACATAACAGCATTACAATACCAAACCACTGTGAGGGCTAAACATAACAGCATTACAATACCAAAACACTGTGAGGGCTATACATAACAGCATTACAATACCAAACCTCCGTGAGGGCTATACACAACAGCATTACAATACCAAACCTCTGTGAGGGCCATACATAACAGCATTACAATACCAAACCTCTGTGAGGGCTATACATAACAGCATTACAATACCAAACCTCTGTGAGGGCTATACATAACAGCATTACAATACTAAACCTCTGTGAGGGCTATACATTACAGTATTACAATACCAAACCTCTGTGAGGGCTATACATAACAGCATTACAATACCAAACCACTGTGAGGGCTATACACAACAGCATTACAATACCAAACCTCTGTGAGGGCTATACATAACAGCATTACAATACCAAACCTCTGTGAGGGTTATACATAACAGCATTACAATACCAAACCACTGTGAGGGCTATACACAACAGCATTACAATACCAAACCTCTGTGAGGGCTATACATAACAGCAGTACAATACCAAACCTCTGTGAGGGCTATACATAACAGCATTACAATACCAAACCTCTGTGAGGGCTATACATACCAGCATAACAATACCAAACCTCTGTGAGGGCTATACATAACAGCATTACAATACCAAACCTCTGTGAGGGCTATACATAACAGCATTACAATACCAAACCTCTGTGAGGGCTATACATAACAGCATTACAATACCAAACCACTGTGAGGGCTATACACAACAGCATTACAATACCAAACCTCTGTGAGGGCTATACATACCAGCATAACAATACCAAACCTCTGTGAGGGCTATACATAACAGCATTACAATACCAAACCTCTGTGAGGGCTATACATAACAGCATTACAATACCAAACCACTGTGAGGGCTATACATAACAGCATTACAATACCAAACCTCTGTGAGGGCTAAACATAACAGCATTACAATACCAAACCTCTGTGAGGGCAATACATAACAGCATTACAATACCAAACCTCTGTGAGGGCTATACACAACAGCATTACAATACCAAACCTCTGTGAGGGCTATACATAACAGCATTACAATACCAAACCTCTGTGAGGGCAATACATAACAGCATTACAATACCAAACCTCTGTGAGGGCTATACATAACAGCATTACAATACCAAACCTCTGTGAGGGCTATACATAACAGTATTACAATACCAAACCTCTATGAATAATATTATGAACTTATAATCTTTTTGTTGTGAACAGTTATTTTTAACACAAATACTATTTTTATACACAATTATGTGTTCACAAATTATTTGTGCACAATCTAATTTTCAAAATATCTATTTTCTTTCAAAACATATATTTATTTACCTCTAAACTGTTCTCAGTCTTCTAGGAACAGTTAGGACAGTGGACAATGTGTCATGTTTTCTCATTCTGTTCACATTTACCTGGTCTATCTGTTTATCTGTTGTCAATAGTAGAGGCTTCAGATGAAGGGATGGAGTGATTGCAGGATGGAGGAGTAGAGAGATGAAGAGGGCAGGGTTGGAATGATTTATGGTTGCAGAGGGGTGTAGGGGTGAAGGGAGGGAGGTGTAGAGAGATGGAGGGGTGGGGGGATGGAAGGATGGAGGTATGGAGGGTTGGATGGAGGGATGGAAGGGTGGAGGGATGGATGGTGGAGGGATGGATGGGTGGAGGGATGGAGGGGTGGTTGAGAGCAGTCATGTGGGTCATAATGCTTTCTTTGTCTCTCTCCCCCTCCCTCTCTCTGCCCTCTTACTCTCACTCTCTCTCCCTCCTTCTCAGAGACGGACAACTGGTGTTTCTGAGTGAGGAGGAACGTGCGTCAATGGCCCAGATTAACCCCTGCAGTAGTGAACCCAGAGACAGCAGCCTCCTAGAGAGACTCTTCTCCTCTGACATCAGTACTGTCTACAGACTAGGTAGGAGAGGATCCCTCAGTCTATACAGTATAGGGAATTGCTGAGTGCTGTCAGACTACTGTAGGTAGGGAACCACTGTGTTATACTGAGTACTGTCAGACTATGGTAGGTAGGGAACCACTGTGTTATACTGAGTACTGTCAGATTACTGTAGGTAGGGAACCACTGTGTTATACTGAGTACTGTCAGACTATGGTAGGTAGGGAACCACTGTGTTATACTGAGTACTGTCAGACTACTGTAGGTAGGGAACCACTGTGTTATACTGAGTACTGTCAGACTATGGTAGGTAGGGAACTACTGTGTTATACTGAGTACTGTCAGACTACTGTAGGTAGGGAACCACTGTGTTATACTGAGTACTGTCAGACTACTGTAGGTAGGGAACCACTGTATTATACTGAGTACTGTCAGACTATTGTAAGTAGGGAACCACTGTGTTATACTGAGTACTGTCAGACTACTGTAGGTAGGGAACCACTGTGTTATACTGAGTACTGTCAGACTATTGTAGGTAGGGAACCACTGTGTTATACTGAGTACTGTCAGACTACTGTAGGTAGGGAACCACTGTGTTATACTGAGTACTGTCAGACTACTGTAGGTAGGGAACCACTGTGTTATACTGAGTACTGTCAGACTACTGTAGGTAGGGAACCACTGTGTTATACTGAGTACTGTCAGACTACTGTAGGTAGGGAACCACTGTGTTATACTGAGTACTGTCAGACTACTGTAGGTAGGGAACCACTGTGTTATACTGAGTACTGTCAGACTACTGTAGGTAGGGAACCACTGTGTTATACTGAGTACTGTCAGACTATGGTAGGTAGGGAACCACTGTGTTATACTGAGTACTGTCAGACTACTGTAGGTAGGGAACCACTGTGTTATACTGAGTACTGTCAGACTACTGTAGGTAGGGAACCACTGTGTTATACTGAGTACTGTCAGACTATTGTAGGTAGGGAACCACTGTGTTATACTGAGTACTGTCAGACTATTGTAGGTAGGGAACCACTGTGTTATACTGAGTACTGTCAGACTACTGTAGGTAGGGAACCACTGTGTTATACTGAGTACTGTCAGACTATTGTAGGTAGGGAACCACTGTACTGAGTTACTTTCGTTTTCTTGGAATAGAAACACCATAATATTAATCAAATGAATTTAGCTACGTTTCTAAAAAACGATCCCATATAGTCTGTTCTAATATTAAAAACAGTCAAATGCATTCCTGAATTAAATCGCTTTAGCCGACATGTTGCGGTTTATTCATTGTTTAATTATTCAAGGCTCCCTTTGTTATTTTGTTTTGTAACTAAAGTGCTCGACTCTGTTTAAAGACCTGTACTGTATGCTTTGCCAGTAGGTAAGTTACGCTAAAACAGCTGCAGTACACAGGACCCTTAGTCCGACAGCCCCATTTCATTTCAATAACTTAGTTTCTCAAAGATGCCCCCTGGTGGTCAAACTAGCATTAACTAGCATAAATGGCAACAATGGCTGACAGTTAAATACTGACAGTTAAATAATGTGCCATAGAATTCTGCGTGAGCCCGCAAGCTGTGCTGCATTACGAAGCAACTATTAAAGGAAGAACCACTGTATGTGAAACACCAGATCAATATATATTTCTTCCCACAGATAGACTGGATCAGTCTGACTTTACGTACATCAGAAACCAACCAAAACAAGGTCAGTAATACATTATCTATTAACAAGGTAATAAGATATTTATCAAAGTTAATACGTTGTTGATCAGCTTGTTAATACAACCCCAGCTGAATGGTAGAAGATTGTTTTAGAGGTCAATATATCCTTCTGTCTCAGTCAAAGCCAAGAACATTTTCTGCCTGACAGCTGTAGATGTTTTGGAAACAACAGAATAAGTAGGCCAGAACACTAAGAGGGGAACTACAAATATAGTCAAACTCTTTAGTTTTCTTCCCTGTCTAGGAGGAGAGAAGGAAACTAACAACGGTTCAGTCTTTGCTTACATTTCATTTTACACGGGACAGGGGCGTAACTTGCACTGGGGATGCCCATTCTGAAATTGCATTTTTGTCGTTGGAATGTGATACAAAATGAGGCAACAGTGTACTTTAGGACCATGTAGACTTCTCCGAGCGGTAGACCATGTAGACTCCTCCGAGCGGTACACCATGTAGACTCCTCCGAGTGGTAGACCATGTAGACTCCTCCGAGCGGTAGACCATGTAGACTCCTCCGAGCGGTAGACCATGTAGACTCCTCCGAGCGGTAGACCATGTAGACTCCTCCGAGCGGTAGACCATGTAGACTCCTCCGAGCGGTACACCATGTAGACTTCTCCGAGCGGTAGACCATGTAGACTCCTCCGAGCGGTAGACCATGTAGACTCCTCCGAGCGGTACACCATGTAGACTCCTCCGAGCGGTAGACCATGTAGACTCCTCCGAGCGGTAGACCATGTAGACTCCTCCGAGCGGTAGACCATGTAGACTTCTCCGAGCGGTAGACCATGTAGACTCCTCCGAGCGGTAGACCATGTAGACTTCTCCGAGCGGTAGACCATGTAGACTCCTCCGAGCGGTAGACCATGTAGACTCCTCCGAGCGGTAGACCATGTAGACTCCTCCGAGCGGTACACCATGTAGACTTCTCCGAGCGGTAGACCATGTAGACTCCTCCGAGCGGTAGACCATGTAGACTCCTCCGAGTGGTAGACCATGTAGACTCCTCCGAGCGGTACACCATGTAGACTCCTCCGAGCGGTAGACCATGTAGACTCCTCCGAGCGGTAGACCATGTAGACTCCTCCGAGCGGTACACCATGTAGACTTCTCCGAGCGGTAGACCATGTAGACTCCTCCGAGCGGTAGACCATGTAGACTCCTCCGAGCGGTAGACCATGTAGACTCCTCCGAGCGGTACACCATGTAGACTTCTCCGAGCGGTAGACCATGTAGACTCCTCCGAGCGGTACACCATGTAGACTCCTCCGAGCGGTAGACCATGTAGACTCCTCCGAGCGGTACACCATGTAGACTTCTCCGAGCGGTAGACCATGTAGACTCCTCCGAGCGGTAGACCATGTAGACTCCTCCGAGCGGTACACCATGTAGACTCCTCCGAGCGGTAGACCATGTAGACTCCTCCGAGCGGTAGACCATGTAGACTCCTCCGAGCGGTAGACCATGTAGACTTCTCCGAGCGGTAGACCATGTAGACTCCTCCGAGCGGTAGACCATGTAGACTTCTCCGAGCGGTAGACCATGTAGACTCCTCCGAGCGGTAGACCATGTAGACTCCTCCGAGCGGTAGACCATGTAGACTCCTCCGAGCGGTACACCATGTAGACTTCTCCGAGCGGTAGACCATGTAGACTCCTCCGAGCGGTAGACCATGTAGACTCCTCCGAGTGGTAGACCATGTAGACTCCTCCGAGCGGTACACCATGTAGACTCCTCCGAGCGGTAGACCATGTAGACTCCTCCGAGCGGTAGACCATGTAGACTCCTCCGAGCGGTACACCATGTAGACTTCTCCGAGCGGTAGACCATGTAGACTCCTCCGAGCGGTAGACCATGTAGACTCCTCCGAGCGGTAGACCATGTAGACTCCTCCGAGCGGTACACCATGTAGACTTCTCCGAGCGGTAGACCATGTAGACTCCTCCGAGCGGTACACCATGTAGACTCCTCCGAGCGGTAGACCATGTAGACTCCTCCGAGCGGTAGACCATGTAGACTCCTCCGAGCGGTACACCATGTAGACTTCTCCGAGCGGTAGACCATGTAGACTCCTCCGAGCGGTACACCATGTAGACTTCTCCGAGCGGTAGACCATGTAGACTCCTCCGAGCGGTACACCATGTAGACTTCTCCGAGCGGTAGACCATGTAGACTTCTCCGAGCAGGAGACCATGTAGACTTCTCCGAGCGGTAGACCATGTAGACTTCTCCGAGCGGTAGACCATGTAGACTCCTCCGAGCGGTAGACCATGTAGACTTCTCCGAGCGGTAGACCATGTAGACTCCTCCGAGCGGTAGACCATGTAGACTTCTCCGAGCGGTACACCATGTAGACTTCTCCGAGCGGTAGACCATGTAGACTTCTCCGAGCGGTAGACCATGTAGACTCCTCCGAGCGGTAGACCATGTAGACTTCTCCGAGCGGTAGACCATGTAGACTTCTCCGAGCGGTAGACCATGTAGACTCCTCCGAGCGGTAGACCATGTAGACTCCTCCGAGCGGTACACCATGTAGACTCCTCCGAGCGGTACACCATGTAGACTTCTCCGAGCGGTAGACCATGTAGACTTCTCCGAGCGGTAGACCATGTAGACTCCTCCGAGCGGTAGACCATGTAGACTCCTCCGAGCGGTAGACCATGTAGACTCCTCCGAGCGGTAGACCATGTAGACTCCTCCGAGCGGTACACCATGTAGACTCCTCCGAGCGGTAGACCATGTAGACTCCTCCGAGCGGTACACCATGTAGACTTCTCCGAGCGGTAGACCATGTAGACTCCTCCGAGCGGTAGACCATGTAGACTCCTCCGAGCGGTAGACCATGTAGACTCCTCCGAGCGGTAGACCATGTAGACTCCTCCGAGCGGTACACCATGTAGACTCCTCCGAGCGGTAGACCATGTAGACTCCTCCGAGCGGTAGACCATGTAGACTCCTCCGAGCGGTAGACCATGTAGACTCCTCCGAGCGGTAGACCATGTAGACTCCTCCGAGCGGTAGACCATGTAGACTCCTCCGAGCGGTACACCATGTAGACTCCTCCGAGTGGTAGACCAGACTGTTTGAAGTGTTTATCCGACTGGATAAAATAAAAAACCATATAAAACCAATGTTGCACCCATGACAAGGGAGATAATATTTCATTATTTTGTTGAATAGGCACCTATTGCAGCACCAAGATGAACTGCAAGTACAAACTTCCTTGACTGCTAGGACAGTCAAGGAAGTTTCATAGCTACATGTCTAATGTACAGTACATGGAGTTTCATATAGAGTGTACCTAAACATTTACATTCAGTGTTCATATCTTTCTCTCTCAGAGCATAAGCCCCCCACCAGCGCCCGGCAGTCCATCATCTCAGAGAAGAGTGACGCTACACCCCCCTA
Organism: Salvelinus alpinus; assembly: GCF_045679555.1. Lineage (NCBI taxonomy): Eukaryota > Metazoa > Chordata > Actinopteri > Salmoniformes > Salmonidae > Salvelinus > Salvelinus alpinus. The sequence goes on from NC_092092.1 coordinate 74,401,280, forward strand.
CCACTCCTCCCCCCGCCCCTCCCTCTCTCACTCCTCGCCCCGCCCCTCCTTCTACGCCTCCCAGAATGCTTTGGGGCGTGGCGGTGACGGGGAGTTGCTGTCCTTCAGTTTGGACGACACCTTCAGAGAGATGAATGAGTTCCAGGAAGACCCGGCCCTTTTCCTGGAGGAGGGGAGCTGGGAGGGGGTGGAGTCAGAGGTCTGTGACCCAACCCTGACTCTGCTCAACATGCATCACTTCCAGGTGAGAGGTCAAAAGACCACTGTTTTGAAATTTAAGAGATGTAGGGGTTTGCGTCTGGTTTGTATAGTTGTGTTTGTTTGTTCATTCACTGTTGATTGGCAATAAAGTAGTCTATAGTCTTCCTTTTCCATCCTCCTCTCCTCTTCTCCTCTCCTCTCTTCTTCTCCTCTCCTCTCCTCCAGGAGGACTTCCTGCCCCTCTATGACCTAAACCACTCCTTCCTGTGGCTGACGTTCTCAGGACAGAGTGAGGATGAGTTACTGGGCCACCTGGAGATTGTCAGGGAGGGGGCCAAGAGAACGTGCATGGCCTGGGCACACCGACGGGCATGCTTCCTACTGGGGAGGCTCTGCGCCAAGAAGCTCAAGTACTCCCAGGTAGTGCAGAAGGGAGGAACACTGGAGTCTGTACACATATGGACACAGCACATGCACACACACATTTATACACACACAAACACACATGCATAATATGTTAATTTAAGAGCACATAAAAGCACAGTTAATTTAAGAGCACATGTATTATGAGTGTGCTCTTAAATTAACTTACATTTTAATCTCCCACCCCTCTCTCCCAGGCCCGTGTGTATTACGAGGAAGCCCTTGGCGTCTCTGTTGACGGTTTCTCTGACCTCCCTCTCCTCATCGCCCTGTACACCAACCTCACAGCCATCTACCTCAAACAGAAGATGGCCGACAAGCTGCCCCCAACCCTGGAGAAGGCCAGTGCTCTGCTCCTCTGCCTCCCCAGCCACACCTTCACCTCCCTGGATGAGTTTGAGCTGCTGAAGCTGGTGCTGCGGAGGTCTGTGGTGGAAGGGGACAAACACCTGGAGGCACGGGCCTGCTACCTCACTGCCAGCCTCTTCCTCCTCCTTAGGTTGGTGTTGTCTGTGTTGTCAAAGCTCCCAAATGGAATCCTATAGCCTATATAGTGCAATTCTTTTGACCAGGTCCCATAGTGCTCTGGTCAAAAATAGTGCACTATACAGTGAATAGGGTGCCATATTGGACACACTCTATGTCCTTTGTTTCAATATATCTGTGAAAAGTTTGTTATAAATCAAATATATTGTTATTATTTTTACGATTATTAATACAGAAAGATAGATGACGCCCTGCCCTTCGTGGAGCGTCTCCAGTTCCTCACCGTTACCCTGTCTGCTGAGGAGGGACGCCCCATCGCCCCCCTGGACCTCAACTGGCTCCTGTCCCGGCTCTACCACCGTAAATACATGCCCTACCTGGCCCTGGCATCACTCAGCCTGGACTCTGGACAGGACCACTCACTACAGGACGCATTCCACAGGATAGAACTGTTCAGCATGAACTCGGTAGGTTATGGTTTGTTTGTTAGGCCATCACATTCTAATATTCCAAAAACAAATGACATATTGATACAAAGTATACAACAGACACACTAGAAATATCCGACACACAAACCAAAAAATTCTAAATAACATATCATTCTTTAAATGTTTTACATGTACTTTTCCATAGGTGCGTCTGAATCCGCGATGGAAAGAGGGGACGTCTCTTCTCCCCGCCCAGATCGTGGTGTATCTTCAGCAGGCTCTGGCCATTGCGGAGCGCGGTGAGGACCTTAAGACCCAGAGAGACCTGTGTCTGGGCTTGGCCTGTGTGTACCAGCAACACGGCGCCTTGGTGAAGGCCCTGCCCTGTGCCCAGCAGGCTGTACAGACCGGGGCAGGTATCAACGAGGAGGAGGGGTTCGAGGCTTCAGTACTGCTGGGATGGTTGTTAGTCCTGACGGGACAGCCTGAGAGGGCACAGAACACCCTGCAGCCACTACTGCAGTCTCTACAGGTAACTACTGTCTCTACAGGTAACTGCAGTCTCTACAGGTAACTACTGTCTCTACAGGTAACTGCAGTCTCTACAGGTAACTGCAGTCTCTACAGGTAACTACAGTCTCTACAGGTAACTACAGTCTCTACAGGTAACTACAGTCTCTACAGGTAACTACAGTCTCTACAGGTAACTGCAGTCTCTACAGGTAACTACAGTCTCTACAGGTAACTGCAGTCTATACAGGTAACTACAGTCTCTACAGGTAACTGCAGTCTACAGGTAACTGCAGTCTCTGCAGGTAACTGCAGTCTCTACAGGTAACTGCAGTCTCTACAAGTAACTGCAGTCTCTACAGGTAACTGCAGTCTCTACAGGTAACTACCGTCTCTACAGGTAACTAACTACATTACAGATATCTCTAAACTATTGTGAGTATCATTACCATAGTCAACATTGACCTGCCTTGCCACCTGCTTGTGTTACAGTAGTTTTTAATTAACAGGACTTGTAAAGATCTTGTAATCAATGAATCGATCATACCTCTATCTCCTCTCTTTTCTTTCAGGGAACAGATAGCCCGACCCAGAGGGGAGTGGTCCACAACCTGCTGGCTCTGTGTCTGCGGCGGCAGGGTCGCATCCCCGAGGCCGGCAGCCACCTCCACCACGCCCTCACCATCTCCAGGGAGAGTGGCAACCAGAGGAACCAGGCCCTGGCCCTCGCCAACCTGGGCTGCCTGGCACTGGACGTGGGGGCACCCACACTGGCAGAACGATTCCTATTCAGGTCAGCAAGAAGGGAGGGTGTGTGGGGCGGATTGGGCAGTGGGTCAGTAATGTGTGTGTGTGTGTGTGTGTGAACAGTAGGTGGATGCTTACATCCGTGAGTGTTACGTTTGTAATATTATTAATCCTTTACAGGTCATGTTAGAATGTTAGTGTCTGTATCTCTACAGACACTGGTCTGTGGTTGTAACCTGCTAAGTGGGACTGGTCTGTATCTCTACATGGTTGTAACCTGCTAAGTGGGACTGGTCTGTATCTCTACATGGTTGTAACCTGCTAAGTGGGACTGGTCTGTATCTCTACATGGTTGTAACCTGCTAAGTGGGACTGGTCTGTATCTCTACATGGTTGTAACCTGCTAAGTGGGACTGGTCTGTATCTCTACATGGTTGTAACCTGCTAAGTGGGACTGGTCTGTATCTCTACATGGTTGTAACCTGCTAAGTGGGACTGGTCTGTATCTCTACATGGTTGTAACCTGCTAAGTGGGACTGGTCTGTATCTCTACATGGTTGTAACCTGCTAAGTGGGACTGGTCTGTATCTCTACATGGTTGTAGACCATTGAGTGAGTGGAACTGTATGTCCCTCAGGTCTCTGTGGTTGTTCCTGGAGATCTGGGAGAGTCCCGTTGACGAGGAGCACGTCCAGACCTTCCTATGGCTGGGGCGCAGCTACAAGGACAGGGGGAGGAGCCAGGACCTCAGGCTGTGTTATGAGATGGGCCTCCTCATATCCCTCCAGGCCAGGAACCTCCACAGTGAGTTACCTTAACCCTAACACTCCACACCAGGAACCTCCACAGTGAGTGACCTTAACCCTAACCCTCCACGCCAGGAACCTCCACAGTGAGTTACCTTAACCCTAACACTCCACACCAGGAACCTCCACAGTGAGTGACCTTAACCCTAAACCCTCCAAGCCAGGAACCTCCACAGTGAGTTACCTTAACCCTAACCCTCCACGCCAGGAACCTCCACAGTGAGTTACCTTAACCCTAACCCTAACCCTCCACGCCAGGAACCTCCACAGTGAGTTACCTTAACCCTAACCCTCCACGCCAGGAACCTCCACAGTGAGTTACCTTAAACCTGTTATGGCTGCAGCCCGACACCGGTACACCTATGACAACATCCAGCTCAAGTGCAGGGCGCGAAATTCAAAATCATTTTTTTTTTTTATATTTAACTTTCACACATTAACAAGTCCAATACAGCATTTGAAAGATAAACATCTTGTGAATCCAGCCAACATGTCCGATTTTTTAAATGTTTTACAGAGAAAACACCACATATATTTATGTTAGCTCACCACCAAATAAAAAAGAGGACAGACATTTTTCACAGCACAAGTAGGATGCAAGTAGCATGCACAAGCCAACCTAACTAACCTAGAACCAACCTAAATAACCTAGAAAAAACTACCTCAGATGACAGTCCTATAACATGTTACACAATAAATCTATGTTTTGTTCAAAAAATTTGCATATTTTAGCTATAAATCAGTTTTACATTACTGCTACCATCATAGCTACAGTCAGAAATCGCACGGGAGTAGCCAGAGAAAATACAGACACCAACGTCACCTACTAATTACACATCATAAAACATTTCAGAAAAATATATGGTGGATAGCTAATGAAAGACAAAGATCTTGTGAATACAGCCAATATTTCCGATTTTTGAAGTGTTTTACAGCGAAAACACAATATATCGTTATATTAGCTTACTACAATAGCTAACACACAGCAGCATTGATTCTAGTCAAACGGTAGCGATAGCACAGTTCGACAGATATATGAAATAGTATCCCAAATTGGGTCCTTATCTTTGTTGATCTTCCATCAGAATGTTCTCCAAGGGGTCCTTTGTTCAGAACCGTCTTTATTTGGATCCAGAACGAACTATTTCCCTCTTGAATTAGCAAGCACACTGGCCGTGCGGTGCTAACCTCTCCTTCTTGAAAAAATTATTGCGATGCATCACGTCTAAAGTCCAGAATAAATTTCAATAATATAATTAAACTATATTGAAAAAACATACTTTAGGATGATATTGTGACAAATATCAAATAAAATCGAAGCCAGAGATCATATTCACCTATAACGAGGGTTTTCCAGGAGGCGATTCCAGGTCCAATTTCGCGCCCAAGAAAAAAAATAATGTGCGCAACTCTCACTCCAAGAGGTTGTATTCAATCCCAGAACGAGATAATCAAGTCATTTCTGCTCTCACTTCCGCATGACACCCAGGGGAAGGTGTATGACGTGTTTCTACAGTCCTAAATTTCTACAGTCCTAAATAATTCAAACGGTTTTAGAAACTAGAGACTGTTTTCTATCCAATAGTAATAATAATATGCATATTGTACGAGCAAAAATTGAGTAAGAGGCCGTTTGAAAATGGGCACCTTTTTCCAGTTTTTCAATACGCCCCCTGCAGCCATAACAGGTTAACCCTAACCCTCCACACCAGGAACCTCCACAGTGAGTTACCTTAACCCTAACCCTCCACGCCAGGAACCTCCACAGTGAGTTACCTTAACCCTAACCCTCCACGCAAGGAACCTCCACAGTGAGTTACCTTAACCCTAACCCTCCACGCCAGGAACCTCCACAGTGAGTTACCTTAACCCTAACCCTCCACGCTAGGAACCTCCACAGTGAGTTACCTTAACCCTAACCCTAACCCTCCACGCCAGGAACCTCCACAGTGAGTTACCTTAACCCTAACCCTCCAGGCCAGGAACCTCCACAGTGAGTTACCTTAACCCTAACCCTCCACACCAGGAACCTCCACAGTGAGTTACCTTAACCCTAACCCTCCACGCTAGGAACCCCCACAGTGAGTTACCTTAACCCTAACCCTCCACGCCAGGAACCTCCACCGTGAAATACCTTAACCCTCCACACCAGGAACCTCCACACCAGGAACCTCCACATTTAATAATACTGTCAAAACGAACCCTAATCCAAAACCTAACATTAACGCTAGTTCAACTAAACTAGAAAGACAACAACCAATGACGATTCTTGCATGTAAATCAAAAGTAGCCACGATCAGTCCTCTGTCCTCTCTCTCTCTCTCTAGGTCAGATGGTGGTGGCTAAAGTCCTGAGTCGTCACTATGCTGACGTGCTGCTGTATGGACAGAGTATCCTCTACTATGAGCACTGTGTGTCTGTGTCCAGGGACCTGAAGGACAAGAGACTAGAGGGAGAATATCTAGAGATCCTCAGCAGCCTCTACCTCTCCCTCAATACTGAGAAGTAGGTTTATATATCTGTCTGTCTCTACCTCTCCCTCAATACTGAGAAGTATGTTTATATATCTGTCTGTCTCTACCTCTCCCTCAATACCGAGAAGTAGGTTTATATATCTGTCTGTCCCTCAATACTGAGAAGTATGTTTATATATCTGTCTATCTCTACCTCTCCCTCAATACTGAGAAGTATGTTTATATATCTGTCTTTCTCTACCTCTACCTCTCCCTCAATACTGAGAAGTATGTTTATATATCTGTCTGTCTCTACCTCTCCCTCAATACTGAGAAGTATGTTTATATATCTGTCTGTCTCTACCTCTTCCTCAATACTGAGAAGTAGGTTTATATATATATCTGTCTGTCTCTACCTCTCCCTCAATACTGAGAAGTAGGTTTATATATCTGTCTGTCTCTACCTCTCCCTCAATACTGAGAAGTATGTTTATATATCTGTCTGTCTCTACCTCTCCCTCAATACTGAGAAGTATGTTTATATATCTGTCTGTCTCTACCTCTCCCTCAATACTGAGAAGTATGTTTATATCTCTGTCTGTCTCTACCTCTCCCTCAATACTGAGAAGTAGGTTTATATATCTGTCTGTCTCTACCTCACCCTCAATACTGAGAAGTAGGTTTATATATCTGTCTGTCTCTACCTCTCCCTCAATACTGAGAAGTAGGTTTATATATCTGTCTGTCTCTACCTCTCCCTCAATACTGAGAAGTATGTTTATATATCTGTCTGTCTCTACCTCTCCCTCAATACTGAGAAGTATGTTTATATATCTGTCTGTCTCTACCTCTCCCTCAATACTGAGAAGTATGTTTATATATCTGTCTGTCTCTACCTCTCCCTCAATACTGAGAAGTAGGTTTATATATCTGTCTGTCTCTACCTCTCCCTCAATACTGAGAAGTATGTTTATATATCTGTCTGTCTCTACCTCTCCCTCAATACTGAGAAGTAGGTTTATATATCTGTCTGTCTCTACCTCTCCCTCAATACTGAGAAGTATGTTTATATATCTGTCTGTCTCTACCTCTCCCTCAATACTGAGAAGTAGGTTTATATCTCTGTCTGTCTCTACCTCTCCCTCAATACCGAGAAGTATGTTTATATATCTGTCTGTCTCTACCTCTCCCTCAATACTGAGAAGTATGTTTATATCTCTGTCTGTCTCTACCTCTCCCTCAATACTGAGAAGTAGGTTTATATATCTGTCTGACTCTACCTCTCCCTCAATACTGAGAAGTATGTTTATATATATATCTGTCTCTACCTCTCCCTCAATACTGAGAAGTAGGTTTATATATCTGTCTGTCTCTACCTCTCCCTCAATACTGAGAAGTATGTTTATATATCTGTCTGTCTCTACCTCTCCCTCAATACTGAGAAGTAGGTTTATATATCTGTCTGTCTCTACCTCTCCCTCAATACTGAGAAGTAGGTTTATATATCTGTCTGTCTCTACCTCTCCCTCAATACTGAGAAGTATGTTTATATATCTGTCTGTCTCTACCTCTCCCCCAATACTGAGAAGTATGTTTATATATCTGTCTGTCTCTACCTCTCCCTCAATACTGAGAAGTAGGTTTATATATCTGTCTGTCTCTACCTCTCCCCCAATACTGAGAAGTATGTTTATATATCTGTCTGTCTCTACCTCTCCCTCAATACTGAGAAGTAGGTTTATATATCTGTCTGTCTCTACCTCTCCCTCAATACTGAGAAGTATGTTTATATATCTGTCTGTCTCTACCTCTCCCCCAATACTGAGAAGTATGTTTATATATCTGTCTGTCTCTACCTCTCCCTCAATACTGAGAAGTAGGTTTATATATCTGTCTGTCTCTACCTCTCCCTCAATACTGAGAAGTATGTTTATATATCTGTCTGTCTCTACCTCTCCCTCAATACTGAGAAGTATGTTTATATATCTGTCTGTCTCTACCTCTCCCTCAATACTGAGAAGTAGGTTTATATATCTGTCTGTCTCTACCTCTCCCTCAATACTGAGAAGTAGGTTTATATCTCTGTCTGTCTCTACCTCTCCCTCAATACTGAGAAGTATGTTTATATCTCTGTCTGTCTCTACCTCTCCCTCAATACTGAGAAGTAGGTTTATATATATATCTGTCTGTCTCTACCTCTCCCTCAATACCGAGAAGTAGGTTTATATATCTGTCTGACTCTACCTCTCCCTCAATACCGAGAAGTAGGTTTATATATCTGTCTGTCTCTACCTCTCCCTCAATACTGAGAAGTATGTTTATATATCTGTCTGTCTCTACCTCTCCCTCAATACCGAGAAGTAGGTTTATATATCTGTCTGACTCTACCTCTCCCTCAATACTGAGAAGTAGGTTTATATATCTGTCTGTCTCTACCTCTCCCTCAATACTGAGAAGTAGGTTTATATATATATCTGTCTGTCTCTACCTCTCCCTCAATACCGAGAAGTAGGTTTATATATCTGTCTGACTCTACCTCTCCCTCAATACCGAGAAGTAGGTTTATATATATATCTGTCTGTCTCTACCTCTCCCTCAATACTGAGAAGTAGGTTTATATATATATCTGTCTGTCTCTACCTCTCCCTCAATACTGAGAAGTATGTTTATATATCTGTCTGTCTCTACCTCTCCCTCAATACTGAGAAGTAGGTTTATATATCTGTCTGACTCTACCTCTCCCTCAATACCGAGAAGTATGTTTATATATCTGTCTGTCTCTACCTCTCCCTCAATACCGAGAAGTATGTTTATATATCTGTCTGTCTCTACCTCTCCCTCAATACCGAGAAGTAGGTTTATATATCTGTCTGTCCCTACCTCTCCCTCAATACTGAGAAGTATGTTTATATATATATCTGTCTGTCTCTACCTCTCCCTCAATACTGAGAAGTAGGTTTATATATCTGTCTGTCTCTACCTCTCCCTCAATACTGAGACGTATGTTTATATATCTGTCTGTCTCTACCTCTCCCTCAATACTGAGAAGTATGTTTATATATCTGTCTGTCTCTACCTCTCCCTCAATACTGAGAAGTAGGTTTATATATCTGTCTGTCTCTACCTCTCCCTCAATACTGAGAAGTAGGTTTATATCTCTGTCTGTCTCTACCTCTCCCTCAATACTGAGAAGTAGGTTTATATATCTGTCTTTCTCTACCTCTCCCTCAATACTGAGAAGTAGGTTTATATATATATCTGTCTGTCTCTACCTCTCCCTCAATACTGAGAAGTATGTTTATATATCTGTCTGTCTCTACCTCTCCCTCAATACTGAGAAGTAGGTTTATATATCTGTCTGTCTCTACCTCTCCCTCAATACTGAGAAGTAGGTTTATATATCTGTCTGTCTCTACCTCTCCCTCAATACTGAGAAGTAGGTTTATATCTCTGTCTGTCTCTACCTCTCCCTCAATACTGAGAAGTATGTTTATATCTCTGTCTGTCTCTACCTCTCCCTCAATACTGAGAAGTAGGTTTATATATATATCTGTCTGTCTCTACCTCTCCCTCAATACCGAGAAGTAGGTTTATATATCTGTCTGACTCTACCTCTCCCTCAATACCGAGAAGTAGGTTTATATATCTGTCTGTCTCTACCTCTCCCTCAATACTGAGAAGTATGTTTATATATCTGTCTGTCTCTACCTCTCCCTCAATACCGAGAAGTAGGTTTATATATCTGTCTGACTCTACCTCTCCCTCAATACTGAGAAGTAGGTTTATATATCTGTCTGTCTCTACCTCTCCCTCAATACTGAGAAGTAGGTTTATATATATATCTGTCTGTCTCTACCTCTCCTTCAATACCGAGAAGTAGGTTTATATATCTGTCTGACTCTACCTCTCCCTCAATACCGAGAAGTAGGTTTATATATCTGTCTGTCTCTACCTCTCCCTCAATACTGAGAAGTAGGTTTATATATATATCTGTCTGTCTCTACCTCTCCCTCAATACTGAGAAGTATGTTTATATATCTGTCTGTCTCTACCTCTCCCTCAATACTGAGAAGTAGGTTTATATATCTGTCTGTCTCTACCTCTCCCTCAATACTGAGAAGTAGGTTTATATATCTGTCTGACTCTACCTCTCCCTCAATACCGAGAAGTATGTTTATATATCTGTCTGTCTCTACCTCTCCCTCAATACCGAGAAGTATGTTTATATATCTGTCTGTCTCTACCTCTCCCTCAATACCGAGAAGTAGGTTTATATATCTGTCTGTCCCTACCTCTCCCTCAATACTGAGAAGTATGTTTATATATATATCTGTCTGTCTCTACCTCTCCCTCAATACTGAGAAGTAGGTTTATATATCTGTCTGTCTCTACCTCTCCCTCAATACTGAGACGTATGTTTATATATCTGTCTGTCTCTACCTCTCCCTCAATACTGAGAAGTATGTTTATATATCTGTGTGTCTCTACCTCTCCCTCAATACTGAGAAGTAGGTTTATATATCTGTCTGTCTCTACCTCTCCCTCAATACTGAGAAGTAGGTTTATATCTCTGTCTGTCTCTACCTCTCCCTCAATACTGAGAAGTATGTTTATATATCTGTCTGTCTCTACCTCTCCCTCAATACTGAGAAGTATGTTTATATATCTGTCTGTCTCTACCTCTCCCTCAATACTGAGAAGTAGGTTTATATCTCTGTCTGTCTCTACCTCTCCCTCAATACTGAGAAGTATGTTTATATATCTGTCTGTCTCTACCTCTCCCTCAATACTGAGAAGTAGGTTTATATATATATCTGTCTGTCTCTACCTCTCCCTCAATACTGAGAAGTATGTTTATATATCTGTCTGTCTCTACCTCTCCCTCAATACCGAGAAGTAGGTTTATATATCTGTCTGTCCCTACCTCTCCCTCAATACTGAGAAGTATGTTTATATATATATCTGTCTGTCTCTACCTCTCCCTCAATACTGAGAAGTAGGTTTATATATCTGTCTGTCCCTACCTCTCCCTCAATACTGAGAAGTATGTTTATATATATATCTGTCTGTCTCTACCTCTCCCTCAATACTGAGAAGTATGTTTATATATCTGTCTGTCTCTACCTCTCCCTCAATACTGAGAAGTAGGTTTATATATATATCTGTCTGTCTCTACCTCTCCCTCAATACTGAGAAGTATGTTTATATATCTGTCTGTCTCTACCTCTCCCTCAATACCGAGAAGTAGGTTTATATATCTGTCTGTCTCTACCTCTCCCTCAATACTGAGAAGTAGGTTTATATATCTGTCTGTCTCTACCTCTCCCTCAATACCGAGAAGTATGTTTATATATCTGTCTGTCTCTACCTCTCCCTCAATACCGAGAAGTAGGTTTATATATCTGTCTGTCTCTACCTCTCCCTCAATACTGAGAAGTATGTTTATATCTCTGTCTGTCTCTACCTCTCCCTCAATACTGAGAAGTATGTTTATATCTCTGTCTGTCTCTACCTCTCCCTCAATACTGAGAAGTAGGTTTATATATCTGTCTGTCCCTACCTCTCCCTCAATACTGAGAAGTAGGTTTATATATCTGTCTGTCTCTACCTCTCCCTCAATACTGAGAAGTATGTTTATATATCTGTCTGTCTCTACCTCTCCCTCAATACTGAGAAGTAGGTTTATATATCTGTCTGTCTCTACCTCTCCCTCAATACTGAGAAGTATGTTTATATATCTGTCTGTCTCTACCTCTCCCTCAATACTGAGAAGTATGTTTATATATCTGTCTGTCTCTACCTCTCCCTCAATACTGAGAAGTAGGTTTATATATCTGTCTGTCTCTACCTCTCCCTCAATACTGAGAAGTATGTTTATATATCTGTCTGTCTCTACCTCTCCCTCAATACTGAGAAGTATGTTTATATATCTGTCTGTCTCTACCTCTCCCTCAATACTGAGAAGTATGTTTATATATCTGTCTGTCTCTACCTCTCCCTCAATACTGAGAAGTAGGTTTATATATCTGTCTGTCTCTACCTCTCCCTCAATACTGAGAAGTATGTTTATATATCTGTCTGTCCCTCAATACTGTGAAGTAGGTTTACATCTCTGTCTCAATTTTGATCTCTGTCTCTGTCTTTCACTCTGTGTCTCTATCTCCCTCTCTCTATCTAACAACACTGCAAAATAACTTATTCGGAGTGATTTACTGTTTTGCTATTCTCAGGTATTCTAGGAAGTCACTGGACTACATTAAGCAGTGTCTGAGGATTAATAAAGTTATTCAATTCAAACAGATCATCAAGGAAGTCTCTGGACTACAGTAAGCAGAGTCTGCGTATCTCCATCGACCTGGGGAAGAGAGAGGAAGAGTCAGAGACGTGGCTTCAGGTGGGACGCATCTACTACCTCATCCATGAAGACGAACTGACTGACATGTACCTACAGGTGAGTCCAGAGAGAAAGGGGGAAGAGAGAAAGGGCGAAGAGAGAAAGGGGGAAGAGAGAAAGGGGGAAGAGAGAAAGGGACAGAGAGAGATCTATTACCTCATCCACAAAGATTAACTGGTTGACATGTACCACAATGAGAGAGGGGGAGGGACGGAGGATAAGAAGTAGAGACGGCAAAGAGGAGAGTGAAAGATAGAAGAGAAGAGAAAGAGGGAAGAGGAGAGTGAAAGATAGAAGAGGAGAGAAAGAGGGACGTAAATGAGTGTCTCTATGTGTGTCTGCATGAGCATGAACACGATGGACTCTTATCAGTCAACAACCACAGTGATAACCATCTTCTCCCCATACCTGACCTACAATCACGCTGGATCACAGCATCTTCATAGAACGTTTTATCATATGATGTCACAATCTCATTATCATATGATGTCACAATCTCATTATCATATGATGTCACAATATCATTATCATATGATGTCACAATATCATTATCATATGATGTCACAATCTCATTATTATATGATGTCACAATCTCTGTCTCTCTATAAACCTTGTTTACAACATCCAGCGTTGCATGATCCAAATGCCAAACAACAAGGTTTAATGAATTATATGTCCAGATGTTATAGTACTGGTACTTTGGCATTTTCCAAAATGTAAATACCATACGAGATCAATATGGTGATGTATTGATTATGGATTGATTCTGATTGACTTGCAGGCAGCGGTGAAGACAGCCCTGAGGATGAATGACCCTCGCTTCGCCATGAGTATCTACGAGGAGGCAGGAGATATCTTCTTCAAAGGCCACAGGAACAGACTGGCATCACTGCCCTTCTACAGGGTGTGGATGAGGGGATGTTATTGAATTGAACTGTATTGATCACCAGAGGAGGAAATTAGGTTTTGGAGGGTCCATCTCCTCCATGAGATTACAGATTGTTATGACTTATTGGTAACATGTATTTCAAAGTTACTTGCTGTATTGTTTCAATTCAATTGGAAAATGAGTGACACTTAAGATTTTAATTGGACTAGTGTGCCATTTTACACACATTTATTTATTTAAAGCAACAGATTATAACAGGCTTGTCTTTATACCGTGGCCTGAGCCTGTTAAAAGCAACACATTACAACAGGCTTGTCTTTATACCGTGGCCTGAGCCTGTTAAAAGCAACACATTATAACAGGCTTGTCTTTATACCGTGGCCTGAGCCTGTTAAAAGCAGCACATTATAACAGGCTTGTCTTTATACCCTGGCCTGAGCCTGTTAAAAGCAGCACATTATAACAGGCTTGTCTTTATACCCTGGCCTGAGCCTGTTAAAAGCAACACATTATAACAGACTTGTCTTTATACCCTGGCCTGAGCCTGTTAAAAGCAACACATTATAACAGGCTTGTCTTTATACCCTGGCCTGAGCCTGTTAAAAGCAACAGATTATAACACCAGTGGTTCTCTGCTCTTGTTTTAGGACGGCAGTCTCCCGTTTGCTCGGAGCATCCATGACGTCCACTCAGAGTTCAGACTGCTGAGTAAACTGACTGAACTACTGATGACCCAGGAAGAGCATGAAGAGGCTCTACAGTACGCCATTCTGGCTGTACAGATCAGTACCAAAACAGGTAATGGTGTGTTGGGAGGGAGGGAGGGAGGGAGGGAGGGAGGGAGGGAGGGAGGGAGGGAGGGAGGGAGGGAGGGAGGGAGGGAGGGAGGGAGGGAGGGAGGGAGGGAGGGAGGGAGGGAGGGATGAATGGATGGAGGGAGAGGCACTTTTGTCACCTGGACCGGGATTTGAAGCAGCAACCCTTTGGCTTCCAGCTACTGGTCTGCTTCCTATAACCAGGACTACCAATCTTGGTTTGAATCTGTTCATTCCATTCATGTAGATAACCATCCTGCTACGTTATTGTCCTCCAGGTGTGTGTGTGAATGAGCGCACAGCATACCACCGTCTGGCTACAGTGTACTACAGTCTGGAGCAGTATGAGATGACCGAGAACTACTACCTCAAGTCTCTGTCTCTCAGCCCTGCTGTACTGCAGCACCCCCTGGAGGCCAGATACTACACCAAGCTCTACTGCAGGCTGGGGGACCTGACGCTGCACAAACTAAAGGTAAAGGTAAAGGCTCTGGAGGGCAGAGGTACTGCTGATTGTCTTTACTATCAGGTAGTTCCTTATCTGTATAGGCTTTCCAGTTTAATAGCACTACAGCATGTGAGAGAGAGAGAGAGAGAGAGAGAGAGAGAGAGAGAGAGAGAGAGAGAGAGCAGGAGAGAGAGAGAGCAGTGGTGGAAAAAGTACCTAATTGTCAGTCTTGAGTAAAAGTAAAGATACCTTAACAGAAAAGGACTCAAGTAAAAGTGAAAGTCACCCAGTAAAATACTACTTGAGTAAAATACTAATGATGTTCTTGCTTTTTTTATTAACAGATAGTCAGGAGGGGCACACTCCAACACTCAGACATCATTTACAAATTAAGCATTTATGTTTAGTGAGTCCTCCAAATCAGAGTCAGTAGGGATAAACATATCAAGGCACAAGGCGAGACCCAAATGCAGACACAGGAGGCAGATGGTTGGAGTCTTACAATGTTTAATAATCCAAAGGGGTAGGCAAGAGAATGGTTGTGGACAGGCAAAAAGGTCAAAACCAGATCAGAGTCCAGGAGGTACAGAGTGGCAGACAGGCTCGTGGTCAAGGCAGGCAGAATGGTCAGGCAGGCCGGTACAAAGTCCAGAAACAGGCAAGGGTCAATACCGGGAGGACTAGAATAAGGAGAATGCAAAAAGCAGGAGAACGGGAAAACCGCTGGTTGACTTAGAAACATACAAGACGAACTGGCACAGAGAGACAGGAAACACAGGGATAAATACACTGGCACAGAGAGACAGTAAACACAGGGATAAATACACTGGTACAGAGAGACAGGAAACACAGGGATAAATACACTGGTACAGAGAGACAGGAAACACAGGGATAAATACACTGGGGAAAATAAGCGACACCTGGAGGGGGTGGAGACAATCACAAGGACAGGTGAAACAGATCAGGGCGTGACAAAGCAGGGATGTTCTCTTGATAAGTGCTTGAATTATACCTTTTTCCTGTCCTGCTAAGCATTCAAAATATAACGAGTACTTTTGGGTGTCAGGGAAAATGTATGGGGTAAAAAGTACAGATTTTCTTTAGGAATGTAGTGAAGTAAAAGTAAAAGTTGTCAAAAATATAAAAAGTAAAGTACAGATACTCCAAAAAACTACTTAAGTAGGACTTCAAAGTATTTTTACTGAAGTACTTTACACCACTGATAGATAGTAACAAACCCTTTTATGCTATTAATGAATACATTACCTAAAAGGCCAATTATTCCCAACACCTCTGTCCTCCTCCTCTCCCCCCATATCTCCACCCCCCCCTCCCTCCTCTCCTCCATCTCCCCCGCCCTCCTTCTCCCCAGGATGCCTATGACTCGGTGGGCTACTTCCAGCTGGCACTAGCTGCTGCCCTGGAGGACCGTGGAAACCCGCAGGCGCTGTATGTGGTCTACATGAAGCTGGCAGAGATCCATGCCAACCACATGCCAGACCCACTGCTCTGCCAGGCTTACAGGGACAGGGCACAGAGCCTGAGGAGGGAACTCTCTGGGCTGGAAGGAGAGACAGAGGAGTGGAGGGAAGGAGAGACAGAGGAGTGGAGAGGAGAGATGGATGGCAGAGGAGAGACAGAGACAAGAGAAGAGACGGAGGGGAGAGGAGAAGAGACAGAAGAGAGAGGAGGAGTAACATGTGATACAGACCTGGAGATGAGAAACACAGACATGGAGGAGACCGAGCCAGAGACTGGATGCAGTGAGCATACAGATACTATCCCCAAAGAGGCTATTGACATGGACAGTGCACAGAGCCTGAGGTTGGAGCCTGCTGGACTACAAGACATGGAGGGGAGAGACACAGAGGGACAACACACAGGACTTGGAGACATGGAGAGGGGAGACACAGAGGGACAACACACAGGACTTGGAGACATGGAGAGGGGAGAGACAGAGATAGGACACCCAGACACCACAGAGAAACAGCATCCAGTTACCGAAAAGAAAGAAACAGAGACTGAGACTGGATGTGGTGACTCTATCGATGCAGAAGCAAATTCCAAAGATGCTAACTGTAAGGATAGTAGTCACACCAATGCAGATAGCCATGAAGCCGATTCTGATGTGTTTAAAGGAGACACAGACACCAGTAACTCAAATCCAGACAAGCTCCTCCCAGAGGCTACTCACACAGACCAAGACACTGACAGTACAGACACAAGTCCTTATCAAGCAGACGTTGAAAACACACAGAATGACTATACAACAACAAGCAGTGCATTTGTAGACACTACAATAACAGAGGACACTGACAGTATAGACAGAATACCGTGTGACCCTAACAACACTGAGACTATGTCAACAGAAACATGCATCAAACATAGCGACTCAACGGCCACAGACACAGATACAGACACACCCTACAAAGACAGCCCTACAGACAGCAGTCACACAGACACAGATGCACACATAGACTCCTCTCAAAGACAGACACAGAGGTAACCCACAAAGACAGCCCTGCAGACAGCAGTCACACAGACACAGATACAGACATAGACTCCTCTCAAAGACAGACACAGGAGTAACCCACAAAGACAGCCCTACAGACAGCAGTCACACAGACACAGATACAGACATAGACTCCTCTCAAAGACAGACACAGAGGTAACCCACAAAGACAGCCCTACAGACAGCAGTCACACAGACACAGATACAGACATAGACTCCTCTCAAAGACAGACACAGAGGTAACCCACAAAGTCAGCCCTGCAGACAGCAGTCACACAGACACAGATACAGACATAGACTCCTCTCAAAGACAGACACAGAGGTAACCCACACAGACAGCCCTACAGACAGCAGTCACACAGACACAGACACCGAGGTAACCCACACAGACAGCCCTGCAGACACGGACATGTTGTTGATGTTGATCGTGCAAACAGTAACGTTAGAAAGGCAGACAGATGCTGTTCAGCCACAGACTGAGCAGGATGATGATAGATCTGTTCACACCCTCACAGATACTCTCCATGAAGATAGTATCAGTCCTACAGACATCACACAGACAAAGATGTCGGCCATCCTTATTATGGTCTACTGTAGCAATGACACAGTTTTTTTTTTTTTACATTAATATTATGTCTGTATGTAATTATGAATGTGTAACTTTTCTGTAGTTTACATACTCTGTATATTACAGAGGTTTATCAAGCTTTTGTAAATATCTCGTTTTTATAACTGAATTAAAGTTATGTATGACTTGAGCTTAGTGTTTGTTTTGTATTATTCAGTTGTGAGGATTCGGCAACGAACACTAACATACAGTACAAACTCAAAATAACAAACAGATAATTGAATCTATTCAATATTTCTAAATAGTTTGTATATCACTGGCCAATACATCATACACTTCAACATATCAGGCAATAATATCACAGAAATATTCAATGAATAAAGATATTAGGAAAATATCCCCCCCCAAAATGTATGGAACATTCCAAATACTGATTGGGCACACCTGCTGGATAGTGCTCCTCTGATAAGTCCACAAACAATCCACGGTGGTGGAGAGTAGGCAGGCTGCGATCATTTGGACATTTTAAATCTACAAACCAATGGGTCAATTGCAACCAACAGGCGGACTTAACGCACAGCACTGGGATTCCTTAAAACACTATTAACGGGAGATTACATGCACCAGTGTGTTAAAACAATACTAACGGGAGATTACATGCACCAGTGTGTTAAAACAATACTAACGGGAGATTACATGCACCAGTGTGTTAAAACAATACTAACGGGAGATTACATACACCAGTGTGTTAAAACAATACTAACGGGAGATTACATACACCAGTGTGTTAAAACAATACTAACGGGAGATTACATACACCAGTGTGTTAAAACAATACTAACGGGAGATTACATGCACCAGTGTGTTAAAACAATACTAACGGGAGATTACATGCACCAGTGTGTTAAAACAATACTAACGGGAGATTACATGCACCAGTGTGTTAAAACAATACTAATGGGAGATTACATGCACCAGTGTGTTAAAACAAACTTGCTTGCAACACAAAACCCCACAAGAACAAACCATCAGATCAGTTGATCTCCAGTTGCTACCGTGTCAAACGAGTTAGATTCTGTACCACACTGCTGGGTCTAGGTTCTCTACTCCCGCCAAACGAGTTAGATTCTGTACCACACGGCTGGGTCTAGGTTCTCTACTCCCGCCAAACGAGTTAGATTCTGTACCACACTGCTGGGTCTAGGTTCTCTACTCCCGCCAAACGAGTTAGATTCTGTACCACACTGCTGGGTCTAGGTTCTCTACTCCCGCCAAACGAGTTAGATTCTGTACCACACTGCTGGGTCTAGGTTCTCTACTCCCGCCAAACGAGTTAGATTCTGTACCACACTGCTGGGTCTAGGTTCTCTACTCCCGCCAAACGAGTTAGATTCTGTACCACACTGCTGGGTCTAGGTTCTCTACTCCCGTCAAACGAGTTAGATTCTGTACCACACTGCTGGGTCTAGGTTCTCTACTCCCGCCAAACGAGTTAGATTCTGTACCACACTGCTGGGTCTAGGTTCTCTACTCCCGCCAAACGAGTTAGATTCTGTACCACACGGCTGGGTCTAGGTTCTCTACTCCCGCCAAACGAGTTAGATTCTGTACCACACTGCTGGGTCTAGGTTCTCTACTCCCGCCAAACGAGTTAGATTCTGTACCACACTGCTGGGTCTAGGTTCTCTACTCCCGCCAAACGAGTTAGATTCTGTACCACACTGCTGGGTCTAGGTTCTCTACTCCCGCCAAACGAGTTAGATTCTGTACCACACTGCTGGGTCTAGGTTCTCTACTCCCGCCAAACGAGTTAGATTCTGTACCACACTACTGGGTCTAGGTTCTCTACTCCCGCCAAACGAGTTAAATTCTGTACCACACTGCTGGGTCTAGGTTCTCTACTCCCGCCAAACGAGTTAGATTCTGTACCACACGGCTGGGTCTAGGTTCTCTACTCCCGCCAAACGAGTTAGATTCTGTACCACACTGCTGGGTCTAGGTTCTCTACTCCCGTCAAACGAGTTAGATTCTGTACCACACTACTGGGTCTAGGTTCTCTACTCCCGCCAAACGAGTTAGATTCTGTACCACACTGCTGGGTCTAGGTTCTCTACTCCCGCCAAACGAGTTAGATTCTGTACCACACTACTGGGTCTAGGTTCTCTACTCCCGCCAAACGAGTTAGATTCTGTACCACACTACTGGGTCTAGGTTCTCTACTCCCGCCCACAAGGAAACCTTGACCTATCAGGAACATGGAAATTAGCAAGGTTGGAAATTAATAAAAAAGATTTTATGTAAGAATATAGACCCAGTGAATCGTAAGAAATTCGAGTACAGTAAACTTGGGTAGAGTATAGTTCAGTACAGTGTAGTACAGTACAGTAGACAAATTAAACTATAATTTAATGAAAACATTTTAGATTAACACAATCATAATTGGCTTGATTTAGTTACTAATTTTAGATGTGGACAGTTCAGGAACACTTTATTTTCCACTTGACCATTCTGTATTAGACTAGTTATTATTGGATGACATACTGTATTAGACTAGTTATTCATGGATGACATACTGTATTAGACTAGTTATTAATGGATGACATACTGTATTAGACTAGTTATTAATGGATGACATACTGTATTAGACTGGTTATTAATGGATGACATACTGTATTAGACTGGTTATTAATGGATGACATACTGTATTAGAATAGTTATTAATGGATGACATACTGTATTAGACTAGTTATTAATGGATGACATACTGTATTAGACTGGTTATTAATGGATGACATACTGTATTAGAATAGTTATTAATGGATGACATACTGTATTAGACTAGTTATTAATGGAGGACATACTGTATTAGACTAGTTATTAATGGATGACATACTGTATTAGACTAGTTATTAATGGATGACATACTGTATTAGACTAGTTATTAATGGATTATATACTGTATTAGAATAGTTATTAATGGATAACATACTGTATTAGACTAGTTATTATCGGATGACATACTGTATTAGACTAGTTATTAATGGATGACATACTGTATTAGACTAGTTATTAATGGATGACATACTGTATTAGACTAGTTATTATCGGATAACATACTGTATTAGAATAGTTATTAATGGATGACATACTGTATTAGACTAGTTATTATCGGATGACATACTGTATTAGACTAGTTATTAATGGATGACATACTGTATTAGACTAGTTATTAATGGATGACATACTGTATTAGACTAGTTATTAAGGGATAACATACTGTATTAGACTAGTTATTAATGGAGGACATACCGTATTAGACTAGTTATTAATGGATGACATACTGTATTAGACTAGTTATTAATGGATGACGTACTGTATTAGACTAGTTATTAATGGATGACATACTGTATAAGACTAGTTATTAATGGATTACATACTGTATTAGAATAGTTATTAATGGATAACATACTGTATTCGACTGGTTATTAATGGATAACATACTGTATTAGACTAGTTATTAATGGATGACATACTGTATTAGACTAGTTATTAATGGATGACATACTGTATTAGACTAGTTATTAATGGATGACATACTGTATTAGACTAGTTATTATCGGATGACATACTGTATTAGAATAGTTATTAATGGATGACATACTGTATTAGACTAGTTATTATCGGATGACATACTGTATTAGACTAGTTATTAATGGATGACATACTGTATTAGACTAGTTATTAATGGATGACATACTGTATTAGACTAGTTATTAAGGGATAACATACTGTATTAGACTAGTCAATAATGGATGACATACTGTATTAGACCAGTTAATAATGGATACCATACTGTATTAGACTAGTTATTAATGGATTACATACGGTATTAAGACTAGTTAATAATGGATAACAAACTGTATTAGACATCAATGGGTTTCCAAATATGAACGGATAGATGGCACCCACATCACCATAAAAGCACGGTCGCCAAACAAGTTCAACTATGTGAACAGAAAATGCTTCTACTCTTATTGTGCAGATGCTAGGTTGTGATGCATAAAAGACGCTGCTGAATGGTGGCAAGTTGGCCAGGTGGAACGCACGACTCCTTCATTCTGCTGTCGTGTCTTTGGCATCATTAAACTGAAGATTAATCTTTATCAAAAATTATCTGTAATTATTATTACGTGATTTAACTAACTTAATCATGTAACTGTAATTAACTAGGAAATCGGGGCACCAAGGAAATTATTCAGATTACAAGGTTATAATTTTCCTAATATAACTTTCAGATATACGTATCTGATCAATTATAGTCTTCCAATTAATGAATTATTCTTTACCTCACGTTAGTCTCATTCCAAGCGTCGTAAATTGCTGGTTATCTGCACGAACCCAGTCTTCACTATGAGTCATCCATACATCAATTGTCTTAAATAATTTATTTACTAACCAAATAAATCACAGAAATGCATAAACAAACAGTAGATATAGTTACAAGAAAATGATAGCGGATGTGCCCTAGTGGGCTAAACCGGCATCGCGGCTTGGTGGACAAAAGGGAAGTGGGGGTCGACAATAATAATTAAACTAATTGATAATTATACCAATTGAAACGCTAATCCTTTGCACATGAACGCTCACTCATTCGGGAATAATTGCAATCAATATATATATTTACGCTCAGTGTGTCGTCCTGATCTCTGTTGGAAAGTTTGTTTCTGTTGGAGAGTTTGTCCGCCCTCTCTCTCTCTCTGCCGTAGTTAGAATGGATAGTTCAGAGTAACATTCAGCAATGTCGTTATAGAGTAGATGTTTCGGCGGTTGTCGGTCTTCGCGTTCAATGATACCGAATTCCTAGCTGCAGACTAGTAATTCGTATCAAAGATTTGTTCATATTCTGTCGGTTAGATAGTCTAAGAGTTTAACCACATGGTCTGGTTAAGAATTCAGCAAGAGAAATGCATGGTCTTTACTCAAACCTTAGCCCTCTGTGATGAGGTACTGGTCTGAAACCTTAGCCCTCTGTGATGAGGTACTGGTCTAAAACCTTAGCCCTCTGTGATGAGGTACTGGTCTGAAACCTTAGCCCTCTGTGATGAGGTACTGGTCTAAAACCTTAGCCCTCTGTGATGAGGTACTGGTCTGAAACCTTAGCCCTCTGTGATGAGGTACTGGTCTAAAACCTTAGCCCTCTGTGATGAGGTACTGGTCTGAAACCTTAGCCCTCTGTGATGAGGTACTGGTCTAAAACCTTAGCCCTCTGTGATGAGGTACTGGTCTAAAACCTTAGCCCTCTGTGATGAGGTACTGGTCTGAAACCTTAGCCCTCTGTGATGAGGTACTGGTCTGAAACCTTAGCCCTCTGTGATGAGGTACTGGTCTGAAACCTTAGCCCTCTGTGATGAGGTACTGGTCTGAAACCTTAGCCCTCTGTGATGAGGTACTGGTCTAAAGATAAATTCCCAAGGTGGGGGTTTTATTCGGAACATAGAAAAGGGCTGTCCCATGATGCCAGGTCTTGTCTGTGCTCCTGGGGGCGTGACAATGACTTAGTGAAACTTTAAACAGAAATACAGTTCTCTCACATTAACATCTCTGGGATAGGTGGCAGTATTTTCATGTCCGGATGAAAAGCGTGTCTACTCAGGCCCAGAACCTAAGATATGCATATTATTAGTAGATTTGGATAGAAAACACTCTGAAGTTTCTAAAACTGTTTGAATCATGTCTGTGAGTATAACATAACTTATTTGGCAGGCGAAACCCAGAGGACAAACATTTCAGATTTTTTTTTCACTCTTTTCAATGCGATTTCATTGGGAATCCAGATTTCTAAGGGACCTTCTTGAAGTTCCTATCGCTTCCACTGGATGTCAACAACCTTTAGAAATTGGTTGAGGTTTTTCCTTTGAGAAATGAAGAAGTAACACTGTTCAGAATGAGGGTAGAGGGAAGTGTACTCTTTGTTAGAGTCGCGTGACCTGAAAGCACATTGTACTTTGTTTTCCTCCGGTATTGGACACAAAATACCTACAAATGTATTACAAAAGTAGTTTGAAATGTTTGGAAAAAGCTTACAGGTAACTTTTGAGATATTTTGTAGTCACGTTGCGTAAGTTGGAACCGGTGTTTTTCTGGATCAAACGCGCCAAATAAATGGACATTTTGGAGATATATCGACGTAGAAAAGGACCATTTGAACAAAAGGACCATTTGTGATGTTTATGGGACATATTGGAGTGCCAACAGAAGAAGCTCGTCAAAGGTAAGGTATGAATTATATTTTTTATTTCTGTGTTTTGTGTTGCGCCTGGAGGGTTGAAATATGATGGTCTGAGTTTGTTTGCTTGGGTGCTATCCTCAGATAATAGCATCGTTTGCTTTCGCCGTAAAGCATTTTTGAAATCTGACACGTTGGCTGGATTCACAACAAGTGTAGCTTTAATTTGGTATATTGGATGTGTGATTTCATCAAAGTAAAATATTTATAGTAATTTATTTGAATTTGGCGCTCTGCATTTTCACTGGATGTTGGCCAGTTGGGACGCTAGCGTCCCACATATCCCAGAGAGGTTTTGACATCATTACATAGCATCACATCATTTCACCAATAGTTTAATCTTTACTCATTCATTTTATAGCACAATTAGATGCAAGCCTCACAACTGAGACTCTTGTATAAACAGGGTTATGGTAATGTGGCTGCATTGTCTCTCATGAGATTCACAAAATTGTACCAAACGGACCAGTTCGTAGCTAGCTACTTCACCGACCTTTTACACATTCTCCAGAACATTAATGTTTTTCAGTTCTCGAGTTCTGTGAGGGGGAAGAAATTCCTTTGTTCTCTCTATAAAACTCTCTCTTATACTCTGGCCATGAGGAGAGAATCTCCTCCAGGAATTCATAACCTCCCTAACAGAGCCTGGTGTAGGGATGGTACTCGCTGTACCCAAAGAGGGAAACATCATGACACTGCAGAACAGCCATGTTGGCCAGGTGGAATGCACGACTCCTTCATTCTGCAGAACAGCCATGTTGGCCAGGTGAAACGCACGACTCCTTCATTCTGCAGAACAGCCATGTTGGCCAGGTGGAACGCACGACTCCTTCATTCTGCAGAACAGCCATGTTGGCCAGGTGGAACGCACGACTCCTTCATTCTGCAGAACAGCCATGTTGGCCAATAAGTCAACAGGTGGGAGCTGTTGAGGATGGATGGCTTATTAATGAGTGTTGCCTACTTATGTGAAGTAATGTATATTTGCCATTGCTAAAGCAACTTGAATTGTGCGCGTGACTTTCCCCACAGTCCTTTTATTGTGATTTATCCCCTTTTCAGCTGTATATCACAGCCTCCTGGTTTTCACCATTCAGAAGGCCCGAATGCACATTTGGACTCTGACCCCTTCCACTCCAGGTAAGAGTGTCTGTGGTTGTCGGCACATGAAGACGCACGTTTGGCTACCGACCATGTTATCTGTGTGTTTACTAGGAATATTCTGTGTGCATCCATAAAGTGAGGTGTGGGTTTCCAGTTGTGGGTTTTATGCGGTCAGCAATTCTCAGTACCAAATAGTTGCTTCCCTACATTTGTAACTGTGCATACTGTACTGTGTAACATACAGCTAATTTGTATGTATATTTCAGATACAACATCCGCATGTTGTTTATATTGTCTGTGCAGGCATTCACTAGTACTATGGACAGTTCTAGAACCTAATAGACGTTTCAGAGACAGTTCTTGAGGCTTGCACATGCACAGAGTCATTTACAACCCTGTGGCACCAGGGCAGATCAGATAAGATCTCCACCAGTCAAGAGAGAGAATCTAGCATGTCAGAGTTATTTGTTTCTTTCTCACCAGAGAGATGTTTATATGTTTTGTTGATGTGTATGTGCTGGTATATGAATATGCTTTTCATTTCTGTTATACACCTATACATATACAGGTGTAAAGGACGTCACACTGCTTGCTTAGAGATTACCACTTCGTCCCGGTTCGGCCCATACCTGGCGCGAACTCGGGACCTCTGCCTCGCAAACACACAAGACCATCCACCCTCAAGCTTCTTTGCTAGCTGAAGAGGCAACGCAAGCTAGACACTTCAGCTTCAGGAGTAAGTTTGACACACGGGGTGGCAGGTAGCCTAGTGGTTAGAGTGCTGGGCCAGTAACCGAAAGGTTGCTGAATCGAATCCCCAAACTGACAAGGTAAAAATCTGTAATTCTACACCTGAGCAAGGCAGTTAACCCACTGTTCCCCGGGTGCCGAGGATGTCGATTAAGGCAGCCCCCGCAGCTCTCTGATTCAGAGGGGTTGGGTTAAATGTGGAAGACACATTTCGGTTGAAGGCATTCAGTTGTACAACTGACTAGGTATCCCCTTTCCAGCCCATTGTGCTACAAGTATATTAATACTGTCATATGTGTATATTTCTTCCCTGTAGAACTCCAGTCCTGTGTATCACACATTAATCACTTTCTAATGTGTGTTGTGGTAATAGACAACATTAAGTTCTGACAGGACCACTCAGACGGGTGAGGGCATACCAGCCAACCGCTCAGACGGGTGAGGGCAAACCAGCCAACCGCTCAGACGGGTGAGGGCATACCAGCAAACTGCTCAGACGGGTGAGGGCATACCAGCCAACCGCTCAGACGGGTGAGGGCAAACCAGCCAACCGCTCAGACGGCTGAGGGCATACCAGCTAACCCCTCAGACAGGTGAGGACATACCAGCCAACCAATGACCTGCCACTGGCATTAAACAAAGCATGTGTGTCAATGATTCAACCATATACGCATCAGCAACCACAGCTAATGAAGTCACAGAAACCCTTAACAAAGAGTTGCAGTCTATTTTGGAATGGGTTGCCAGTAATAAACTGGTCCTGAACATCTCTAAATCTAAGAATATTAGATTACCATTGTATTTGGTACAAATCATTCCATAAGTGCTAGACCTCAGCTGAATCTGGTAATGAATTGTGTGGCTGTGGAACAAGTTGAGGAGACTAAATTACTTGGCGTTACCTTAGATTGTAAACTGCCATGGTCAAAACATATAGATTCAATGGTTTGCAAAGATGGGGAGAGGTCTGTAAACTCTAGTTTTGTCTAATCTTGATTATTGTCCAGTCGTGTGGTCCAGTGCTGCAAGGAAATACCTGGTTAAGCTGCAGCTGGCCCAGAACAGAGCGACACGTTTTGCTCTTAATTGTAATCAGAGGGCTTATATAAATACTATACATGCCAGTCTCTCTTGGCTAAGAGTTGAGGAGAGACTGACTGCATCACTTATTATTTTTATAAGAAACATGAATGTGTTGAAAATCTAAAATTGTTTGCATAGTCAACTTACACACAGGTCTGACACACACACTTATCCCACCAGACATGCCACCAGGGGTCCTTTCATAGTCCAGAACAAATTCAAGAAAACGTACAGTATTATATAGAGCCCTTATTGCATGGAATTTCCTTCCATCTCATATTGCTCAAATAATCAGCAAACCTGGTTTCCAAAAACAGATAGTTTGTGTGTATGCATTGATATGTAGGCTATGTGTGCCTTTTTAAAAATGTAGGTGTTTCTGTCCTTGAACTGTTCGTGTCTAATGATGTACTCAACTAGGAAGAGTAGTTGCTGCTTTTGCAACAGCTAATGGGGATCCTAATAAAATACCAGATACCAAAATAAGCAAACCACTTAGATGGGTGAGGGTATACCAGCTAACCACTCAGATGGGTGAGGGCATACCAGCTAACCACTCAGATGGGTGAGGGCATACCAGCTAACCACTTAGATGGGTGAGGGTATACCAGCAAACCACTCAGATGGGTGAGGGCATACCAGCTAACCACTCAGATGGGTGAGGGTATACCAGCTAACCACTCAGATGGGTGAGGGCATACCAGCTAACCACTCAGATGGGTGAGGGTATACCAGCTAACCCCTCAGATGGGTTAGGGTATACCAGCTAACCACTCAGATGGGTGAGGGTATACCAGCTAACCACTCAGATGGGTGAGGGCATACCAGCTAACCACTCAGATGGGTGAGGGTATACCAGCTAACCACTCAGATGGGTTAGGGTATACCAGCTAACCACTCAGATGGGTGAGGGCATACCAGCTAACCACTCAGATGGGTTAGGGTATACCAGCAAACCGCTCAGATGGGTGAGGGTATACCAGCTAACCCCTCAGATGGGTGAGGGCATACCAGCTAACCACTCAGATGGGTGAGGGCAAACCAGCTAACCACTCAGATGGGTGAGGGCATACCAGCTAACCACTCAGATGGGTGAGGGCATACCAGCGAACCACTCAGATGGGTGAGGGCATACCAGCTAACCACTCAGATGGGTGAGGGTATACCAGCTAACCACTCAGATGGGTGAGGGTATACCAGCTAACCACTCAGATGGGTGAGGGTATACCAGCTAACCACTCAGATGGGTGAGGGTATACCAGCTAACCACTCAGATGGGTGAGGGTATACCAGCTAACCGCTCAGATGGGTAAGGGCATACCAGCTAACCGCTCAGATGGGTGAGGGCATACCAGCTAACCGCTCAGATGGGTGAGGGTATACCAGCTAATCACTCAGATGGGTGAGGGTATACCAGCTAACTGCTCAGATGAGTGAGGGTATACCAGCTAACCGCTCAGATGGGTGAGGGTATACAAGCTAACTGCTCAGATGGGTGAGGGTATACAAGCTAACGCTCAGATGGGTGAGGGCATACCAGCTAACCGCTCAGATGGGTGAGGGTATACCAGCTAACCGCTCAGATGGGTGAGGGTATACAAGCTAACGCTCAGATGGGTGAGGGCATACCAGCTAACCGCTCAGATGGGTGAGGGTATACCAGCAAACCGCTCAGATGGGTGAGGGTATACAAGCTAACGCTCAGATGGGTGAGGGTATACCAGCTAACCGCTCAGATGGGTGAGGGTATACAAGCTAACGCTCAGATGGGTGAGGGCATACCAGCTAACCGCTCAGATGGGTGAGGGTATACAAGCTAACGCTCAGATGGGTGAGGGTATACAAGCTAACGCTCAGATGGGTGAGGGTATACAAGCTAACGCTCAGATGGGTGAGGGCATACCAGCTAACCGCTCAGATGGGTGAGGGTATACAAGCTAACGCTCAGATGGGTGAGGGCATACCAGCTAACCGCTCAGATGGGTGAGGGTATACAAGCTAACGCTCAGATGGGTGAGGGTATACAAGCTAACGCTCAGATGGGTGAGGGCATACCAGCTAACCGCTCAGATGGGTGAGGGTATACAAGCTAACGCTCAGATGGGTGAGGGCATACCAGCTAACCGCTCAGATGGGTGAGGGTATACAAGCTAACGCTCAGATGGGTGAGGGCATACCAGCTAACCGCTCAGATGGGTGAGGGTATACCAGCTAACTGCTCAGATGGGTGAGGGTATACCAGCTAACCGCTCAGATGGGTGAGGGTATACAAGCTAACGCTCAGATGGGTGAGGGTATACAAGCTAACGCTCAGATGGGTGAGGGCCTTTAAGGAGGATTAATATGAGCTTTGCTCAACTCCTGTATCTTGTGGCTACTCTGGTCTCAAAGGCTATCGAGGAGAGGCGGCGAGGAGAAGGAAAGTGGACGAAAAATGTGCTCGATGAAATGAAATCCTCCTTCTCTATTCGCTCTTCATCAGGCAAATTACGTTTACAGGATGGAATCCCAGAATAAATGTATAAAGTGATAACAACAAATGTAGGTAGTTGTGCAAGACATTTTGTAGATAAAAGTAGCATATCGTTTTTAAATGTTTGCATGCTTTTCTCCTTTTGTCTTCCATGATGGACTAATGGTGCTTTCAAGACACCTGGGAGTTCTGAAGAAAAACAAGGTCAAAACATGATGTCAGTGATCTTCACATAGGAAAGTCGGAGCTCTAGAACGATGCCAGTGGAATTCCAAGTTGACCATTCCAAACAATTTCTTCCAGTTGGTGCTGTTTTCTTTCTGAGTACCCAGTTGTGTTGAACGCACTAAAGTCGGAACTCTGAGATTTCCGAGTTCCCAGTTGTTTTGAACGTGCTTCCTCACCAAAAGGAGGCTATCGAGGATGGGAGGACTGTCTTCCATTTTCCTACTGACAAATTGACATGCTCGTTGACCACTTACTGGTTTGTGGTCAAGGAGGAGAGAAGATGGAGGAGAGAGGGCGGAGGAGAGAAGATGGAGGAGAGAAGACGGAGGAGAGAGGGCGGAGGACAGATTTTTGCCAATAGGAGGCCATAGTGGCCAATAGTGGTTGCCAATGAGATCAGCTGTGCGTGTTGTCTTAGCGCGTATTGATGGTTTACCGAGAGATCACCTCGTCATATGGTTCTCAATATTGGTTGCAACTGACGCAATGTTAACATTTCTAATCGCGTGTGGTCTTTTATATACAAATATGGGACATGTCAGGCTTGTGGGACATATGCTTGACAACACTTGAAACGCTACAACATGAACAAACATTAACAAACATTTGCAGTCTGGCTTCAAATGAGTAGACAGGAGTGTGTGCTCTCCAGTGATTATCGTCTCATGATTTATTTATTTATTCATCTATTTCTTCATTCATTTGAGGAAAAATGTTGCGTTAAAAGCCCCTAGAAGAGTCTACACTGTCACGATCAAATGTACACATTGTTGTGTAGTACTTCAACCAGTAGAGATCGTTGTTGTCCTGCTTGATTTCACTAAGCCGGAATGTAACCTATTGTTTCACCACTTGATGGCAGTATACTATAATGTACTGTATGTCGAGTCCTGGATCCAGCACCTCTCTATTGGCAAGAGCTTCTGGGGAAAGATACAGAGGGATGGGGGGGGGGATGAAAGATGGAACAAATATGGATCTAGAGAGGAGGGAAGGAGACAGAGAGATCAGAGATAGAAGTTTATTATTCTCTGAACAGGTTTGACCCAGACTGAGTTGGAAACAGTCCTCTCAGGTTGATCACATGATCTGCTCTGCTGGACATTATTTCCATAACAACAAACGTCCATCCAGAGGCAGGTGTGTTCTTCTGCAGAGTTACAATACTTGTTTCTCATCAAATAGAAAAGAGTGACTTGAATCACTTGAAGAGTGTTTTGCATGCAGAGACCTAAAGGTACTGTCTGAGCATTAGCGATCAGGACTGTCCATGTTTGTAAGGAAGAAATCAATACTATTGAGTCAGTATCATATTTGGAGAGGGTCACAAATCTTGCTGCACACTATGGTCTCTCTCTCTCTCTCTCTCTCTCTCTCTCTCTCTCTCTCTCTCTCTCTCTCTCTCTCTCTCTCTCTCTCTCTCTCTCTCTCTCTCTCTCTCTCTCTCTCTCTCTCTCTCTCTCTCTCTCTCTCTCTCTCTCTATATATATATATATATGCACAGATTTGACTGGCGTCTCTATAAGCGAGGTCAAACATTGTTTGCATGCAGGGCTGCATTGACATCCCTCTTTTCTATCCTAGAACTGTTGTACTGCTGCCTTGTGTCATGATTCACCAGAGAAACATGTTCAGTGAACAGTTCCTTTGGGCCTGCCATATTCCCTGTCTTAGGAGATGTGAGGAGACGCGTGGTATTAGCAGTGGGCTGTTTTGTTCCAGTGAAAAGAAAATATTTTACACACTCCCTTTTTTAGAAAACTGCCAACTCCATACAACTCCATACAACAGCATCTAAACAGTATGTGGGTGATGTGTGCTGGACATGAGCACATCACATGAAGTGCAGACTGAGTGTGCTGTTTCATCTCTCTCTCTCTCGCTCCCCACTCTCTCCCCCCTCTCTCCTTCCCCCCCTCTCTCATTCTCTCTCATTTTTCATTGTGCTGATACTGGGTAGGCAGTGGGTTGTGTGAGTGACAGCAGAGTGGAGGAGTTTTGGAAACACTGTAGTGGTTAGCAGAATAGTGATGACGGGTGCTGAGAGAGGTGGAATTGACCCCCACACTCTTTCTCTCTGCATACAAGGCACGCACACACGCAGACACACGCAGACACACACACACACACACACACACACACACACACACACACACACACACACACACACACACACACACACACACACACACACACACACACACACACACACACACACACACCTAAAACCCCTGCAGTAAGGGTATAGGCCTACCTCCCACTACTTTGCTGTAAAGTTTTCATTTTACAAAGGTGCACAATGTGCTGTACTTTGGAATGCTATTGTGTGACAACTTAAAGACATGCTCCAGTACTTTGTCAACTAGTAATTATGTTTTAAACCTCCCGCTTTGGGCTGGATGTGTAGTTCATACATGCATAATATATGAGCAGAAATTACTGTCTTACCTCAATTAGCCACAAAATCTCTAGTTTGAGAGCAACTGTTTTCTGGAAACTGTGCAGTGCCATTTCCCCTAGCAATTCGAGTTCTAGCCAATGAGCCCTCAGCCCCTTGGCATCTGAGTGACAGTAACAAGATGCACACGCAATAGAGCGAGAGATGGAGCAATGACATGGTGCACATACAGTATGTGATGTGGTATGCAATTTTCGAGGACCATTTTTGGCTCGTGGCTGCTACTTTCAGATCTACTGGCTCAAAAGTATACACAAGTACTGGAGAATCACTTTAATGTAGCTCAACATAGTCAGGCTACATGAATACAGCTTTATCATAGATATTACTAATCCATTGTTGATCATAACAGTCTTTATGTTTATGTTGTTCTTGATGAAAACATTGATAGCCAACATGTCCTTGGGGACATCAGGGACATAGTGGATTGGTCACGGTTTGGTTAGTGAGAAGGGTTTGTGAACATGCTGTGATGGTACATGTACCCCTCCTACTCTCTCCTTTCCTCCATCACTCCATCCCTCTGTTGTTTCCCTGGGGAAATCACTCT
Organism: Salvelinus alpinus; assembly: GCF_045679555.1. Lineage (NCBI taxonomy): Eukaryota > Metazoa > Chordata > Actinopteri > Salmoniformes > Salmonidae > Salvelinus > Salvelinus alpinus. The sequence goes on from NC_092092.1 coordinate 74,433,892, forward strand.
CTTTTTATGCTCTGATGTCTTTCACTGTCTCAGTAGATTAATGTATTAATCACATCACACACACACACACACACACACACACACACACACACACACACACACACACACACACACACACACACACACACACACACACACACACACACACACACACACACACACACACACACACACACACACACACACACACACACAAGCTCTGTGTTTCAGTTTGAAACCTTATCCCAGCTCTGCATTTTAGTTGGGGTGATTGACAAGGAGATACGGTTCCCAATGAGGGAAAGAAAGCTCTGACCTCTCTCTGTGAACTTGCTGTAGCGAAGGCAAATACATGTACAACCTCTTAATTGGCTAAACACCAGCGCTTCATTATGACACTTCCATTATCTCTTGCTATGTTCCACCCTTTACTCTGCTGCGATGTCTTCCAGACTGTCGTTTTTGTGTTTGACCATTTTCATAACAATAAGGACAAGTTTGTTGTCAGACAACAATAGAATGTTCATGACTTAATGAGTGCAAAAGATGGTTCGATGAAAGGCGATTTTTTCACAGTGGAGTAAGAGGAATCTGGTCTGCCACAAGTGGCAGAGAATGTGGGATACTTTACAACATGGTAAGATCAGGGTTGACATTTACGCAGCATCAGCATGGACAAGTTGATAGCTCAGTTTGTCCTGGTCCAACAACCACAACAGGCAGTTCAGGAATGAATGCTGGAGGAACAGTGCCTACAAAATGTCCGCCTGGTTGAGGAAATCAGGAATCAACGAGGAGGAACGCCTACCGAATCGCATCCAAACCAGTTTGTAATAAAGCTAACGGAGGCTGTCGACATGGAAACCAGTTTTTAATAAAGATAACGGAGGATGTCGACATAGAAACCAGTTTTTAGTAAAGCTAACGGAGGCTGTCGACATGGAAACTAGTTTTTAATAAAGCTAACGGAGGCTGTCGACATGGAAACCAGTTTTTAATAAAGCTAACGGAGGCTGTCGACATGGAAACCAGCTTTTAATAAAACTAACGGAGGCTGTCGACATGGAAACCAGTTTTTAATAAAGCTAACGGAGGCTGTCGACATGGAAACCAGTTTTTAATAAAGCTAACGGAGGCTGTCGACATAGAAACCACTTTTTAATAAAGCTAACGGAGGCTGTCGACATGGAAACCAGTTTTTAATAAAGCTAACGGAGGCTGTCGACATGGAAACCAGTTTTTAATAAAGCTAACGGAGGCTGTCGACATGGAAACCAGTTTTTAATAATGCTAACGGCGGCTGTCGACATAGAAACCAGTTTTTAATAAAGCTAACGGAGGATGTCGACATGGAAACCAGTTATTAATAAAGCTAACGGAGGCTGCCGACATGGAAACCAGTTATTAATAAAGCTAACGGAGGCTGTCGACATGGAAACCAATTTTTAATAAAGCTAACGGAGGCTGTTGACATGGAAACCAGTTTTTGATAAAGCTAACGGAGGCTGCCGACATGGAAACCAGTTTTTAATAAAGCTAACGGAGGCTGTCGACATGGAAACTCGTTTTTAATAAAGCTAACGGAGGCTGTCGACATGGGAACCAGTTTTTAATAAAGCTAACGGAGGATGTCGACATGGAAACCAGTTTTTAATAAAGCTAACGGAGGCTGTCGACATGGGAACCAGTTTTGAATAAAGCTAACGGGGGATGTCGACATGGAAACCAGTTTTTAATAAAGCTAACAGAGGATGTTGACATGGAAACCTACTTCTGCAAGTTTGAATGGACAGCGTTCTGGGAAGAGCGGCCAACGGAGAAGTGGGCGAGTCTTCTGGCCCCGTTCCTGTCCGTTCCTGTCGGGAAGGAGTATTATGACCTCAACGTCGAACAGGCGGCTAACCACGACGGTCTCAAACGGGAGATACTCCGCCGCTACGTGTACAGCCTGGCCCGGCGGACCCAACTGGTCCACGACTGGAGGTTTGTGGCCGATACCTCCCCCCGAGCCCAGATGAGTAACCTACTGCACCTCACCAGGGTATGGCTCCTAACCTACGGATCTACCCTCTCCATCGTAGACAAAGTGGTCATGGATCGCTTCTTAAGGGCGCTACCCCACAACATGAAGAGGGCTGTCGGCCCGGCTCTGCTGAAGGGGAGCCGGGCCGAGTCAGGGAACCGTCTGAGGGGACGGCCCGCATCTGATGACCACAGGGGGATAGAGACTAAAGGAGGTGTTTAAGGCACCCAGGTTGAGAGGAGTCGATGCTATCAGCGAGCCCAGGAGATGAGACGGGCCACGCATCAAACTACGTACGTCACCTCCTGTTGGTCCCATACTCCCAACCGGCACCCATGGTCCCGGGTAAAGTTGATGGACAAGACACGCAAGCTCAGTTGGGAGTATGGATACGCTTGTAAACACGCGCCTGCTGGCCCAGAGATGTCCATCTCCTGTGTCCAAGGCGACACAAAGCGGTATCCGACTGTGCAAGCCAACATCGTTACGCCACAAGGGAGCTGCCAGAAGGTGGTGGGTGCAGTACCCGAGTTGCCGGTGTCTGGTCAGTGTAAATGTCTTGATCAAACTTCCTGGTCTGCCACAGTATAAATAATACACTTTGTCAACTTTGATTTTCAGCTGTGTGTCTCTCTATCTCTGACGTCTTTTCTGTCTCTGACCTTTGTCACTCTTTGCAGTGTTGACAGTAGATCAGTGTTGTCATATATACTGTACAGAGCCGTTAAAATATGGAATGGTTTGAGGCTCTGACACGTGAACATCAAAATTACCTTGAAAACCACTGAAAATAGATCTGAAGGAAGTTTGTATTTGTCTATTTACATTTTCCATTCTTTTAGTCTATTTTGGGGTCATTGTTTTCCTATTCTTTGCCAGAGGATTCTTTGTGAATGTTAGATATTCACTAGAGTATGTCCAGTGTCCATATTTAACCAGATGAAACAGCAAATAAATACTGTGTTCTCTGGCTTGGAAATGGGAACACTGAATTGCATTACCCATGACAAAGCTTTTACTACTGGCTTGAGATGTATAAAATACAACGCATACAGGTAGCTGCCAAAATAAACAAAACACCAACATAAAGTGTCTTAATAGGGTGCTGGGCCACCACCAGCCAGAACAGGTTTAAATGCACACTGGCATAGATTCTACAAGAGTCTGGATCTCTACAAGAGTCTGGATTTCTCCAATGAGAAACACTGTCTCAGGAGCCACTCCAGAATCTCCCATTAGTGTTCAGTTGGGTTGAGATCTGGTGACTGATGTAGAAACACACACACTTTAAACCTCCTATGCTACTTTGCAACCCCTCTTTCAAAGTCACTGTAATTTCTTCTTCTAGCCATGGGCAACAGGGCATTTTTATACGTGACCGTAAGTATAATGGAATGTTTGATGCTTAATTAACTCAGGAACCATACCTGTATGGAAGCACCTGCTTTCAATATACACTACATGTCCAAAGGTACGTGGACAACTCCTTCAGATGAGTGGATTCAACTATTTCAGCCACACCCGTTGCTGACAGCTGTATAAAATCAACCACATAACCATAGACAAACAATGGCAGTAGAATGGCCCGTACTGAAAAGCTCAGTGACTTTTAATGTGGCACCGTCATAGGATGCCAGCTTTACAACAGGTCAGTTCGTCAAATTTCTGCCCTGCTAGAGCTGCCCCGGTCAACTTTAAGTGCTGTTATTTTGAAGTCGAAACGTCTAGGAGTAACAACGGCTCAGCCGCGAAGTGGTAGACCACACAAACTCAAAGAACGGGACCGCCGAGTGCTGAAGCGCACAGCACGTAAAAATCATGTCCTCGGTTGTAACACTCACTAACGAGTTCCAAACTGCCTCTGGAAGCAACTTCAGCACAAGAACGGTTTGTCGGGACCTTCATGAAATGGGTGTCCATGGCCGAGCAGCCGCACACAAGCCTAAATTCACCATGCACAATGCCAAGAATCGTCTGGAGTGATGTAAAGCTCGCCGCCATTGGACTCTAGAGCAGTTGAAACGTGATCTCTGGAGTGATGAATCATGCTTTACCATCTGGCAGTCCGACAGACGAATCTGGGTTTGGCGGATGCCAGGAGAACGCTACCTGCCCGAATGCATAGTGCCAACTAAGTTTGGTGGAGGAGGAATACTGGTCTGGGGCTGTTTTTCATGGTTCGGGCTGGGTCCCTTAGTTCCATTCTAGACGATTTTGTGCTTCCAATTTTGTGGCAACAGTTTGGGGAAGGCCCTTTCCTGTTTCAGCATGACAATGCCCCCGTGCACAAAGCAAGGTCCATACTGAAATAGTTTGTTGAGATCGGTGTGGAAGAAGCAGACACTAACGCTAAACTCTAAACTGCCTCCTAGCAGAGACTGACGCTAAGCAAAGAGCAATGATAACGTTTCATGTTGAATATATCCTCAATGAAATATCCCTTCTCTCCCAGGGTTTGGTGCTGGAGTAACCACACACACACACACACACACACACACACACACACACACACACACACACACACACACACACACACACACACACACACACACACACACACACACACACACACACGCTCTCTCTCTCTCTGTCTGTCTGTCTCTCTCTCCTCAGCTCCCCCTCACACTTTGTCCCTGCGTCCTATCTACAGCACAATATTAAGCTGTTGTTTACTGTAGCATGTTTTAGATTGCTGTACCTTGTCAGACAATGCTGCAGAGAGTACGTCCGAACAGCGAATGGATAAACAGAGTTTAAATATAACTATCAAGACTGTCGCTCCATCTGTTGGAGGTCTGAAACACTAAAATCAAACTGTAGGGTAGACTCTGTCATACAGTACAGCTGTTTTTTTTATTCTTGTTTGTTTTTCTTTTTCAAGTGGTTTCAGATAATTTCTGTAATGGAAAGCACTATAGAAGTTGAACAAATGATTATTATTTAGTCAATAAAAGTAGTTCAATGTTTACTTCCCAGACATGTTTTTTTCTTTGTATTATCTTTTACCAGATCTAATGTGTTATATTCTCCTACATTAATTTCCACAAACGTCAAAGTGTTTGTAACTCATTCATTATTTAACCTGCTGATGAGGACCGCTGACTGCTCATCACTCTCTGTTTGTGTGTGTGTGTGTGTGTGTGTGTGTGTGTGTGTGTGTGTGTGTGTGTGTGTGTGTGTGTGTGTGTGTGTGTGTGTGTGTGTGTGTGTGTGTGTGTGTGTGTGTGTGTGTGTGTGAGTCATCACTGATGCTCCTGGCAAGTCAGCAAAGCCTCCATTACCTCCCCAGGTCTTCACAACAGGACTTCTAGGACTTCTTTCTTTAGTTTATGGCTGGCTTTCTGTTTCACTGAATTTGAGAAAAAATCCATATATTTAAGTAACATTTCCAGCAGTCCTTTATATCCAATTATACACTTTCCATATATATTTTTGAAATATTTCCCTGAAGAAAATCAACACTGAAAGGTCTTTTCAATGTTCAGTACCCAATAGGATAAACACAGAACGTGACTCACTGTTGCTTATGGGAAGTTTTCAACAGACATCTTTACATGTCTTGACTACACTACAGTATACATCATATTTTTATCAACCAGAATACATCATCTGTAAAACTAACGCTATCCAGTGTTTGTGAAAATGTGTTATTGCAATAATCAGCTTTCTGCTCATACAAGCAGAGCTATACAGAGCAGAAACACTGAGGGTGGATCAGTCACAGCTGGCACACACACACAGGGGCGTCATACACCCCACACATCTGAGAGGGCACAAAGTACGTGATGATGGCTGGGGGGTGTTCTGGAAAAGGCAAGGCCCCACCCATCCATAAGTTGGATTATTTTTTATTTTTCAAACACCTGAAACAGCTTTTTCCTGCGATCTAGAACCATAATTATGCGTCATTTTTCTGTATATCTTAGCATTTTGAAGTGGAAATGCCTATGAGCAACAACGGCTCAGCCGCGAGGTGGCAGGCCACACAAGCTCACAGAATGGGACGTCTCTCTCTCTCAGCTCCTTGTCAGTAGCATGACAATGAATACTTGCCTTTTATTTAGATTGCTTTACCTTGTCAGACAATGCTGCAGAGAGTACGTCCGAACAGCGAAGGGATAAACAGAGTTCAAATATAACTATCAAGACTGTCGCTCCATCTCAGGTCTGAAACACTCAAATCAAACCGTAGGGTAGACTCTGTCATACAGTACAGCTGTTTTTTTTTTGTTTTTTTTTTTCCAAGTGGTTTGAGATGATTTCTGTTACGAAAAGCACTATAGAAGTCGAATAAATTATTATTAGTTAGTCAATAAAAGTAGTTCAATGTCTACTTCCCAGGCAGTTATTTATGAAATCACATGCATTAGTACTCTAAGTGAACTTCCATGTACATAATGCTTCTGATATTGAAAGAGAACCTCCATTAAATGAGCTGAGATTCACAAAGACAAAGACCAGATCAAGAGTGAGAGCGACCGGCAGGATCATTGACAAGGTGGACCTGAATGTTTTGACTTCGAAAACTTTAAAAAATGTATCCTTCCTTTCTTCACAAGTAGGATATGACTCGTTTCCTCGACACCAGGCCAAGCCTATTTCTGGTCTAAAGAGCACTTTCAACTGGGATTCTCAATTAAGTATGATACAGTATTCCTGGTCTAAATAGCACTTTCAAAAGAGATTCTCCATTAAGCAGGAAACTGGTCCCAAGTGTCTATGTTGAGTTTGTCCTTCCCACCATATTCTTTACTACTCTCAAGCCAGTTCCGTGAATCAGAGAGGAGGAAAATGGCTCCTTTTGAGATGTGATGACAGTAGAGTGAAGTTAATGTAACTCATTCATTATTTAACCTGCTGATGAGGACCGCTGACTGCTCATCACTCTCTCTCTGTGTGTGTGTGTGTGTCTGTCATCACTGATGCTCCTGGCAAGTCAGCAAAGCCTCCATTACCTCCCCAGGTCTTCACAACAGGAGTTCTAAGACTTCTTTCTTTAGTTTATGGCTGGCTTTCTGTTTCACTGAATTTTGAGATAAAATCCATAGTTATACTTAAGTAAAATTTCCAACAGTCCAACATATCCAATTATACCATTTTTATAATTTTCTTTGAAATATTTCAATGAAGAAAATCAACACGAAAAGACTTTGTGGTCTTTTCAATGTTCAGTACCCAATAGGATAAATACAGAACGTGACTCACTGTTGCTTATGGGAAGTTTTCAACAGACATCTTTACATGTTTTGACTACACTACAGTATACATCATATTTTTATCAACCAGAATACATCATCTGTAAAACTAAAGCTATCCAGTGTTTGTGAAAATGTGTTATTGCAATAATCAGCTCTCTGCTCATACAAGCAGAGCTATACAGAGCAGAAACACTGAGGGTGGGTCACAGTCACAGCTGGCACACACAGACACAGGGGCGTCATGTACCCCAAAAATCTGAGGGGGCACAAAGTAAGTGAGGGTGGCTAGGGGGGTGTCCCCCGTCCATAAATTGGAGAATGTTGCATTTCTCAAACACCTGAAACAGCCATTTCCTGCGATCTAGTACCATAGTTAATATGCTTAACTCTATGTAAAAAAAGATGTATATTTTCCTGCATATCTAAGCATACCTCTTGTGCTGTCTGTATCCTCCTGACTGGTGGTTATTTCTTTTTTAAAGAAACAAAATATGCTTCACTGCTAAAATCTGGGATAAACGATTGACAGAAATGTGAGTCTTATTCAGTACATTTAGTAATTGCTTGCTTTTCTAAAGTCGGCCAATCTTGCCTGCAGGAATGCCAGCTAAGATAGTTAGACAAGCTACTCGAACTTGATTAATAGCCTGAAATTGCTTCTAGGTAGCTAGTTATGAGGTCGGGAGATGGGGAACCTAGCTAGCTAAAGACAACTTCATAAAATTGTTTGCTAGCTAGTAGTATTACAGAGAAACAACAACCATTTCTTTTAAAATATACAGTGTCTTCAGAAAGTAAATGAGAATTTGTTCTTAACTGAATTGCCACACACAAAACCCCATAATGACAAAGTTAAACCTTTTTTTGTCATTTTTGCACATTTATTGAAAATGAAATACAGAAATATCTTGTTTACATAAGTATTCACACCCATGGGTCAATACTTTGTAGAAGCACCTTTTGTAGCGATTACAGCTGTGAGTCTTCCTGGGTAATGTTTTTTGCCTGTTTTAAAGAGGGCTCTAGAAGGTTTTATATCTGGTTTTATATCTGTTTTGTGTAGGGTTCTGGAGTGTTTTCTATCTGTTTTGTGTAGGGTTCTGGAGTGTTTTCTATCTGTTTTGTGGAGGGTTCTGGAGTGTTTTCTATCTGTTTTGTGTAGGGTTCTGGAGTGTTTTCTATAGGGTTCTGGAGTGTTTTCTATCTGTTTTGTGTAGGGTTCTGGAGTGTTTTCTATCTGTTTTGTGTAGGGTTCTGGATTGTTTTCTATCTGTTTTGTGGAGAGTTCTGGAGTGTTTTCTATCTGTTTTGTGTAGGGTTCTGGAGTGTTTTCTATCTGTTTTGTGTAGGGTTCTGGAAGGTTTTCTATCTGGTTTTCTATCTGTTTTGTGGAGGGCTCTGGAAGGTTTTCTATCCGTTTTGTGGAGGGCTCTGGAGTGTTTTCTATCTGTTTTGTGTAGGGTTCTGGAAGGTTTTCTATCTGTTTTGTGTAGGGTTCTGGAAGGTTTTCTATCTGGTTTTCTATCTGTTTTGTGGAGGGCTCTGGAAGGTTTTCTATCCGTTTTGTGGAGGGCTCTGGAGTGTTTTCTATCTGTTTTGTGTAGGGTTCTGGAGTGTTTTCTATCTGTTTTGTGGAGGGTTCTGGAGTGTTTTCTATCTGTTTTGTGTAGGGTTCTGGAGTGTTTTCTATAGGGTTCTGGAGTGTTTTCTATCTGTTTTGTGTAGGGTTCTGGAGTGTTTTCTATCTGTTTTGTGTAGGGTTCTGGAGTGTTTTCTATCTGTTTTGTGTAGGGTTCTGGAGTGTTTTCTATCTGTTTTGTGTAGGGTTCTGGAGTGTTTTCTATCTGTTTTGTGTAGGGTTCTGGAAGGTTTTCTATCTGGTTTTCTATCTGTTTTGTGGAGGGCTCTGGAAGGTTTTCTATCTGTTTTGTGGAGGGCTCTGGAAGGTTTTCTATCTGTTTTGTGGAGGGCTCTGGAATGTTTTCTATCTGTTTTGTGGAGGGCTCTGGAATGTTTTCTATCTGTTTTGTGGAGGGCTCTGGAATGTTTTCTATCTGTTTTGTGGAGGGCTCTGGAATGTTTTCTATCTGGTTTTCTATCCGTTTTGTGGAGGGCTCTGGAATGTTTTCTATCTGTTTTGTGGAGGGCTCTGGAGTGTTTTCTATCTGTTTTGTGTAGGGTTCTGGAGTGTTTTCTATCTGTTTTGTGGAGGGCTCTGGAATGTTTTCTATCCGTTTTGTGGAGGGCTCTGGAATGTTTTCTATCTGGTTTTCTATCTGTTTTGAGGAGGGCTCTGGAAGGTTTTCTATCCATTTTGTGGAGGTGTGTGTGGCAGGAGTAGTATGTGGGGACAAGGGGTTGATTTGGGATTCAGGGTTCGATATTCATGATGAATGGTCGTACAAACTCCCAGAGGTGTGGACTCGAGTCACATGACTTGGACTTGACTCTGACTTGAGTCACAAATTTGATGGCTTGAAACTCAACTTGATAGAAAGTAAAATAACTTGAGACTTGACTCCGACTTAGAGCCTCAAGACTCGGGACTCGGGACTCGACATTGACTTGAGAGTGATGACTTGAAATTATCTGGCTTTATTTTGTAACATTTAGTGACTAATTTTGTGGCATAGAGTCTCCTTTGACTGGGCTACTCTCCAAGCAGCCAGAGACAGTATTACACTTGCAAAAAAAACTGATTGGCTAGTGAAACGCACACTTGGTCCTCTGATTGGACCAGCAAACTGTAAATCAACACAAGTCACTTTGCTTATTTGATCTGGTCACTAAGAGCCAATTTACGCTTGATCTGAAAATGTGGTCAGAGTATGGATGGTCTGGCACAATTGCGGTAGCCTCTGGAGGCACGCAGAGGCCAAAATGAGCTCGGTACCGACCACATCTCCAGGTGCCTTTCAAATGTTTTAACAATTTGGAGGGCTCTGTTTAGCTTCGCATTGACATGATTGGTTGATGGTAGGTGAGGGCGGGAGGTCCTGTATAAATACAAACTCACTTCCTTGACCACAGCTCTGCGCTGCGAAGTGCAGGAAGTATGAATGCCCTGATTTCTAAATGGGCCATATCACTCTAAATGCTGCACAGCCAGTGCAGATGACGGATTGACCATGCAACGCCTTTAACATAGGCCTATGGCATTTCACCCATTTATGTTTAAAACCCAGCTATTCTGTTTCAGAACCAATACATTACATGTCTTGACCAGTGACCAGACCAATGGCCAGTCATCAGCATTGGCGCGCAAAGGATGGCTTACATATCCAGATTAGTGACCAGAAAGCACTTGCCTGGCAAAAATATAGTAACCTACCTACTTTAATATTATCTATATAAATACTGTTCAGCAATCTGCTACCTCAGTGGTACTGACTATATATCTAAAGATAGCTGGAACATCACACTACCTAAGGATCGGACACTTTAAAAACAAAATCTCCAAAAATTACATACCCAAATCTACCTGCCTGTAGCTCAGGATATGCATATTCTTGATACCATTTGAAAGGAAACATTTTAAAGTTTGTGGAAATGTGAAATTAATGTAGGAGAATGTAACACATTAGATCTGATAAAAGATAATACAAAGAAAATAACATAATTGTTTTGTTTTTGTACCATCATCTTTGAAATGCAAGAGAATGGCCATAATGAATTATTCCAGCCCAGGTCCAATTTAGATTTTGTGTATGTGCAACGTTTTAGACTGAGCCAATGAACCATTGCATATCTGTTCAAAATATTGTATCAAAACTGCCCAAATGTGCCTAATTGGTTTATTCATACATTTCCAAGTTCATAATTGTGCACTCTCCTCAAAAAATAGCATGGTATTATTTCACTGTAAAAGTTATTGTAAATGGGACAGTGAAGTTAGATTAACAAAAATGTAAGCTTTCTACCCATATCAGATATGTCCATGTCCTGGGATTGTTTTTTGTTACTTACAACCTCATGCTAATCACATTAGCCTACGTTAGCTCAAACGTCCCGCGGGGGGACACCGATCCCGTAGAGATGAAATACTTCGCTATGGGATGAAGATGTAACATATTCTGGCAAATTAATTACGATAATTGTGAGGAAGAAGAAGGCTAGAGACAGACCATGCTTTCCATCCAATCCTGTGACCCCCGCTGCACACATATTTTTTTAACAAAATGCGTTTTATTGGCAGAAATGCCTTCTCGGACATGTGAACTTTCATGTGCCCTAATATCAAACTTGTATGCCATCTGTAAATACAAATACAATTGTTAAATTATGAGCCTAGTTGGTTTAGCCACAGAAAAAAGTGAGCAACCTTCCCGCTAGCCATGATTGGCTGAGATAATGAGTGGGCTGGACATGCCGAGAGATGAGTTTGGATTGGTCTGCCATATAGCACACGTCTGTCTATTGGAGCTTGTCAGTATGTCTAGATAATCACATAAAACGCTACTTTTTTACAATGTATCACGTCGTAAAACTGCATAAACCTAATATCAAGTTAAAGTGTACTGTTAGCTAGCTAGCGTTAGCTGGCAGGCTCACTAGCTAATGTTATGTGTATGCTCTCCAGTTTCTGGAGGACCGAGTTTTGAAATCAGTGGAATTCAAGTATGCTAGCTAAGGAGATGGAGAAAACACCAGTCTGGATTACATCGTCAAGCTAAGGGCAACCATGCATTGCATCAGACAGGAGACGCGTCCAACCATGATGTATACAGGTAAGATAGTCTAGCTAGCTACATTTTCAGATATTACACGTTTCTAATTTTGAAAGAAAGTGGTTTCATTTCAAGTTTACTGTTAGCTAGCTAACGTTACCTGGCTAGGTCACTAGCTAACTTTATGTGTATGATCTTTATCTCAGACACATTTGCTTGACTAGTTATAGCCATAGAACCTGGTTGGTTAGCTACCTGGAGATTAATACAGGGTAGTAAAGTCATGAGTTATGATTATGGTCCATTGTTTAGTATTTTGATCTTCGGTATTTTATTAGGATCCCCATTAGCTGTTGCAAAAGCAGCAACTACTCTTCCTGGGATCCAAACAAAACATGAAACATAATACAGAATAACATAATACAGAACATCATTAGACACAAACAGTTCAAGGACAGAACTACATACATTTTTAAAAAGGCACACGTAGCCTACATATCAATGCATACACACATACTATCTAGGTCAAATAGGGGAGAGGCGTTGTGCCGCGAGGTGTTGCTTTATGGTTTCTGAATCCAAGTTTGCTGTTTATTTGAGCAATATGAGATGGAAGGAAGTTAGATGCAATAAGGGCTCTATATAATACTGTACGTTTTCTTGAATTTGTTCTGGATTTGGGGACTATGAAAAGACCTCTGGTGGCATGTCTGGTGGGATAAGTGTGTGTGTCAGACCTGTGTGTAAGTTGACTATGCAAACAATTTGGGATTTTCAACACATTAATGTTTCTTATAAAAAGAAGAAGTGACGCAGTCAGTCTCTCCTCAACTCTTAGCCAAGAGAGACTGGCATTCATAGTATTTATATCAGCCCTCTGATTACAATGAAGAGCAAGACGTGCCGCTCTGTTCTGGGCCAGCTGCAGCTTAACTAGGTCTTTCCTTGCAGCACTGGACCACACGACTGGACAATAATCAAGATTAGACAAAACTAGAGTGTCACGTAGAGTGGGCCAGAAGGCTAAACTGAAAAACCTAACCTCTATCAAATAAAAAGATGGTGGAGCCGCAAAAGTACTTCTGCACAAGGGTGTTAATTTACATAGTAAATCTGGAAAAACAACAGTACTGCCATCCAAAGTATACATTATGGGGACAGCTTAAAAACAATGCTGCCCCATCCACAGCATAATTCAACCCCCCCCCCCCCCCCCCCCTTGAACTGAAAGAGAGGCTCCTTTTTTAGGGGAAGCCCCGTCAGAACATACCCAGCACTAATTAATTAAGCAATTAACTTCATCAAAGCCTACATTTTCCACTCAGCTAAATATCATCAATTATATACATTGCAGCACGTTTCTCGTGATACAATATAACACATTTACGAAATCCCATCCCTGCTGACATGGAGTCTTCCGATATGCCCATTCACATGAACGAGCCATTTGGGACAGGCACTACAAAGCCAGCCCGATTACCGTAGCTCTGGTCCTTATCCCAGCATACCCGGAAGCTACAGAGACGGAGAGAGAGGAACAGAACCAAACAAACAACGTGCTCATCCATAACATTCATAAGTACAATAAACGTTGCTTAAATTAAACATGAACGCTTGTCTGTATATTCTTTAAACCACAAACTGTTACTGACGGGAGGTAATGAACATGGTGCGATACAAAACAAGGCTGGCATACGACATAGAAACATGATGACTGATAACAAAAGAGTGCTATATAAAGGGTAAGTAGTCAAGGGACTAATGATGTCCAGGTGTGACTTATGATGAGATGCAGATGTGCGTAATTATGGTTGCCAGGTGTGTGTAAAGATGGGTTGCCAGGACTTGTGGTTAGTACCGGAGTGGGGGAGCGGGAGTGAACATGGCACACTGGCCTACACACAATACCCCATAATTTCAAAGTGGAATTATGCGTTTTGAAATGTCTTATATATTTTTTTTATTCATCAGTCTAAGGCACTGCATCGCAGTGCTTGAGGCGTCACCACAGACCGGGGTTCGAACCCGGGCTGTGTCGCATTCGGCTGGGACCGGGAGACCCACGAAGCAGAGCACAGTTGGCCCAGTATCATCCGATGTAGGGGAGGGTTTGGCCAGCCGGGATGTCCTTGTCCAATCATGCTCTAGCGACTCTTGTGGCGGGCCGGGAGCATGCACGCTAACACTGTCGCCAGTTGTACGGTGTGTCCTCCGACACATTGGTGCGGCTGGCTGCCGAGTTAAGCGAGCAATCTGTCAAGAAGCAGTGTGGCTTAGCAGGGTTGTGTTTCAGAGGACGCATGGCTTTCAAACATTCGCCACTCAAAGCATCCGTACGAGAGTTGCAGCGATGGGACAAGACTGTAACTACCAATTGGATATCATGACATTGGGATAACTTTTTTTTAAGTTATAAAAGAAAATGTTGGATCTTGAGTCAATAAGTATTTAACCACTTTGTTATGGCAAGCCTAAATAAGTTAGTTTGCTTAAACAAGTCACATAATAGGTTGCATGACTACTTAATCTCTATACCCCACACATGCAATTATCTGTAAGGTCCCTCAGTTGAGCAGTGAATTTCAAACACAGATTCAATCACAAAGATCAGCGAGGTTTTCTAATGCCTCGAAAAGAAAGGCCTCTATTGGTAGATGTGTCAACAAACAAAACAACAGACATTGAATATCCGTTTGAGCATGGTGAAGTTATTAATTCCACTTTGGATGGTGTCTCAATAAACCCAGTCGCTATGAAAATGCAGATGTCCTTCCTAACTTAGTTGCCGGAGAGTAAGGAAGCAGCTCAGGGATTTTGCCACGAGGCTAATGGTGACTTTAAAACAGTTACAGAGTTTAATGGCTTTGATAGGAGAAAAATGAGGATGGATCAACAACGTTGAGAGTGAAAAGTGAAAAGAAGGACGCTTGTACAAAATAAAATATTCCAAAACATGCATCCTGTTTACAACAAGGCACTAAAGTAATACTGCAACAAATGTGGCAAAGAAATTAACTTTTTGTCCTGAAAACAAACTGTTAATTTCAATACAACACATTAATGAGCACCACTCTCCATATTTTCAAGCACAGGAGGTTGGTGGCACCTTAATCGGGGAGGACGGGCTCATGGTAATGACTGGAGCAGAACAGGGGGAATAGTATCAAACACATGGTTTCCATGTGTTTGATGCCATTCCATTCGCTCCGTTCACTGCTCAACTGAGGGATACTATTCCCCCTGTTTGATGCCATTCCATTCGCTCCGTTCCAGCCATGTTTTTGAGCCGTCCTTCCCAAAGCAGCCGCCACTGTTTTCAAGCATAGTGGTGGCTGCATCATGTTATGGGTATGCTTGTAATCTTGGGAGTTCTCACAATAAAAAAGAAACAGAATTGAAGTAAGCACAGGCAAAACCTGATTAAGACTGCTTTCTACCAGAAACTAGGAGATGAATTCACCTTTCAGCAGGATAATAACCTAAAACACAAGGCCAAATCTACACTGGAGTTGCTTACCAAGAAGACAGTGAATATTCCTGAGTGGCCAAGTAACAGTTTTGACTTAAATCTACTTGATAATCTATGGCAAGAACTGAAAATGGATGTGTAGCAATGATCAACAAACAATTTAACAGAGTTTGAAAAGACTAATGGGCAAATTTCGGACAATCCAGGTCTGAAAAGCTCTTAGAGACTTATCTAGAAAGACTCAGCAAAAATTTTCCGGTCACAACTTCTAGACTTGTTTACATGCTGCTGTGCGGTTTGTTGCTAACCTTACTTTGCTACCTGCCAACTTTACGGTTTTTACTTTTTAATTACCATTTTATATTTACATTTTTTCACTCGTTCAACTTTTTTCATTCAACTTTTTCACCCCGAACGCTTTATCTGGATGTGGTTCATCAGGACCTCCACCAGCCGGAGCTAAGTAGTAACATTAACATTATGCCTTCTAATTGCAGTTGCTGTACTCATAATATACAGGAGAACGATCGCCTTATGACGAGGATAGCCGTTCTGCAAGCCCAGCTTCAGACGCAATCGTTAGGCAAGGGTAATTTCAGTGTAGGAAAGGATGAAACCGCATCTGTGCCACCAATAAGTACAGATAGTAGTATTAATCCCCTCACACAGTCCCCGCAGCCGGACAATTTTCTCATGGTTTCTGGAAGGAAATGCTGTAGGAATGCTCAACCGGTGTCGCTCATTCAGCCGACAGAAACTTTCAAACAGTTCTCCCCATTAAGCAACGGGTCGGAGTCAGAGGCCGAGCCTTCTCTGGTCTCTCCTCCTCCCGTTACGGGGTCTGAGGCGCCGAAGCCTCCCACCATTAGCTCTGACAAATTGAAAACCCTAGTCATTGGCGACTACCCGGAGCATTAGACTTATAATGTATCATCCAGCGATCATACACTGTTTACCACGGGGCAGGGCTACCGACGTTAAGGCTAATCTGAAGATGGTGCTGGCTAAGACTAAAACTGGCGAGTGTAAAGGGTATAGGGACATTGTCATCTACGTCAGCACCAACGATGTTAGGATGAAAGAGTCAGAGGTCACCAAGCGCAACATAGCTTCAACGTGTAAATCAGCTAGAAAGATGTGTCGGCATCGAGTATTTGTTTCTGGCCCCCTCCCAGTTAGGGGGAGTAATGAGCTCTACAGCAGAGTCTCACAACTCAATCGCTGGTTGAAAACTGTTTTCTGCCCCTCCCAAAAGACAGAATTTGTAGATAATTGGCCCTCTTTCTGGGACTCACCCACAAACAGGACCAAGCCTGGCCTGCTGAGGAGTGACGGACTCCATCCTAGCTGGAGGGGTGCTCTCATCTTATCTACGAACATAGACAAGGCTCTAAATCCCCTAGCTCCACAATGTGATAGGGTACAGGCCAAGCAGCAGGCTGTTAGCCAGCCTGCCAGCTTAGCGGAGTCTGCCACTAGCACAGTCAGTGTAGTCAGCTCAGCCATCCCCATTGAGACTGTTTCTGTGCCTCAATCTAGGTTGGGCAAAACTAAACATGGCGCTGTTCGCCTTAGCAATCTCACTGGATTAAAGACCTCCTCCATTCCTGTCATTATTGAAAGAGATTGTGATATCTCACATCTCAAAATAGGGCTAATTAATGTTAGATCCCTCACTTCCATGGCAGTTATCGTCAATGAACTAATCACTGATCATAATCTTGATGTGATTGTCCTGACTGAAACATGGCTTAAGTCTGATGAATTTACTGTGTTAAATGAGGCCTCTCCTCCTGGTTACACTAGTGACCAAATCCCCTGCTCATCCTGCAAAGGTGGAGGTGTTGCTAACATTTACGATAGCAAATTTCAATTTACACAAAAAAACTACTGCGTTTTCGTCTTTTGACCTTCTGGTCATGAAATCTAGGCAGCCTACTCAATCACTTTTTATAGCTACTGTTTACAGGCCTCCTGGGCCGCACACGGCGTTCCTCACTGAGTTCCCTGAATTCCTATCGGATCTTGCAGTCATGGCAGATAACATTCACATTTTTGGTGACATTAATATTCACATGAAAAAGTCCACAGACCCACTCCAAAAGGCTTCGGAGCCCTCATCGACTTAGTGGGTTTTGTTCAACATGTCTCTGGACCTACTCACTGCCACAGTCATACTCTGGACCTAGTTTTGTCCTGTGGAATAAATGTTGCGGATCTTAATGTTTTTCCTCATAATCCTTATCGGACCACCATTTTATCGCAACAAATAATCTGCTCAGACCCCAACCAAGGATCATCAAAAGCTGTGCTATAAAAGCAACCCAAAGATTCCTAGATGCCCTTCCAGACTCCCTCCACCTACCCAAGGACATCAGAGTACAAAAATCAGTTAACCACCTAACTGAGGAACTCAATTTAACCTTGCGTAATACCCTAGATGCAGTCGCACCCCTAAAAACAAAAAAACATTTGACATAAGAAACTAGCTCCCTGGTATACAGAAAATACCCGAGCTTCTAGAAAAATGGAACAGAAATGGCGATACACCAAACTGGAAGTCTTCCGACTGGTTTGGAAATACAGTACCGTGCTGTATCGAAGAGCCCTCACTGCTGCTCGATCATCTTATTTATCCAACTTAATTGAGGAAAATAAGAACAATCAAAAATGTATCTTTGATACTGTCGCAAAGCTAACTAAAAAGCAGCATTCCCCAAGAGAGGATGGCTTTCACTTCAGCAGTGATAAATTCATGAGCTTTTTTGATGAAAATATAAAAAAACTATCGGCCTATATCGAATCTTCAATTCCTCTCAAAACTTGTAGAAAAAGCTTTTGATGCAGCAACTCACTGCCTTCCTGAAGACAATCAATGTATTCAAAACACTTCAGTCTGGTTTTAGACCCCATCATAGCACTAAGACTGCACTTGTGAAACTGGAAAACAACCTTTTAATGGCGTCAGACCGAGTCTCTGCATCTGTCCTCGTGCTCCTAGACCTTAGACCATTTGATACCATCGACCACCACATGCTTTTGGAGAGATTGTAAAACAAAATTGGTCTACACGGACAAGTTCTGGCTTGGTTTAGATCTTATCTATCTGAAAGATATGTTTGTCTCTGTAGATGGTTTGTCCTCTGACAAATAAACTGTACATTTTGGAGTTCCTCAAGGCTCCGTTTTAGGACCACTATTGTTTTTACTATGTATTTCACCTCTTGATGATGTCATTTGGAAACATAATGGTAACTTTCACTGCTATGCGGATGACACACAGCTGTACATTTCGATGAAACATGATGAAGCACCAAAATTGCCCTCCCTGGAAGCCTGTGTTTCAGACATAAGGAGGTGGATGGTGGTAAATGTTCTACTTTTAAACTCAGACAAAACAGAGATGCTAGTTCTAGGTCCCATGAAACAAAGAGATCTTCTGTTGAATCTGACAATTAATCTTGATGGCAACTGAGCTGCCAAAAACTTAGAGTATTGAAACGTCATCCTGAGATGTTTTGAAACATGACATGGTGTGTTGTAACACTACTTAATCAAGAGTTGTGCAACACCATGCCAGGGACAGGGAGCACTAACAGAAAGGTTTAAAAAACTATTATGGTGTTTTGAGTTTCCTATTCCTGTAAATGAGATTCACTTCTTGTCACGCCCTGACCTTAGTTATCTATGTTTTCTGTATTATTTTGGTCAGGTCTGGGTGTGATGAGGGTGGGTATGCGCGTTTTGGATTGTCTAGGGTTTTTGTATGTTTAGGGGTGTTTGTAAGTCTAGGCATATTGTAGGTCTATTGTGGCCTGAATTGGTTCCCAATCAGAGACAGCTGTTTATAGCTGTCTCTGATTGGGGATCCTATTTAGGTTGCCATTTTCCATTTTGGTTTTGTGGGTAGTTGTCTATGTTTAGTTGCATGTCAGCACTAGTTGTTTATAGCTTCACATTTGTTTTGTTGTTTTGTTAGTTTGTTTCAGTGTTCTTTGTTTATTAAAAGGAAGAATGTATTCCAATCACGCTGCCACTTGGTCTTTTCACTACGACGAACGTGACAATTCTCTTGTTGTTAATTCCCTTCTCTTGTTGTTTATTCCCTTCTCTTGTTGTTTATTCCCTTCTCTTGTTGTTTATTCCCTTCTCTTGTTGTTTATTCCCTTCTCTTGTTGTTTATTCCCTTATCTTGTTGTTTATTCCCTTCTCTTGTTGTTTATTCCCTTATCTTGTTGTTTATTCCCTTCTCTTGTTGTTTATTCCCGTCTCTTGTTGTTTATTGTTTATTCCCTCCTCTTATACCATCGATCACCATAAAATTAATCCATGCTTTTGTCACTTCTAGATTAGGCTATTGCAATGCTCTACTTTCCGGCTACCCGGAAAAAGCACCAAATAAACTACAGTTAGTGCTAGACACGGCTGCTAGAATCTTGTCTAGAACCAACATTTTTATCATATTACTCGAGTGCTAGGCTGGGCTGATTTCAAGGTTTTACTGCTAAACTACAAAGCATTACATGGGCTTGCTCCTACCTATTTTTCCGATTTGGTCCTGCCGTACATACCTACATGTATGCTACGGTCACAAGACGCAGGCCTCCTTACAGTCCCTAGAATTTCTTAGAAAAACAACTTTAGGCAGGGCTTTCTCCGATAGAGCTACATTTTTATGGAATGGTCTGCCTACCCATGTGAGAGACACAGACTCTTTATTGAAGACTCATCTCTTTTTTTAAATTTTAAATGATTTATTTTTATTTTACCCCCTTTTCTCCCCAATTTCGTGGTCCAATTGTTAGTAATTACTATCTTGTCTCATCGCTACGACTCCCGTACGGGCTCGGGAGAGACAAAGGTCGAAAGCCATGCATCCTCCGAAACACAACCCAACCAAGCCGCACTGCTTCTTAACACAGCGCGCATCCAACCCGGAAACCAGCCGCACCAATGTGTCGGACGGAAACACGGTGCACCTGGCGACCTTGGTTAGCGCGCACTGCGCCCGGCCCGCCACAGGAGTCGCTGGTGCACGATGAGACAAGGATATCTCTACCGGCCAAACTCTCCCTAACCTGGACGACGCTAGGCCAATTGTGCGTCGCCCCACGGACCTCCCAGTCGCGGCCGGCTGCGACAGAGCCTGGGCGCGAACCCAGAGTCTCTGGTGGCACAGCTAGCGCTGCAGTGCCCTAGACCACTGCGCCACCCGAAGCCCCGAAGACTCATCTCTTAAGTAGTGTATAATTGAGTGTAATCTGACCCAGGGGTGTGAAGGTGAACAGAAAGGCACTTGAGCAACGAACCGCCCTTGCTGTCTCTGCCTGGCCGGTTCCCCTCTCTCCACTGGGATTCTCTGCCTCAAACCCTATTACAGAGGCTGAGTCACTGGCTTACTGGACCTCTTCCATGCTTTCCCTAGGAGAGGTGCGTCAGTTTGGTTGGGTTGAGACACTGACGTGATCTTCCTGTCCGGGTTGGCACCCCCCTCGGGTTCGTGCCATGGGGGAGATCTTTGTGGGCGATACTCGGCCTTGTCTCAGGATAGTAAGTTGGCGGTTGAAGATATCCCTCTGGTGGTGTGGGGGCTGTGCTTTGCCAAGAGAGTGGGGCTATATCCTATAGCCTGCATGTATATCCGGGGTTATCATCGGACGGGGCCACAGTGTCTCCCGACCCCTCCTGTCTCAGCCTCCAGTATTTTTGCTGCAAAAGTTTGTGTCGGGGGGGCTAGGGTCAGTCTGTTATATCTGGAGTATTTCTCCTGTCTTATCCGGTGTCCTCTGTGAATTTAAGTATGCTCTCTCTTTCTCTCTCTTTCTCTTTCTCTCAGAGGACCTGAGCCCTAGGACCATGCCTCTGGACTACCTGCCCTGATGACTCCTTGCTGTCCCCAGTCTACCTGGTCGTGCTGCTGCTCCAGTTTCAACTGTTCTGCCTGCGACCATGGAAACATTGCCTGTTCACCGGACGTGCTACCTTGTCCCAGACCTGCTCTTTTAAACTCTCTAGAGACAGCAGGTGCAGTAGAGAGACTCTGAATGATCGGCTATGAAAAGCCAACTGACACCTGTTGCACCCTCGACAACCATTGTGATTATTATTATCTGAACCTGCTGGTCATCTATGAACATTTGAACATCTTGGCCATGTTCTGTTATAATCTCCACCAGGCACAGACAGAAATGGACTGGCCACCCCTCATAGCCTGGTTCCTCCCTAGGTTTCTTCCTAGGTTCCGGCCTTTCTAGGGAGTTTTGCCTAGCCACCATTGCTTGCTGTTTGGGGTTTTATGCTGGATTTCTGTACGGAACTTTGTGACATCAGCTGATGTAAGAAGGGCTTTATAAATACATTTAATTGATGAATTTGATTAATCACTGCCAAAGGTGCATCTAACATGTATTGACTGAGGGGTGTGAATACTTATGCAAAGGAGATTTTTCTGTATTTTGTTCTCAATAAATTTGCTAAAATGTCTAAATACATGTTTTGTCTTTGTCATTATGGGGTATTGTGTGTAGATGGTGAGATATTTGTATTTATTTAATCCATTTTGAATGCAGGCTGTAAAACAACAAAATGTGGAATAAGTCAAGGGGTATGAAAACTTTCTGAAGACACTGTCAACTAACGTGTTCTAATATATAACTTTGCAAAACACAGCTCTCCTGTAATCAGTTCATACAAACCGTACAGTACTTGCAAGAACAGCCAAAAAACATGTCTCAGTCTCAAATCAGATTTCCTAAATGACATTAAAAGGAATAATCGTTGAAATACGATATTTAACAGGATTCCTGGCTGATCTAATTTTATTGAATGAAAACCCCCTGAGGGATGTTAATGAATATTTGTTTTGTCAGAGCATCGATTTCCTGTGGCATAACGGCGACTAGGATTGCCATGTTTGGGTAATACATTTATCAAAGGCAGGCATTCCTATGGAAGCCCCTCAATAAAAAGAATAACGACCAACACAAAAATACCAACTCCCAAAATAGGAGTCTAGGTCGGAGAATGAGACATCACTCGTTTTCTGTGGATGGAGGGATTCTCTCTCCCTTTGTTTTGTCACTCTCTTGTATGTATTCTCATGTGTTTGGGTAGCTGTGGGCTGAGGCGGGACCAGATATCTACTATAGTATATCTCTCAAGGGATAGAGAAGGACTTTCCCATACAAGCTTATGATATCACCCCTGACAGATTTATCAGTAAGGACGGCCAGGCGACAGGCTTAAAAGATACCAAGCTGCTTTTACTAGAGCCCTGTGGTCTCACTGATCTCACAGAGGCTGTTTCTTAATATGCATACTACTGTGCTCCACACTCTCATGCTCCGAGTGCATTCTGCAACAACGTTCTCTTGACTATGTTCTTGTGAGGACGAGAGTGTGGAGAATGCATAAAACATTACATTTGATAAACTCTCGCACTCCCCCTACTGTATTACCTCACACTTCACCTCCCCATTCACTGGACCTTCTTCCAGCCAGGACAATGGCAGTAGAGACGAAAACAAGACATACACAAAGCAACCATTTCACTTCATAACTATCAGCTAGCAATATGTAAATCGTAGTAATGTAGATAACCAGACAGTTCAACAGGCAAAATGACCTAAAACGAAAATTATGCAAGATAGATGTTGATTCTTCGTGGGTAGCTAGCTAACAATTATTTGCGGCTAGCTAACAGTAGTAGCTAGCCAGTTGGCCCTATTGACTTATGGGCAAGCGATCTAGAGTATGTAGGCAGGTAAACATGCCAAAATTAACACAGTATGTATTTATTAACAAATCAATATAAAATATTGTGGTCAGGCAACATCTGAGATGTGAATAGGTGACATTTCATTCTGAAGTCGGAGTGTATTTTCTCTCGCTACTGCTCAAATAAAGGCCTCCATTGGGTTCAAGAAATTCTGCATAGTGGTTGTGTCACGGCCGTCAAAAGAAGTGGACCAAAGTGCAGCGTGCATATTCCTTTTATTTTAGAAAATGACGCAAACAAAACAACAAAAGAAGAAACGAAGAAAACAACCGTGAAGCGCACAGGGCTAAGTGCCACTAACAAAGATAACTACCTACACTGAAAGGAGGGATAAAGGGCTACCTAAGTATGATTCCCAATCAGAGACAACGATAGACACCTGTCCCTGATTGAGAACCATACCCTGCCAAAACATAGAAATAAAGAAACATAGAAAACAAAGCATAGAATGCCCACCCCAAATCACACCCTGACCAAACCAAATAGAGACATAAAAAGTCTCTCTAAGGTCAGGGCGTGACAGGTTGTGTTAAATGTCTTTGCATACTTTCCATTGAAGCTTGTATCGATGCATGCTTCAAAATATGTATTGGAGAATGCACTAACAGAACCTCAGAGCCTCAGCTGTGCCTGCCTAAGCAGAGAATGTAGGTTACTCCTTTTAAAAGTCAAGCAGCTGAGACAAAACGATAAAATAATTTCAGACTAGAGATAAATGTGTGAATGATGCAGCCTTCTTCCAACAGTATTACAATAAGACATCATAGTTGTGCCCAAGCTATAGGAACCATTCTATATTATATTCTATTTGATTCTATTATATTATATTTGATTCTACTCTGTTCTATTTTATTATTTTCTATTTGATTCTATTATATTATATTTGATTCTACTCTGTTCTATTTTATTATTTTCTATTTGATTCTATTATATTCTATTTGATTCTACTCTGTTCTATTTGATAATATTCTATTTGATTCTATCATAATCTATTTGATTCTATTCCACCTCCTCAGACCATTTTTAGTCAGTCATTGTAAAGTGTGACTCTAAACTATGACTGAAGCAGATATGAGACCTCAACCACAGCCGCCTGCCTTGAGATCTCTCTGAGAAGTACCAGGAAGTGTTGAATGATGACAGACAGAGCCGGCCAGAAGCCAGAGCAGCTGGGGTCACGGCTGGTAACGGTGTGGGGAAATTAAATCAGCATCACAGTCCGTCAACTGGCTTTTTCTAAACAGAGACATGGGTGCACCTCTATCAGAGAATATACTAATGCATGGAGACAAGATGCTATCTCAGAGTCTGTCTTCCATGTATTAGAGCAGCTAGCATAGCCAGATTAATCAAATGGGCACTGATGTTTTAATCAACGGTGGAGATACAAGTGATATGAAGCTCAAGCTATAAAAGCCAGTGACCATAGTATGTCATCGTCTTTAACAAAGCATTTTTGTGTTGGAGGGGAGGCGGATTGTCAGTGACTTCACCAACCATCTGCTGTTTATGCTTTTGTGTGTGTGTGTGTGTGTGTGTGTGTGTGTGTGTGTGTGTGTGTGTGTGTGTGTGTGTGTGTGTGTGTGTGTGTGTGTGTGTGTGTGTGTGTGTGTGTGTGTGTGTGTGTGTGTGTGTGTGTGTGTGTGTGTGTGTGTGTGTGTGTGTGTGTGTGTGTGTGTGTGTGTGGACGTGTTTAACTATTCTTGTGGGGACCAGAAGTCCCTACAAGAATAGTAAACGAACAAAAAGTTGACCAGCTGGGGACATTTTGTTAGTCCCCACAAGGTCAAATGCTATTTCTAGGGGGTTTAGGGTTAAGGTTAGAATTAGTGTTAGGGTTAGAATTAAGTTAAATATTAAGGTTAGGAGCTAGGGTTAGTTGTAGGGTTAGGGTTAGGAGCTAGGGTTAGGTTTAGGGTTAGGATAAAGTTTAGGTTTTTGGGTTAGGGTTAGGGTTAGGGTTAAGGTTAGGGTTAGGGTTAGGGTAAGAGTACGGGTTAGGATTAGGGTTAGGTTTAGGGTTAGGGGTTAGGGAAAATAGGATTTTGAATGGGACTGAATTGTATGTCCCCACAAGGTTAGCTGTACAAGACATTTACATTTACATTTAAGTCATTTAGCAGACGCTCTTATCCAGAGCGACTTACAAATTGACTGTGTGTGTGTGTGTGTGTGTGTGTGTGTGTGTGTGTGTGTGTGTGTGTGTGTGTGTGTGTGTGTGTGTGTGTGTGTGTGTGTGTGTGTGTGTGTGTGCTTGAGGTGTACTTTCTATAATCTCAGTGGCAGCTACAGTCCTCCTTCTAACATCACGTCCTAGACATTCAGTCAGTAAAGGACTGAACGCTAGTAGACAGTGTGACAAGTTGCCCTTGAGGATATCGCAGAGCAGCCAGCCAGCCTCCCTCCCTCCACTCCACCCTGTCTAACTGGGGAATAGCACAGATCAACCGAAGTGCTATTTCCAAAAGTTTTCATCCTATGGACGTGCTCTACCAGATGCTGTCCCTCCCCCTGCCCTCTAAGGGTTAAATACCTTCCCCTGCCCTCTAAGGGTTAAATACCTTCCCCTGCCCTCTAAGGGTTAAATACCTTCCCCTCCCCTCTAAGGGTTAAATACCTTCCCCTGCCCTCTAAGGGTTAAATACCTTCCCCTCCCCTCTAAGGGTTAAATACCTTCCCCTGCCCTCTAAGGGTTAAATACTTTCCCCTGCCCTCTAAGGGTTAAATACCTTCCCCTCCCCTCTAAGGGTTAAATACCTTCCCCTGCCCTCTAAGGGTTAAATACCTTCCCCTCCCCTCTAAGGGTTAAATACTTTCCCCTGCCCTCTAAGGGTTAAATACCTTCCCCTCCCCTCTAAGGGTTAAATACTTTCCCCTCCCCTCTAAGGGTTAAATACCTTCCCCTCCCCTCTAAGGGTTAAATACCTTCCCCTGCCCTCTAAGGGTTAAATACCTTCCCCTCCCCTCTAAGGGTTAAATACTTTCCCCTCCCCTCTAAGGGTTAAATACCTTCCCCTCCCCTCTAAGGGTTAAATACTTTCCCCTCCCCTCTAAGGGTTAAATACCTTCCCCTCCCCTCTAAGGGTTAAATACCTTCCCCTCCCCTCTAAGGGTTAAATACCTTCCCCTGCCCTCTAAGGGTTAAATACCTTCCCCTCCCCTCTAAGGGTTAACTACCTTCCCCTGCCCTCTAAGGGTTAAATACCTTCTCCTCCCCTCTAAGGGTTAAATACCTTTCCCTCCCCTCTAAGGGTTAAATACCTTCCCCTCCCCTCTAAGGGTTAAATACCTTCTCCTCCCCTCTAAGGGTTAAATACCTTCCCCTGCCCTCTAAGGGTTAAATACCTTCTCCTCCCCTCTAAGGGTTAAAATCCTTCCCCTCCTCTGCCCTCCAAGGGTTAAATACATTCCCCCTCTCCTAGCCCTCTGGGTGAAATACCTTCCTCTCCCCTGTCCTTTAAGGGTTAAATACCTGCCCTCTATGGGTGAAATACCTTCCCCTCCCCTGTCCTCTAAGGGTTATATACTTTCCTCCCGTCTGTCCATCTAAGGGTTAAATACATTCCCCTCCCCTGTCCTCTAAGGGTTAAATACCTTCCCCTGCCCTGTCCTCTAAGGGTAAACATGTCCTCTCTACCCTGACTGCAACGCCACCACATCTAAAGTTATATGGCCCCCTCTGAGGACAATGTTAATTACAGCTAATTATCAGTTTACTACCTGAACACAATGACAGGCATCTCAGACTCCATAAACTGGAGACTGTCCAGCGTTGATAGTATACTTCCCAAATGGACCGCTCCTAGCTTCCTTCCTTGAGGTACTGTATTGGTTAAAGTAGTAGGGCTTTCATGTACAGGTAACTCCCAAAATAAAGGAAACACCAAAATAAAGTGTCTTAATATGGCGTTGGACCTCCACGAGCCAGAACAGCTTCAATCCACCTTGGAATAGATTCTACAAGTGTCTGGAACTCTATCGGAGGGATTTCACCATTCTTCCATGAGAAATTCCATAATTTGGTGTTTTATTGAAGGTGGTAGAAAACGCTGTCTCAGACGCCACTCCAGAATCTCCCATAAGTGTTCCATTGGGTTGAGATCTGATGACTGAGATGGCCATGGCATAAAGTTTACATAATTTTCATGCTCATCAAACCATTCAGTGACCACTCGTACCCTGTGGCTGGGGGTATTGTCATCCTATGGGGGCATAGGCATGGTAGCCAAAATAATGGCCTGCCCAGCATTTTTATACATGACCCTAAGCATAATTGAATGTTAATTGCTTAATTAACTCATGAAGCCCAGCTATGTGGAAGCACCTGATATCAATATATACTGTACAGTGCATTCGGAAAGTATTCAGACCCCTTCCTTGTTTAAACATTTTGTTACGTTACAGCCTTATTCAAAAATTGATTAAATAAATGTTTTTCCTCATCAATCTATAAACAATACCCCATAATTACAAAGCGAAAACAGGTTTTTAGAAATTTTTAGCAAATGTATATAACATAACATCAGCATTCAGACCCTTTGCTATGAGCTCAGGTGCATCCTGTTTCCGTTGATCATCCTTCAAATGTTTCTACAACTTGATTGGAGTCCACCTTTGGTAAATTCAATAGGAAAGGCACACTTCTGTCTGGATAAGGTTCCGCAGTTGACAGTGCATTTCAAAGCAAAAGCCAAGCCATGAGATAATAAGGAATTGCCCGTAGAGCTCCGGGACAGGATTGTGTCGAGGCACAGATCTGAGGAAGGGTTTTTCAGTGGCAGGGACTGGGAGACTAGTCAGGATCAAGGGAAAGATGAATGGAGCAAAGTACAGAGAGATCTTTGATCTTTGATGACAACCTGCTCCAGAGCAATCAGTATTTCAGACTGGGGAGAAGGTTCACCTTCCAACAGAACAACGACCCTAAGCAGACAGCCAAGACAACATTGGATTAGCGTTGGGACAAGTCTCTGAACGTCCTGGAGTGGCCCAGCCAGAGCCCGGACTTGAACCTGATCGAACATCTCTGGAGAGACCTGAAAATAGCTGTGCAGTGACACTCCCCATCCAACCTGACAGAGCTTGAAAGGATCTGCAGAGAAGAATGGAAGAAACGTCCCGAATACAGGTGTGCCAAACTTGTAGTGTCGTACCCAAGAAGACTCGAGGCTGTAATCACTGCCAAAAGTGCTTTAACAAAGAACTGAGTAAATGGTCTGAATTCTTATGTAAATGTAAAAAAATATATATGTATTTTTGCAAAAAGTTATTTCATTATGGGGTTTTGTGTTTAGAATAGCATAACAAAATGTCAAGGGGTCAGAGTACTTTCCAAATGCACTGTACTTTGTATGCCTATTTTACTCAATTGGTTCCATTATTTTCACTTACTTGACTGTTTCCTCAGAGAACAGGAAGAGAGAGGATGCTTGGTGACCGTTTCCTCAGAGAACAGGAAGAGAGGGGATGCTTGGTGACTGTTTCCTCAGAGAACAGGAAGAGAGGGGATGCTTGGTGACTGTTTCCTCAGAGAACAGGAAGAGAGAGGATGCTTGGTGACCGTTTCCTCAGAGAACAGGAAGAGAGGGGATGCTTGGTGACTGTTTCCTCAGCGAACAGGAAGAAAGGGGATGCTTGGTGACTGTTTACTCAGAGAACAGGAAGGGAGGGGATGCTTGGTGACTGTTTACTCAGAGAACAGGAATAGAGAGGATGCTTGGTGACTGTTTACTCAGGGAACAGGAAGAGAGAGGATGCTTGGTGACTGTTTACTCAGAGAACAGGAAGAGAGAGGATGCTTGGTGACTGTTTCCTCAGAGAACAGGAAGAGAGAGGATGCTTAGTGACTGTTTACTCAGAGAACAGGAAGAGAGGGGATGCTTGGTGACTGTTTACTCAGAGAACAGGAAGAGAGGGGATGCTTGGTGACTGTTTACTCAGGGAACAGGAAGAGAGAGGATGCTTGGTGACTGTTTACTCAGGGAACAGGGAGAGAGAGGATGCTTGGTGACTGTTTACTCAGGGAACAGGAAGAGAGAGGATGCTTGGTGATTGTTTACTCAGAGAACAGGAAGAGAGAGGATGCTTGGTGACTGTTTACTCAGGGAACAGGAAGAGAGAGGATGCTTGGTGACTGTTTACTCAGAGAACAGGAAGAGAGAGGATGCTTGGTGACTGTTTCCTCAGAGAACAGGAAGAGAGAGGATGCTTGGTGACTGTTTACTCAGAGAACAGGAAGAGAGGGGATGCTTGGTGACTGTTTACTCAGAGAACAGGAAGAGAGGGGATGCTTGGTGACTGTTTACTCAGGGAACAGGAAGAGAGAGGATGCTTGGAGAGTATTCCAACATTCCTCAACACGTTCTGCTCAGAGGGTGTTTTCTGTATCTCCTCAAAGCAAACACATTCACTCCTCTCTCTCTCTCACTCACTCTCACACACTCTCACACACACACACACACACACACACACACACACACACACACACACACACACACACACACACACACACACACACACACACACACACACACACACACACACACACACACACACACACACACACACACACACACACACACTCCATAATCACACATAGTCACATAGGTCAGGGGTTATTAGGGCCGGTGTGTGTGTGTGTGTGTGTGTGTGTGTGTGTGTGTGTGTGTGTGTGTGTGTGTGTGTGTGTGTGTGTGTGTGTGTGTGTGTGTGTGTGTGTGTGTGTGTGTGTGTGTGTGTGTGTGTGTGTGTGTGTGTGTGTGTGTGCGTCACTCTGAGACACCACAGAGGAAGAAGTTCCTAGGGAAAGAGGAAGCAGTGATTAATTACTTTTGCAGCACGCCTGCAGATTCCTAACCACCTACAGCAACCAGACCAGAGGTTTATATACTATTTATTCTTTCAAATACTTTGAGCATTTGCTTTAGCTTGTCTGGAGTGTCATGTAGGCGGGTTAACACACCTATGCGATTGGTTCCATTGTAAAGGCAAGCTCTACTAGACTGAAATAAAAGAAGACATCAGAGTTTGTCTTGAAAGAAACCTGGAGGTAATGTACACATTGGAGACAAATGTTCCAAATGTTCCAAAGATCCACTCAAACGGGTGTTTTGTCTTGAGATCCGTGCCAGTCTCAAACCTCCTTGTTACATGTTACCTCGTAACCTCTTAACCTCATCATGTTACACTAATACAGTATCTTATTGTAATATAGTGGAAGACTGAAGCTTATAATTCATATGAACATTGGAATAACACACACAAACATACTGCGTCTCATGTTAGGCCTTCCTCCTACATGTACAGAGACAGTGTGGGGGGCGGACATAACAAAGATGTTGTTGTCTTGTACTCCAGTACACTAACTCTCCCATCTTCTATTCTGTCTTTTCAACCTTAGGCACTCTGTAATGGTCCACCAAATCCCCCCCAAACCCTGGAATAAGTGGCCAATATAGAGTCTAAACCTGAAACAGATGTGGCTGGAAGCTGAAAGTGTTCCCCCTCCTACATAGCAGTCAAATTAGAATCCCATGAAGACTAGGGGGAATTTCAGTTCTGAATAATCTGCAGCTTTTTTGCTGATGACAAAATAAGAACCATATGATTAATGATGTGTGTTCCAGTCCTGTATCCTCCTGTATGTAGAACAACTGGCTGTAATCCTCCTGTATGTAGAACAACGTCCTGAAGTTAGTCTTTGGTCTCTCTATGGGCACACACTCACATGTAAAGCACCCACACACACACACTCACACGTACACACCCACACCCAAACACACACATATACACACACATTCAACACACAGTAGTTGTGTAGTTATCTGGACAAGTCTACTGAAGAGAGCGGTGCATCTTCAGGGTTTATTTGAAAGTCAGCACCTCGTCTAGTTATATCAGCTCAAACCACTTTCCATCTTATCAGATCTGTCCTCCTCTCACAGGAAGAGGAGAGGACGGAGGTTGGTCTGGTATTGTATTGTGTAACCATCTGCAGGCCCTAGGCTCAGTGTTAATGACCTGTTGACAGATCCTGGGCTCAGAGTTTATGGCCTGTTGACAGGCCCTGGGCTCAGTGTTTATGACCTGTTGACAGATCCTGGGCTCAGTGTTTAGGGCCTGTTGACAGGTCCTGGGCTCAGTGTTTAGGGCCTGTTGACAGGTCCTGGGCTCAGTGTTTAGGGCCTGTTGACAGATCCTGGACTCAGTGTTTAGGGCCCTGGACCTGTATTTATTAAGGTCCAGGGCTCAGTGTTTAGGGTTTAGGGCCTGTTGACAGGTCCTGGGCTCAGTGTTTAGGACCTGTTGAAAGGTCCTGGGCTCAGTGTTTAGGGCCTGTTGAAAGGTCCTGGGCTCAGTGTTTAGGGCCTGTTGAAAGGTCCTGGGCTCAGTGTTTAGGGCCTGTTGAAAGGTCCTGGGCTCAGTGTTTAGGGCCTGTTGACAGGTCTTGACAGGGTGTTGATCTTGACAGGGTGTTGATCTTGACAGGGTGATGATCTTGACATGGTGATGATCTTGACAGGATGATGATCTTGACATAATGATGATCTTGACATAATGATGATCTTGACAGGGTGATGATCTTGACATGGTGATGATCTTGACATGGTGATGATCTTGACATGGTGATGATATTGACATGGTGATGATATTGACATAATGGTGATCTTGACAGGGTGATGATCTTGACATGGTGATGATCTTGACATGGCGATTATATTGACATGGTGATGATCTTGACATGGTGATAATCTTGACAAGGTGATAATCTTGACATAATGATGATCTTGACGGGGTGATGATATTGACATGTACACAAACCATCAAAGGGCTTAACGGTCACATTGCTGTATAAAAGATTAAGGGTCACACACTGTGATTGGCCAAGTGCCCTATTCAAACAAACCCTGCAAATGAATTCAGTCTATAAGTCACAAAACAGCATTTACTAGGTATTAAATTAATCAATTGGGTTCCATGTACTCAATGTACCTTCCCCTCCCCTGTTCCGATTACAGAGAGAAGCAGAGACACACAATAATCCCTTACCGGTATTAATTCTCACTGTGTAGATGAATGTTAATGAAACATGTTTCTACCCATTACTTAATAAATACAGTGCCTCCAGAAACTATTTACACCCCTTGACTTTTTCCACATTTTGTGGTGTAACAGCCTGAATTTTTTATAGTAAAAATATATATATATGTTTCTGGCCTATACAGAATACCCCAATAATGTCAAAATGGAATGATGTTTTTAGAATGTATTACAAATGAATAAAAAGCTGAAATGTCTAAGTACTCAACCCCTTTGTTATGGCAAGCCTAAATAAGTCCAGGAGTAAAAATGAGCTTAATAGATCACATAATACGTTGCATTGACTCATTATGTGTGTAATAATAGTGTTTAATATGATTTTTAAATGACAACGTCATCTCTGTACCACACACATAAAAATATCTGTAAAGTCCCTCAGTCGAGCAGTGAATTTCAAACACAGATTCAACCACAAAGACCAGGGAGATTTTCCAATGCCTCACAAAGGGCACCTATTGGTAGATGGGTAAAAATGAAAAAAGCAGACATTGAATATCCCTTTGAGCATGGTGAAGTTATTAATTATACTTTGGATGGTGTATCAATTCACCCAGTCACATGCATCCTGTTTGCAATAAGGCACTAAAGTAAATCTGAAAATAATGTGTCAAAGAAATAATCTTTATGTCCTGAATACAAAGCGTTATGTTTGGGGAAAAATCCAACACACACACACAATGGGGTTACTTCACTTTACAAATATCCCCAACGTTATTACAACAATACCAAAACATGATAACAACCCACTATTGATGGACTGGTATGTGTGTGATCCCTCTGTCTCTACGGAGAAATCATCCAATGACATCAACCTATATACCCCTGAGCTGTACAATACATTCTTAATGCTGACCCAGGTCACATGTCCCCAAGTTTCATGTTCAAAACCCTCCTCTCAGGCTTTCAATTTCCTGACAGTTGTCGATGTATTAGTGTGACTGTTGAGTTTGCCCACAGCCCAGAGCGTCTTACTTTATTGGGCATGAGCGGCCAACGATGGTCCACCTGGCTTGGAGCTCTGGCCAACTGAAAACCTCTATACAGTCTAGCTAACTGCATGTCTGAGCAGCTTACGTAGAATATTCTGCGACGTCTTCGAACCCCCGACATTCTGATGACATCACTGTTTGCAGAGCAGTCACTTCTGGACTGTAACATTTGAACCCCCCCACCACATTATTTGCTCTGGAGTGAAGGCATCGTAATTGAAGAATGGATCATTGATTGTCCAGACAAAAACATCAACCTATTTATTGATTTAATTTACAGATATCGCTACCCAGATCAATTGGACATTGACTTAAATGTCCTCCCAAAACTCAGACAAGCACCCCAATACCATAACAACAATTGGTATCACTGCATACCTGCATACTATCTGGTGTATGTGACAATAAAACATAAAACATTTTTATCTACTGATTCATTTGGTGGGAACAAAGATAGTCTGGACCACCTCACTGGACTGGTACATGATATGACTGAGATTATGACCTACAGTATATTAACTGTACATATTTCATCAGATATATAATGTTTACTGCAGAAGGGCAGAGAACACCCATGCTAAGTTCTATTCAACGCCAATCGGAATCCATGCTTCAAACTTGTTTTGATCACACGGACTGGGATATGTTCCAGGTAGCCTCTGAGAATAACATTGACTTATACACGGACATGGTGACTGAGTTCATCAGGAAGTGTATAGGGGATGTTGTTCCCACGGTGACTATTAAAACATACCCAAACCAGAAACAGTGGATTGACGGCAGCATCTGCGCAAAACTGAAAGCACATACCATTTAACCATGGCAAGGTGACTGGAAACATGGCAAAATACAAACAGTGTAGTTATTCCCTCCGTTAGGCAATCAAACAAGCAAAGCTTCAGTACAGAGACAAAGTGGAGTCGCAATTCAACGGCTCAGACACGAGACGTATGTGGCAGGGTCTACAGACAACCACGGATTACAAAGGGAAAACCAACCACGTTGCGGACATCAACGTCTTGCTCCCGGACAAGCTAAAAACCTTCTTCGCCCGCTTTGAGAATAACACAGTGCCACCGACGCGGCCCGCTCACAAGGACTGTGGACTCTCATTCTCCGTGGCCGACGTGAGTAAGACATTTAAGCATGTTAACCCTCGCAAGGCTGTCGGCCAAGACAGCATACCTAGCCGCGTCCTCAGAGCATCCGCAGACCACCAGGCTAGAGTGTTTACAGACATATTCAATCTCTCCCTATCCCAGCCTGCTGTCCCCACATGCTTGAAGATGTCCACCATTGTTCCTGTACCCAAGAAAGGAAAGGTAACTGAACTAAATGACTATCGCCCCGTAGCCACTTCTGTCATCATGAAGTGCTTTGAGAGGCTAATTAAGGTTCATATCACCTACCTTACCTGACACATTAGACCCACTTCAATTTGTTTACCGCCCCAGGAGATCCACTGATGATGCAATTGCCATCGGACTGCACACTGCCCTATCCCATCTGGACAAGAGGAATACCTATGTGAGAATGCTGTTCATTGACTATAGCTCAGCATTCAACACCATAGTACCCTCCAAGCTCATCATTAAGCTCGGAGCCTTGGGACTGAACCCCGCCCTGTGCAACTGGGTCCTGGACTTCCTGACGGGCCGCCCCCAGGTGGTGAAGGTAGGAAACAACACCTCCACTTCGCTGATCCTCAACACAGGGGCCCCACAAGGGTGCATGCTCAGCCCCCTCCTGTACTCCCTGTTCACCCATGACTGCGTGGCAATGCACACCTCCAACTCAATCATTAGGTTTGCTAATGACACAAAAGTAGTAGGTCTGATTACCAACAATGATGAGACAGCCTACTGGGAGGAGGTGAGGGCCCAGGCGGAGTAGTGCCAGGAAAATAATCTCTCCCTCAACATCAACAAAACAAAGGAGATGATCGTGGACTTCAGGAAACAGCAGAGGGAGCACAACAGGACCGCAGTGGAGATGGTGGAAAGCTTCAAGTTCCTCGACATACATACAGTTGAAGTCTGAAGTTTTCGTACACCTTAGCCAAATACATTTAAACTTAGTTTTTCACATTTCCTGACATTTAATCCTAGTAAAAATGTCCTGTCTTAGGTCAGTTAGGATCACCACTTTATTTTAAGAATGTGAAATGTCAGAATAATAATGATGATAATGATAATGATGATGATGATTTATTTCAGCTTTTATTTATTTCATCCCAGTGGGTCAGAAGTTTACATACACTCAAGTAGTATTACATAGCATTGCCTTTAAATTGTTTAACTTGGGTCAATTTGTTCGGGTAGCCTTCCACAAGTGTTATGCTGGTGAATGAGGACCCAAAAGCGACGTAATAGAAACAGAGTCTTTATTCCAGTATTAAACAAACAATGATTCTCCTGGATATTATCAAAGGTAAATCCAAAACAGGAAACTGAAATCCTCTCGTCAGTAGAGAGGAACGACTGGAGACGCGACCACAGACTGCAGGTCGCTTCAGGAAGGCACAGGCCGTAGCTGACATAGACACCTGCTCACACGCAGCATCTGAAGAAGGCAAAAACACGACAGGGCGGAACAAGGACACAGAACAGCAAACAACAAACAAGAATCCGACAAGGACAGAAGCGGAAAACAGAGGGAGAAATAGGGACTCTAATCAGAGGGCAAAATAGGGGACAGGTGTGAAAGAGTAAATGAGGTCGTTAGGAGAATGAGAAACAGCTGGGAGCAGGAACGGAACGATAGAGAGAGAGAGCGGGAGAGGGAGAGAGGGAGGAGGAGAGAGAGGGATAGAAAGAGGGAAAGAACCTAATAAGACCAGCAGAGGGAAGCACAGGGACAAGACATGATGATCAAAGACAAAACATGACAGTACCCCCCCACTCACCGAGCGCCTCCTGGCGCACTCGAGGAGGAACCCTGGCGGCAACGAAGGAAATCATCAATCAACGAACGGTCCAGCACGTCCCGAGATGGAACCCAACTCCTCTCCTCAGGACCGTAACCCTCCCAATCCACTAAGTACTGGTGACCACGTCCCCGAGAACGCATGTCCATGATCTTCCGTACCTTGTAAATAGGTGCGCCCTCGACAAGGACGGGGGGGGGGGGAGGGAAGACGAACGGGGGCGCGAAGAAAAGGCTTGACACAAGAGACATGGAAGACAGGGTGGACGCGACGAAGATGTCGCGGAAGAAGCAGTCGCACAGCGACAGGATTGACGACCTGAGAGACACGGAACGGACCAATGAACCGCGGAGTCAACTTGCGAGAAGCTGTCGTAAGGGGAAGGTTACGAGTGGAAAGCCACACTCTCTGACCGCGACAATACCTAGGACTCTTAATCCTACGTTTATTGGCGGCTCTCACAGTCTGCGCCCTGTAACGGCAAAGTGCAGACCTGACCCTCCTCCAGGTGCGCTCACAACGTTGGACAAAAGCCTGAGCGGAGGGAACGCTGGACTCGGCGAGCTGGGACGAGAACAGAGGAGGCTGGTACCCAAGACTACTCTGAAATGGAGATAGCCCGGTAGCAGACGAAGGAAGCGAGTTGTGAGCGTACTCAGCCCAGGGGAGCTGTTCTGCCCAAGACGCAGGGTTTCGAAACGAAAGGCTGCGTAATATGCGACCAATCGACTGATTGGCCCTTTCTGCTTGACCGTTAGACTGGGGATGAAACCCGGAAGAGAGACTGACGGAAGCACCAATCAAACGACAGAACTCCCTCCAAAACTGTGACGTGAATTGCGGGCCTCTGTCTGAAACGGCGTCTAACGGGAGACCATGAATTCTGAACACATTCTCAATGATGATTTGTGCCGTCTCCTTAGCGGAAGGAAGCTTAGCGAGGGGAATGAAATGTGCCGCCTTAGAGAACCTATCGATAACCGTAAGAATCACAGTCTTCCCCGCAGACGAAGGCAGACCGGTAATAAAGTCTAAGGCGATGTGAGACCAAGGTCGAGAAGGAATGGGAAGCGGTCTGAGACGACCGGCAGGAGGAGAGTTACCTGACTTAGTCTGCGCGCAGTCCGAACAAGCAGCCACGAAACGGCGCGTGTCCCGCTCCTGAGTAGGCCACCAAAACCGCTGGCGAATAGAAGCAAGCGTACCCCGAACGCCGGGGTGGCCAGCTAACTTGGCAGAATGAGCCCACTGAAGAACAGCCAGACGAGTAGAGACAGGAACGAACAGAAGGTTACTAGGACAAGCGCGCGGCGACGCAGTGTGAGTGAGTGCTTGCTTTACCTGTCTCTCAATTCCCCAGACAGTCAACCCGACAACACGCCCTTCAGGGAGAATCCCCTCGGGGTCGGTAGAAGCCACAGAAGAACTAAAGAGACGGGATAAGGCATCAGGCTTGGTGTTCTTATTTCCCGGGCGATAGGAAATCACGAACTCGAAACGAGCGAAAAACAACGCCCAACGAGCTTGACGTGCATTAAGTCGTTTGGCAGAACGGATGTACTCAAGGTTCTTATGGTCAGTCCAAACGACAAAAGGGACGGTCGCCCCCTCCAACCACTGTCGCCATTCGCCTATGGCTAAGCGGATGGCGAGCAGTTCGCGGTTACCCACATCATAGTTGCGTTCCGATGGCGACAGGCGATGAGAAAAGTAAGCGCAAGGATGGACCTTATCGTCAGACTGGAAGCGCTGGGACAGAATGGCTCCCACGCCCACCTCTGAAGCGTCAACCTCGACAATGAATTGTTTAGTGACGTCAGGAGTAACAAGGATAGGGGCGGATGTAAAACGCTTCTTGAGGAGATCAAAAGCTCCCTGGGCGGAACCGGACCACTTAAAGCAAGTCTTGACAGAAGTCAGAGCTGTGAGAGGGGCAGCCACTTGACCGAAATTACGAATGAAACGCCGATAGAAATTAGTGAAACCGAGAAAGCGCTGCAACTCGACACGTGACTTAGGAACGGGCCAATCGCTGACAGCCTGGACCTTAGCGGGATCCATCTGAATGCCTTCAGCGGAAATAACAGAACCGAGAAATGTGACAGAGGAGACATGAAAGGCGCACTTCTCAGCCTTCACGTAGAGACAATTCTCTAAAAGGCGCTGGAGTACACGTCGAACGTGCTGAACATGAATCTCGAGTGACGGTGAAAAAATCAGGATATCGTCAAGGTAAACGAAAACAAAGATGTTCAGCATGTCTCTCAGTACATCATTAACTAATGCCTGAAAGACAGCTGGAGCATTAGCGAGACCGAACGGCAGAACCCGGTATTCAAAATGCCCTAACGGAGTGTTAAACGCCGTTTTCCACTCGTCCCCCTCTCTGATGCGTACGAGATGGTAAGCGTTACGAAGGTCCAACTTAGTAAAGAACCTGGCTCCCTGCAGAATCTCGAAGGCTGACGACATAAGGGGAAGCGGATAACGATTCTTAACCGTTATGTCATTCAGCCCTCGATAATCCACGCAGGGGCGCAGAGTACCGTCCTTCTTCTTAACAAAGAAAAACCCCGCTCCGGCGGGAGAGGAAGAAGGCACCACGGTACCGGCGTCGAGAGAAACAGACAGATAATCCTCGAGAGCCTTACGTTCGGGAGCCGCCAGAGAGTATAGTCTACCCCGAGGGGGAGTGGTCCCCGGAAGGAGATCAATACAACAATCATACGACCGGTGAGGAGGAAGAGAGTTGGCTCTGGACCGACTGAAGACCGTGCGTAGATCATGATATTCCTCCGGCACTCCTGTCAAATCACCAGGTTCCTCCTGAGTAGAGGGGACAGAAGAAACAGGAGGGATAGCAGACATTAAACACTTCACATGACAAGAAACGTTCCAGGATAGGATAGAATTACTAGACCAATTAATAGAAGGATTATGACATACTAGCCAGGGATGACCCAAAACAACAGGTGTAAAAGGTGAACGAAAAATCAAAAAGGAAATGGTCTCACTGTGGTTACCAGATACTGTGAGGGTTAAAGGTAGTGTCTCACATCTGATACTGGGGAGAGGACTACCATCTAAGGCGAACATGGGCGTGGGCTTCCCTAACTGTCTGAGAGGAATGTCATGTTTCCGAGCCCATGCTTCGTCCATAAAACAACCCTCAGCCCCAGAGTCTATCAAGGCACTGCAGGAAGCAGCCGAACCGGTCCAGCGTAGATGGACCGACAAGGTAGTACAGGATCTTGATGGAGAGACCTGAGTAGTAGCGCTCACCAGTAGCCCTCCGCTTACTGATGAGCTCTGGCTTTTACTGGACATGACATGACAAAATGTCCAGCAGAACCGCAATAGAGGCAAAGGCGGTTGGTGATTCTCCGTTCCCTCTCCTTAGTCGAGATGCGAATACCTCCCAGCTGCATGGGCTCAGTCTCTGAGCCGATGGGAGGAGATGGTTGAGATGCGGAGAGGGGAAACACCGTTAACGCGAGCTCTCTTCCACGAGCTCGGTGACGAAGATCTACCCGTCGTTCTATGCGGATGGCGAGTGCAATCAAAGAGTCCACGCTGGAAGGAACCTCCCGGGAGAGAATCTCATCCTTAACCTCAGCGTGGAGTCCCTCCAGAAAATGAGCGAGCAACGCCGGCTCGTTCCAGTCACTGGATGCAGCAAGAGTGCGAAACTCTATAGAGTAATCCGTTATGGATCGATCACCTTGACATAGGGAAGCCAGGGCCCTGGAAGCCTCCTTCCCAAAAACTGAACGATCAAAAACCCGTATCATCTCCTCTTTAAAGTTCTGATAAACGTTAGAACACTCAGCCCTTGCCTCCCAGATAGCTGTGCCCCACTCCCGAGCCCGACCAGTAAGGAGTGATATGACGTAAGCGATCCGAGCTCTCTCTCTTGAGTATGTGTTGGGCTGGAGAGAGAACACAATATCACACTGGGTGAGAAAGGAGCGACACTCAGTGGGCTGCCCAGAGTAACATGGTGGGTTATTAACCCTAGGTTCCGGAGACTCGGAAGACCAGGAAGTAGCTGGTGGCACGAGACGAAGACTCTGAAACTGTCCTGAGAGATCGGAGACGTGAGCGGCCAGGGTCTCAACGGCATGACGAGCAGCAGACAATTCCTGCTCGTGTCTGCCGAGCATTGCTCCCTGGATCTCGACGGCAGTGTTGCGAGAATCCGTAGTCGCTGGGTCCATTCTTGGTCGGATTCTTCTGTTATGCTGGTGAATGAGGACCCAAAAGCGACGTAATAGAAACAGAGTCTTTATTCCAGTATTAAACAAACAATGATTCTCCTGGATATTATCAAAGGTAAATCCAAAACAGGAAACTGAAATCCTCTCGTCAGTAGAGAGGAACGACTGGAGACGCGACCACAGACTGCAGGTCGCTTCAGGAAGGCTCAGGCCGTAGCTGACATAGACACCTGCTC
Source organism: Salvelinus alpinus (assembly GCF_045679555.1). NCBI lineage: Eukaryota > Metazoa > Chordata > Actinopteri > Salmoniformes > Salmonidae > Salvelinus > Salvelinus alpinus. The sequence goes on from NC_092092.1 coordinate 74,474,472, forward strand.
ACACGCAGCATCTGAAGAAGGCAAAAACACGACAGGGCGGAACAAGGACACAGAACAGCAAACAACAAACAAGAATCCGACAAGGACAGAAGCGGAAAACAGAGGGAGAAATAGGGACTCTAATCAGAGGGCAAAATAGGGGACAGGTGTGAAAGAGTAAATGAGGTCGTTAGGAGAATGAGAAACAGCTGGGAGCAGGAACGGAACGATAGAGAGAGAGAGCGGGAGAGGGAGAGAGGGAGGAGGAGAGAGAGGGATAGAAAGAGGGAAAGAACCTAATAAGACCAGCAGAGGGAAGCACAGGGACAAGACATGATGATCAAAGACAAAACATGACAACAAGCTTCCCACAATAAGTTGTATAAATTTTGGCCCATTCCTCCTGACAGAGCTGTTGTAACTGAGTCAGGTTTTGTAGGCCTCCTTGCTCGCACACGCCTTTTCAGTTCTGCCTACACATTTCCTATGGGATTGAGGTCAGGGCTTTGTGATGGCCACTCCAATACCTTGACTTTGCTGTCCTTAAGCCATTCTGTAAGTGTGTTTGGGTTCATTGTTCATTTGGAAGACCTATTTGCAACCAAGCTTTACCTTCCTGACTGATGTCTTGAGATGTTGCTTCAATATATCCACATGATTTTCCTTCCTCATGAAGCCATTTATTTTGTGAAGTGCACCAGGCCCTCCTGCAGCAAAGCACCCCACAACATGATGCTGCCACACCCGTGCTTCACGGTTGGGATGGTGTTCTTCGGCATGCAGGCTTCCCCTTTTTTCTCTAAACATATTGATGGTCATTATTGCCAAGCAGTTCTATTTTTGTTTCATCAGGCCAGAGGACATTTCTCCAAAAAGTATGATCTTTGTCCCCATGTGCAGTTGCAAACAGTAGTCTGGCTTTTTTTATGGAGGTTTTGGAGCAGTGACTTCTTCTTTGCTGAGCTGCATTTCAGGTTATTCGATATAAGACTCGTTTTACTGTGGATTTAGATACTTTTGTACCCGTTTCCTCCAGCATCTGCACAAGGTCCTTTGCTGTTGTTCTGGGATTGGTTTGCATTTTTCACACCAAAGTACGTTCATCTCTAGGAGACAGAACGCTTCTCCTTCCTGAGTGGTATGACGGCTGCGGGGTCCCATGGTGTTTATACTTGTGTACTATTGTTTGTACAGATGAACGTGGTACCTTCAGGCATTTGGAAATTGCTCCCAAAGATGAACCAGACTTGTGGAGGTCTACAATTTTTTTCTGAGGTCTTGGCTGATTTCTTTAGATTTTCCTATAATGTCATGCAAAGAGGCACTGAGTTTGAAGGTAAGCCTTGAAATACATCCACAGGTACACCTCCAATTGACTCAAATGATGTCAATTAGCCTATCAGAAGCTTCTAAAGCCATGACATAATTTTCTTGAATTTTCCAAGCTGTTTAAAGGCCCAGTCAACTTAGTGTATGTACATTTCTGATCCACTGGAATTGTGATACAGTGAATTATAAGTGAAATAATCTGTCTGTAAACAATTGTTAGAAAAATTACTGATGTCATGCACAAAGTAGATGTCCTAACTGAGTTGTCAAAACTATAGTTTGTTAACAAGAAATTTGTGGTGGTTGAAATATGAGTTTTAATGACTCCAGCCAAAGCTTATGTAAACTTCTGACTTCATCTTTATCACCGACAATCTGAAATGGTCCACCCACATAGACAGTGTGGTGAAGAAGGTGCAACATCGACTCTTCCTCCGCAGGAGGCTTAAGAAATTTGGCTTGGTCCCTTAAGACACCCTAAAACTTTTTCAGATGAACAATTGATAGCATCCTGTCGGGCTGTTTCACCGCCTGGTAGGACAACAGCACCGCCCGCAACCGCAGGGCTCTCCAAGGGGTGGTGCGGTCTGCCAAACACATCACTGGGGGCACACTGCCTGCCCTCCAGGACACCTACAGCACCTGATGTCACAGGAAGGCCAAAGATATCATCAAGGACATGAATCACCTGAGCCACGGCCTGTTCACCCCGCTATCATCCAGAAGGCGAGGTCAATACAGGTGCATCAAAGCTGGGACTGAGAGGCTGAAAAACAGCTTCTATCTCAAGGCCATCAATATGTCAATAGGACTAGGCATCCCACTAGCGGGACAACTTCCAGGGAAACTATAGGGTGCGCAATTCAAATAAATAATCATAAAAATTATGGATATTAAACATGTAGATACATATATGTGTCTTACATAGGTTGAAAGCTTAAATTCTTGTTAATCTAACTCCACTGTCCGATTTACAGTAGCCATTACAGCGAAAGCATGCCATGCGATTGTTTGAGGACGGTACCCCATATCAAAATATTTTTCCACCGGCACAGGTTTCATAAATTCACAAATAGCGATTAAATAGCCATCACTAGCCGGCTACCACCCAGTTACTCAACCCTGCACGTTAGAGGCTGCTGCCCTATGTACATAGACATTGAATCACTGGTCACTTTAATAATGGAACACTAGTCACTTTAATCATGTTTACATTCTGCTTTACTCATCTCATTTGTATATACTGTATTCCATTCTGCTGTATATTAGTCAATGCCACTCCGACATTGCCTGTCCTAATATTTATATATTTCTGAATTCCTTTCTTTAACTTTTGAATTTGCTTGTATTGTTCTGAATTGTTAGATACTACTGCACTGTTGGACCTAGGAGAACAAGCATTTTGTTAATCCCACAAACACATCTAAATATGTGTACTGTATGTGACCAATACAATTTGATTTGATTTGTAACATACTGTAACAATGTTATTGGTTCGCTCCCTATTCCCCCATTGTCACGCCCTGGCCTTAGTATTCTTTGTTTTCTTTATTATTTTAGTTAGGTCAGGGTGTGACATGGGGTATGTTTGTGTTTTTGTCTTGGGTGGTTGTAGTGTCTAGGGGGATTTGTTAGAGTGTATGGGTTTGTGTTGAGTGAATGTTTCTAGGGAAGTCTATGGTTGAGTGAATGTGTCTAGGTATGTCTATGGTTGCCTGAGTGGTTCTCAATCAGAGACAGATGTTTTTCATTTGTCTCTGATTGGGAGCCATATTTAAGGCGGCCATAGGCATCATGTATTTGTGGGTAATTGTCTATGTTCTATGTTGCATGTGTGCACTAGTTCTTTCATAGCTTCACGTTCGTCTGTTTGTTGTTTTTGTTTCGTTTTCCTTCTTTTAATAAAAAGAAGATGTATTTTGCACACGCTGCGCCTTGGTCATCTCTCTCTCTTATAGACGATCGTGACAGAATTACCCACCAAAGGACCAAGCAGCGTGTGAAACAGCAACAGGACCCACCTACACAGGATTCATGGACATGGGAGGAGATATTGGATGGTAAGAGACCTTGGGCACAACCGGGAGAATATCGCCTCCCTCGTGAAGAGCTGGAGGCAGCGAAAGCCGAGAGGAGGCGATATGAGGAGGCAGCACGGAGGCAAGGCTGGAAGCCCGTAAGTACTACCCAAAAATTTATTGGGAGGGGGCTAAGAGGTAGTGGGCCGAGGGCAGGTAGGAGACCTGCGCCCACTTCCCAGGCTAACCGTGGAGAGCGGGAGTACGGGCGGACACCGTGTTACGCAGTAGAGCGCACGGTGTCTCCTGTACGTGTTCATAGCCCGGTGCGGGTTATTCCACCTCCCCGCACTGGTAGGGCTAGATTGGGCATTGAGCCAGGTGCCATGAAGCCGGCTCAACGCGTCTGGTCACCAGTGCGTCTCCTCGGGCTGGCTTACATGGCACCAGCCTTACGCATGGTGTCCCCGGTTCGCCTACATAGCCCGGTGCGGGTTATTCCACCTCCCCGCACTGGTCGGGCGACGGGGAGCATACAACCAGGTAAGGTTGGGCAGGCTCAGTGCTCAAGGGAGCCAGTACGCCTGCACGGTCCGGTATTTCCGGCGCCACCTCCCCGCCCCAGCCCAGTACCACCAGTGCCTACACCACGCACCAGGCTTCCAGTGCGTCTCCAGAGTCCTGTTCCTCCTCCACGCACTCTCCCTGTGGTGCGTGTCTCCAGCCCATTACCACCAGTGCCTACACCACGCACCAAGCCTCCTGTGTGTCCCCAGAGTCCTGTGCGTCCTGTTGCTGCTCCCCGCACTAGCCTAAAGGTGCGTGTCCTTAGCCCGGTACCTCCAGTTCCGGCGCCACGCACCAGGCCTATAGTGCGTCTCAGCCGGCCAGAGTCTGCCGTCTGCCCAGCGGCACCTGAACTGCCCGTCTGCCCAACGCCGTCTGAACTGTCCGTCTGCCAAGCGCCGCATGAACTGCCCGTCTGGACTGAGCCTTCAAAGCCGCCCGTCTGCCATGAGCCTTTAGAGCCGTCCGCCAGACAGGAGCCGCTAGAGCCTTCCGCCAGACAGGATCAGCCAGAGCCTTCCGCCAGACAGGATCAGCCAGAGCCATCCGTCTACCCAGCGCCATCTGAGCCATCCGTCTACCCAGCGCCATCTGAGCCATCCGTCTACCCAGCGCCATCTGAGCCATCCGTCTGCACAGAGCCATTAGAGCCGCCCGTCTGTCCCGAGCCGTCAGAGCCGTTAGTCAGTCAGGAGCCGCTAGAGCCATTCGTCAGTCAGGATCTGCCAGAGCCGCCAACCAGACAGGATGAGCCATTCGTCAGTCAGGATCTGCCAGAGCCGCCAACCAGACAGGATCTGCCAGAGCCGCCAACCAGACAGGATCTGCCAGAGCCGCCAGCCAGACATGACCAGCCAGAGTCGCCCGCCAGCCATGAGCAGCCAGAGTCGCCCGCCAGCCATGAGCAGCCAGAGTCGCCCGCCAGCCATGAGCAGCCAGAGTCGCCCGCCAGCCATGAGCAGCCAGAGTCGCCCACCAGACAGGATCTACCAGAGACACCGAAGCGGATATTGACAATGCTGGAGTGGGGGCCACGTCCCGCACCCGAGCCGCCGCCATATTAAGGCCCACCCTGGACCCTCCCTTTATGTGTCAGGTTTTGCGGCCGGAGTCCGCACCTTTTGGGGGGGGTACTGTCACGCCCTGGCCTTAGTATTCTTTGTTTTCTTTATTATTTTAGTTAGGTCAGGGTGTGACATGGGGTATGTTTGTGTTTTTGTCTTGTCTTGGGTGGTTGTAGTGTCTAGGGGGATTTGTTAGAGTGTATGGGTTTGTGTTGAGTGAATGTTTCTAGGGAAGTCTATGGTTGAGTGAATGTGTCTAGGTATGTCTATGGTTGCCTGAGTGGTTCTCAATCAGAGACAGATGTTTTTCATTTGTCTCTGATTGGGAGCCATATTTAAGGCGGCCATAGGCATCATGTATTTGTGGGTAATTGTCTATGTTCTATGTTGCATGTGTGCACTAGTTCTTTCATAGCTTCACGTTCGTCTGTTTGTTGTTTTTGTTTCGTTTTCCTTCTTTTAATAAAAAGAAGATGTATTTTGCACACGCTGCGCCTTGGTCATCTCTCTCTCCTATAGACGATCGTGACACCCATAAGTCTCTGGTCAAAAGCAGTGCATTACAGAGTGAATATGGTGCCATTGGGGCCACAGACAAAAAGGAGAAAAAAAGGAGAAAAACTTCATGACATTTACTAGAAAAAGTTTAGGCGCTTGTTTCCGAACATTAATATCCAAGGTTTGTTTTTTTCATTGTAGAGACGGCCAACTTTTCTGAGGGTTTTATGGTTTTGTTTATATCGTAGATAAACTGGCGTATATCACCGACAATGTGTAACCTCCCTCTTGGATTTATATTAACATCTTCAGTCCAACAAGGTGGAGCATTTCGCTACACTCACAATAACATCTGCTAAACACGTGTATGTGACCAATAACATTTGATTTGATTTGATGTTCTCCACACCAAAAGGTTGATAAATGTAAAATGTCCATATTTGAGACGTAGTAGCCAGCACATTCACATAACAGTGTTGTAGCTATACACTTATGTCATGTTCTTTTCACACATTCCTTCCTTCCTGTGTCGAAGTTAAGTATGTGTAGATAACATCTGTCAGTGTATATTAGGGTGAAAAGACAAGAGGAGTGAAGCCAACTTAGACTATTGAAACACACCCATATACTGATCTCATCGACTTTAGACTATTGAGATACACCCATATACTGATCTCTGCCACTTTAGACTTTTGAGATACACCCATGTCCTGATTTCTGCCACTTTAGACTTTTGAGATACACCCATATACTGATCTCTGCCACTTTAGACTTTTGAGATACACCCATATACTGATTTCTGCCACTTTAGACTTTTGAGATACACCCATGTCCTGATTTCTGCCACCTTAGACTATTAAGATACACCCATGTACTGACCTCTGCCTCACCAGACATAAATAAATTGAGATGTCTTGCTGAGCTGTTAGCTGTTTCTAAAATGACTGTGTCCATTAAGTCAGTCAGTCAAACAGCACTGATGTGTCCTATCTCAGCCTTTTTCAAACCTCTCCTCGGGGACTCCCAGACATTCCATGTATTTTAACTATTCCAGAAGTAGCACACCTTAATGAACTGGTCAACTAATCATCAGGCCATTGACTAGGTGAATCAGATGAGCTACTTCAGGCCCTTGACTAGGTGAATCAGATGAGCTACTCCAGGCCCTTGACTAGGTGAATCAGATGAGCTACTTCAGGCCCCTGACTACGTGAATCAGATGAGCTACTTCAGGCCCTTGACTAGGTGAATCAGATGAGCTACTCCAGGCCCTTGACTAGGTGAATCAGATGAGCTACTTCAGGCCCTTGACTAGGTGAATCAGATGAGCTACTTCAGGCCCTTAACTAGGTGAATCAAATGAGCTACTTCAAGGCTACAACAGAATTGTGAAATGTCTGGGGGTCCTCGAGGAGAGGTTTGAAAAAGGCTGTCCTAGATGATGCAGTGTTCCCTGGCAGAGGAAAAGTGTGGCTATGAAATGGAAACCCTGGAACAGATCCTTGGCTCCCTGTCATGGTCCCCTTTCCTCTGCTCCCAAACACACACACACACACACACACACACACACACACACACACACACACACACACACACACACACACACACACACACACACACACACACACACACACACACACACACACACACACACACACACACACACACACACACACACACACACACACACACACACACACACACACACACACACGTCAGCCAAGCAGGTGTCAGAGAGATGGACTGACTCTCAGGTAACAGACACACAGCAAGGACCCCAGGGAGGTCCCGCACATCTGCCTGATCAGAAATGTCTGTCTGCCTGAGTCTGGAGGGAGACGGAGAAGGACAGGGGTGAATCCAGTGTGTGTGTTTGTGTGTGTGTGTGTAGGATAGAGGTGACACCCTGTATTAGATCACCATACTGTTTCTTTCTGCATAAAGTTCTCCCATTTTTTAATAAAAATTTACAAGTTTGTGAGGCAAGCTGGCTTTAACAATCTCCATGTTGCCACTCCGGTGAAAGCACTGACAAACCTACTGCATGGTCATGTAGTTGTATGCATTTTGATAAATTAGCATACAGTCTAGTTATCTTTTACTTGGTCACCATCCCGGATCCGGGAGCATCCTCATCAGTAAAAAAGCTGACTAGCATAGCCTAGCATAGCGCCACAAGTAAATACTAGCATATAAATATCATGAAATCACAAGTCCAAGACACCAAATGAAAGATACACATCTTGTGAATCCAGCCATCGTTTCCGATTTTTAAAATGTTTTACAGCGAAAACACAATATGTATTTCTATTAGCTAACCACAATAGCAAAAGACTCAACCGCATATTTTACATTTACATTTAGCTGACGCTCTTATCCAGAGCGACTTACAATTTGGAAAGTTCATACATATTCATCCTGGTCCCCCCGTGGGGAATGAACCCACAACCCTGGCGTTGCAAGCGCCATGCTCTACCAACTGAGCCACACGGGACCACATTTTCACCATTCACCATAGGTAGCTATCACAAATTCGACCAAATAAAGATATAATTAGTCACTAACCAAGAAACAACTTCATCAGATGACAGTCTTATAACATGTTATACAATAAATCTATGTTTTGTTCGAAAAATGTGCATATTTCAGGTATAAATCATAGTTTTACATTGCAGCTACAATCACAAATATCACCAAAGCAGCTAGAATAACTACAGAGAGCAACGTGAAATACCTAAATACTCATCATAAAACATTTATGAAAAATACATGGTGTACAGCAAATGAAAGACAAACATCTTGTGAATCCAGACAATATTTCAGATTTTTTAAGTGTTTTACAGCGAAAACACAATATAGCATTATATTAGCTTACTACAATAGCCAACCACACAACCGCATTCATTCACCGCAAAGGTAGCGATCGCAAAAAAACAGCAAAAGATATAAAATTATTCACTAACCTTGACAAACTTCATCAGATGAAAGTCCTATAACATCATGTTACAAAATACATATATATTTTGTTCGAAAATGTGCATATTTAGCGGTACAAATCGTGGTTTTACAATGTGAATACGTAGTCAAAATGCACAAAATTGTCCGGAGAAATCTTGGACAGTCACCTAATCTAATCAAATAACTCATCATAAACTTTACTAAAAAATACATGTTGGACAGCAAATGAAAGATACACTAGTTCTTAACTTCTTGCAACTATAGGGGGTGCTGTTCCGCATTAGCATTTTTTGGTCTCCAAATTAAACTGCCTCGTGCTCAATTCTTGATCGTACAATATGCATATTATTGTTATTATTGGATAGAAAACACTTTCTAGTTTCTATAGCCGTTGGAATTTTGTCTCTGAGTGGTACAGAACTACTTCTACATCACTTTTCCTGACAGGGAGTCAGATTTCAGAAATGTTTACCCCTGATCTGGGATCGGTTTTAAGGTGCCAGTAGATGCTATAGAGAAACCGACACTGCCTACGTCTTCCTCTGGGTGTCAGTACGTCATCACGTTTTGAATGGATTCGATTGCGCAATCAGAGCCACTATAAAACACGAAAACGTAGAAGTACCGCTCTCTTCCTGCATGCGTCATGCGCAAAATGGACATCAGACCTGCCTCCTTCCAAATCGTTGTTTAGAGAGTGATATTTCTCCGGTCATGTTTTCAGTCGTTATAGTTGTTAAAAACATCATAATGTAGTTAATTTGAACCGTTTTATAGCAATTTATATCCGTTTAGTGCGATTTTGAGGAATTTCTTTGTCGTGCACTCTGAAACTTTGGACACGTTTCGGGGTCCCGTTCGATCGTTAGTGGATATTTCGAAGGACAGAGGACATCTATCGACCAAAAGAAGATTCGACCCAAGAAAGGATTCTTTGCCCAAGATTCTGATGGAAGAACAGCTCACAGTAAGAACAATTTATGATGATAAATCGTGTTTCTGTCGATAAATGTTAAACGTTTATGTCGCCATCTTGTTTGCTATAGCTTCGCTTGGCGCAACCTGTATTGAAAAGTAAGGATAATTTAAAAAATGTAAATCAGCGATTGCATTAAGAACTAATTTGTCTTTCGATTCCTGTCAACCCTGTATTTTTTAGTCAAGTATATGATTAGCTTTCAATTAAACTAGATCACTCTGAAAGATGACGTCAGACATTTTGAGGCTTGATTTCCTAGTATTTTCATTGTGTAACCACGGTTTTGTATGGCTAAATATGCACATTTTCGAACAAACTGTATATGTATGTTGTAAAATGATGTTACAGGAGTGTCATCGGAAGAATTCTGAGAAGGTTAGTGAAAAAATTAATATATTTTGGCGGTGATTACGTTATAGCGCTCTTTGGCTGGAATCGATGCTCTGGTAACGTTTTCACATGTGGTATGCTAACTTATCGATTTATTGTGTTTTCGCTGTAAAACGCTTAGAAAATCTGAAATATTGTCTGGAATCACAAGATCTGGGTCTTTCCATTGCTATGCTTTGTCTATTCTTATGAAATGTTTTATTAAGAGTAAATTGGTCATACACGTTGCTCTCTATAGTAATTCTAGTCGTCTTGTGATGGTAGGTGCAATTGTAAACTGTGATTTCTACCTGAAATATGCACTTTTTTCTAACAAAACCTATCCTATACCATAAATATGTTATCAGACTGTCATCTGAAGAGGTTTTTTCTTGGTTAGTGGCTATCAATATCTTAGTTTAGCCGAATTGGTGATAGCACCTGAAGTAGTAAGAAACTGATGGAGTTAGAAAAGTGGTGTATTTTGCTAACGTGTTTAGCTAATAGATTTACATATTTTGTCTTCCCTGTAAAACATTTTAAAAATCTGAAATGGTGGCTTTATTCACAAGATCTGTATCTTTCATCTGGTGTCTTGGACTTGTGATTTAATGATATTTAGATGCTACTATCTACTTGTGAAGCTATGCTAGCTATGCTAATCAGTGTGTGGGGGGGTGGGGGGTGATCCCGGACCCGGGGTAGAGGCTCGTTAGAGGTTAATGCAACCGCTGTGTTAGATTTTTAAAAATAACTTTAGTACGACATACAGCTTACGTTATAGCGAGACAGCACCCAAAATAAGGGCGGAAAATATGACTAAACATTTTCAACAGAAATACGAAATAACATCATAAATGGTTCCTACTTTTGATGAGCTTCCATCAGAATGTTGTACAAGGAGTCCTTTGTCCAGAATAATCGTTGTTTGGTTGTAGAATGTCCTCTTCTCCTGTCGAATTAGCAACCAAAGCTAGCCATGTGGCGCAAACGTGCCCAACTTCACATAACGCAAAGAAAAGAAAATTCAGAAAATCGCAATAAACGTTCAATAAACTGAAATAACTCGGTTTAAAATAACTACTTTATGATGTTTTTATCACATATATCAAATAAAATCAGAGCCGGAGATATCTAACGTCTATACCGAAAGCTTTTCAGAACGCAATCTGGGGTTCCTTCTCGCGCCTTCCAAGACAATGAAAATTCCAGACACGTCATTCCAAAAGCTCTTGTTTGGCCTCAGATCAAGCTAGACACCCCATTCCACCTCTCACTGCCTGTTGACATCTAGTGGAAGGCGTATGCAGTGCATGTAGATCCATAGATTTCAGGCAAATTAATAGGAAGGCCCTGGAACAGAGCCTCGATTTCAGATGTTTCACTTCCTGACAGGAAGTTTGCTGCAAAATGAGTTCTGTTTTACTCACAGATATAATTCAAACAGTTTTAGAAACTAGAGAGTGTTTCCTATCCAATAGTAATAATAATATGCATATTGTACGAGCAAGAATTGAGTACGAGGCAGTTTAATTTGGGCACGATTTTTTACAAAGTGAAAATAGCGCCCCCCTATTGACAGAAGGATAATTATTCTACCCGAGAGATGGGAGAGTCACAGACAGTCTTGAATTATTAGAGACCTGAGTGTGTTCACTGGGATGTCTGTAAATGGAGAGCTCATTGAACACAGCAGTGATTTACAGTATGGTAGTTAGGATTTACGCCACCACTGAATACCACTGAATGCCTGTCAGTAGGAAAACAGCTCCTGTGCTGTTGCTGAAGACACTCTGCCAGGATGTTGACACTGGTGAAGCCACTGTGGATTACCACTAGCTGTTACTGTGGTGGGGGGAGAGTTACAGCAGAGCACTGGGATTGGATTACCACTAGCTGTTACTGTGGTGGGGGAGAGTTACAGCAGAGCACTGGGATTACCACTAGCTGTTACTGTGGTGGGGGGAGAGTTACAGCAGAGCACTGGGATTACCACTAGCTGTTACGGTGGTGGGGGAGAGTTACAGCAGAGCACTGGGATTACCACTAGCTGTTACTGTGGTGGGGGAGAGTTACAGCAGAGCACTGGGATTACCACTAGCTGTTACTGTGGTGGGGGGAGAGTTACAGCAGAGCACTGAGATTACCACTAGCTGTTACTGTGGTGGGGGGGAGAGTTACAGCAGAGCACTGGGATTACCACTAGCTGTTAATGTCGTGGAGGGGGGGGGGGGGGGGGGGTTACAACAAAGCACTTGGATTACCACTAGCTGTTAATGTCGTGGAGGGGGGGGGGGGAGTTACAGCAGAGCACTGGGATTACCACTAGCTGTTACTGTGGTGGGGGGAAGAGTTACAACAGAGCACTGGGATTACCACTAGCTGTTACTGTGGTGGGGGGAAGAGTTACAGCAGAGCACTGGGATTACCACTAGCTGTTACTGCTATCTCCTCTGGTCTGATGAAACAAAAATAGAACTGTTTGGCAATAATGACCATCATTATGTTAGGTGGAAAAAGGGGGAGGCTTGCAAGCCAAAGAACACCATCCCAACCGTGAAGCACAGGGTTGGAGCATCATGTTGTGGAGGTGCTTTGCTGCAGGAGGGGCTGGTGTACTTCACAAAATAGATGGCATCATGAGGAAAGGAAAATGATGTGGATATATTGAAGCAACATCTCAAGACAGCAGTCAGGAAGTTAAAGCTTGGTCACAAATGGGTCTTCCAAATGGACAGTGACACCAAGCATACTTCCAAAGTTGTGGCAAAATGGCTTAAGGACAGCAAAGTCAAGGTATTGGAGTGGCCATCACAAAGCCCTGACCTCAATCCTATAGAAAATGTGTGGGCAGAACTGAAAAGGCGTGTGCGAGCAAGGAGGCCTACAAACCTGATTCAGTTACACCAGCTCTGTCAGGAGGAATGGGCCAAAATACACCCAATTTATTGTGGGAAGCTTGTGGAAGGCTACCCGATACGTTTGACCCAAGTTAAACAATTTAAAGGCAATGCTACCAAATACGAATTTAGTTTAAGTTAACTTCTGACCATCAGGGAATGTGATGAAAGAAATAAAAGCTGAAATAAATAATTCCCTCTACTATTATTCTGACATTTCACATTCTTAAAATAAAGTGGTGATCTTAATTGACCTAAGACAGGGATTGTATTGCTAGGATTCGGTCCATAATTGTAAAAAACTGAGTTTAAATGTATTTGGCTAAGGTGTATGTAAACTTCTGACTTCAACTGTATGCTTGTACCATATTTGAGTCACAACCACCTCATTAGTTTCTTAGGCAGTTTCTGTCCAGTTTAATGTTACAAGACTTGGACCTGTTGGTTCCTGGTGCGTCAGGTTGCAGTGTAACTTACTGAGACACACACATAATTTATTTATTTAAATTTTATTTCACCTTTATTTAACCAGGTAGGCAAGTTGAGAACAAGTTCTCATTTACAACTGCGACATGGCCAAGTTAAAGCAAAGCAGTTCGACACAAATAACAACACAGAGCTACACATGGAGTAAAACAAACATACAGTCAATAATACAGTAGAAAAATAAGTCTATATACAAAATGTGAGCAAATGAGGTGAGATAAGGGAGGTAAAGGCAATAAATATGCCATGGTGGCGAAGTAAATACAATATAGCAATTAAAAAACTGGAATGGTAGATTTGACAGTAGATGAGTGTGCAAAGTAGAAATACCGGGATGCAAAGGAGCAAAATAAATAAATAAATACAGTAGGGGAAGAGGTAGTTGTCTGGGCTATTTATAGATGGGCTATGTACAGGTGCAGTGATCTGTGAACTGCTCTGACAGCTGGTGCTTAAAGCTAGTGAGGGAGATAAGTGTTTCCAGTTTCAGAGATTTTTGTAGTTCGTTCAAGTCAATGGCAGCAGAGAACTGGAAGGAGAGACGGCCAAAGGAGGAATTGGCTTGACAAGTGAGATGTGAGATATACCTGACAAGTGAGATATACCTGCTGGAGCGCGTGCTACGGGTGGGTGCTGCTATGGTGACCAGCGAGCAGAGATATGGCGGGACTTTACCTAGCAGGGTCTTGTAGATGACCTGGAGCCAGTGGGTTTGGCGACGAGTATGAAGCGAGGACCAGCCAACAAGAGAGTACAGGTCGCAGTGGTGGGTAGTATATGGGGCTTTGGTGACAAAACGGGTGGCACTGTGATAGACTGCATCCAATTTGTTGAGAAGGGTGCTGGAGGGTATTTTGTAAATGACATCACCGAGGTGGAGGATCGGTAAGATGGTAAGTTTTACGAAGGTATGTTTGGCAGCATGGGTGAAGGATGCTTTGGTGCGAAATAGGAAGCCAATTCTAGATTTAACTCTGGATTGGAGATGTTTTATGTGAGTCTGGAAGGAGAGTTTACAGTCTAACCAGACACCTAGGTATTTGTAGTTGTCCACATATTCTAAGTCAGAACCGTCCAGAGTAGTGATGCTGGACGGGCGGGCAGGTGCAGGCAGCGATCGGTTGAAGAGCATGCATTTAGTTTTAGTTGTATTTAAGAGCAGTTGGAGGCCACGGAAGGAGAGTTGTATGGTATTGAAGCTCGTCTGGAGGGTTGTTAACACAGCGTCCAAAGAAGGGCCAGAAGTATACAGAATGGTGTCATCTGCGTAGAGGTGGATCAGAGACTCACCAGCAGCAAGAGCGACATCATTGATGTATACAGAGAAGAGAGTCAGCCCAAGAATTGAACCCTGTGGCACCCCTATAGAGACTCCCAGAGGTCCGGACAACAGGCCCTCCGATTTGACACACTGAACTCTATCAGAGAAGTAGTTGGTGAACCAGGCGAAGCAATCATTTGAGAAACCGAGGCTGTTGATTCTGCCGATCAGAATGTGTTGATTGACAGAGTCGAAAACCTTGGCCAGGTCGATGAAGACGGCTGCACAGTATTGTCTCTTATCGATGGCGGTTATGATATTGTTTAGTACCTTGAGCGTGGCTGAGGTGCACCCATGACCAGCTCTGAAACCAGATTGCATAGCGGAGAAGGTACGGTAGGATTTGAAATGATCGGTAATCTGTTTGTTGACTTGGCTTTCGAAGACCTTAGAAAGACAGGGTAGGATAGATATAGGTCTGTAGCAGTTTGGGTCAAGAGTGTCTCCCCCTTTGAAGAGATTGAAGAGATTTCCAATCTTTGGGAATCTCAGGCGATACGAAAGAGAGGTTGAACAGGCTAGTAATAGGGGTTGCAACAATTTCTGCAGATAATTTTAGAAAGAGAGGCTCCAGATTGTCTAGCCCGGCTGATTTGTAGGGGTCCAGATTTTGTAGCTCTTTCAGAACATCAGCTATCTGGATTTGGGTGAAGGAGAAATGGGGGACGCTTTGGCGAGTTGCTGTGGGGGGGTGCAGGGCTGTTGACCTGGGTAGGGGTAGCCAGGTGGAAAGCTGAACTCTGTCGGAGTAGTTGGTGAACCAGGTGAGGCAATCATTTGAGAAACCAAGGCTGTTGAGTCTGCCGATGAGGATGTGGTGATTGACAGAGTCGAAAGCCTTGGCTGCACAGTATGGTTTCTTATCGATGGCGGTTAAGATATTGTTTAGGACCTTGAGCGTGGCTGAGGTGCACCCATGACCAGTTCTGAAACCAGATTGCATAGCGGAGAAGGTACGGTGGGATTCAAAATGGTCGGAGATCTGTTTGTTAACTTGGCTTTCGAAGACCTTAGTCAAGAGTGTCCCCCCCTTTGAAGAGGGGGATGACCGCAGCTGCTTTCCAATCTTTGGGAATCTCAGACGGCATGAAAGAGAGGTTGAACAGGCTAGTAATAGGGGTTGCAACAATTTCGGCAGAACATTTTAGAAAGATAGGGTCCAGATTGTCTAGGCCGGCTGATTTTTTGGGGTCCAGGTTTTGCAGCTCTTTCAGAACATCAGCTGACTGGATTTGGGAGAAGGAGAAATGGGGAAGGCTTGGGCGAGTTGCTGTGGGGGGTGCAGTGCTGTTGACTGGGGTAGGGGTAGCCAGGTTGAAAGCATGGCCAGCCGTAGAAAAATGCTTATTGAAATTCTCAATTATAGTGGATTTATCGGTGGTGGCAGAGTTTCCTATCCTCAGTGCAGTGGGCACCTGGGAGGAGGTGTTCTTATTCTCCATGGACTTTACAGTGTCTCAGAACTTTTTTGAGTTTGTGTTGCAGGAAGCAAATTTCTGCTTTAAAAAGCTAGCCTTGGCTTTTCTAACTGCCTGTGTACATTGGTTTCTATATTCCCTGAAAAGTTGCATTTCACAGGGGCTGTTCGATGCTAATGCAGAACGCAACAGGATGTTTTTGTGTTGGTTAAGGGCAGTCAGGTCTGGAGAGAAGCAAGGGCTGTATCTGTTCCTGGTTCTAAATTTCTTGAATGGGGCATGCTTATTTAAGATGGTGAGGAAGACATTATTAAAGAATAACCAGGCATCCTTTACTGACAGGATGAGGTCAATATCCTTCCAGGATACCCGGGCCAGGACGATTAGAAAGGCCTGCTCGCTGAAGTGTTTCAGGGAGCGTTTGACTGTGATGGGTGGAGGTCGTTTGACCGTTGACCCATTACGAATGCAGGCAATGAGGCAGAGATCGCTGAGATCTTGGTTGAAAACAGCAAAGCTGAATTTAGAGGGCAAGTTGGTTAGGTTGATATCTATGAGGGTGCCCGTGTTTACGGCTTTGGGGTTGTACCTGGTAGGTTCATTGATAATTTGTGTGAGATTGAGGGCATCAAGCTTAGATTGTAGGATGGTCGGGGTGTTAAGCATGTCACAGTTTTGGTCACCTAGCAGCAGGAGCTCTGAAGATAGATGGGGGGCAATCAGTTCACATATGGTATCCAGAGCACAGCTGGGGGCGGAGGGTGGTCTATAGCAGGCGGCAACGGTGAAAGACTTCTTTTTAGAGAGGTGGATTTTTAAAAGTAAAATTTCAAATTGCTTGGGTACAGACCTTGATAGTAGGACAGAACTCTGCAGGCTATCTCTGCAGTAGATTGCAACACCGCCCCCTTGGGCCGTTCGATCTTGTCTGAAAATGTTGTAGTTAGGGATGGAGATTTCAGAGTTATTGGTGGTCTTCCTAAGCCAGAATTCAGACACGGCTAAGACATCCGGGTTGGCAGAGTGTGCTAAAGCAGTGAATAAAACAAACTTAGGGAGGAGGCTTCTAATGTTAACATGCATGAAACCAAGGCTTTTACGTTTACAGAAGTCATCAAAAGAGAGCGCCTGGGGATTAGGAATGGAGCTAGGCAATGCAGGGCCTGGATTCACCTCTACATCGCCAGAGGAACAGAGGAGGAGTAGGATAAGGGTACGGCTAAAAGCTATGAGAATTGCACGTCTAGGATGTCCGGAACAGAGAGTAAAAGGAGCAGGTTTCTGGGGGCGATAAAATTGATTCAAGGTATAATGTACAGACAAAGGTATGGTAGAATGTGAATACCGTGGAGGTAAACCTAGGCATTGAGTGATGATGAAAGAGATATTGTCTCTAGAAACATCATTGAAACCAGGTGATTTCATTGTGTGGGTGGTGGAACTGAAGGGTTAGATAAGGTATAATGAGCAGGCTAGAGGCTCTACAGTGAAATAAGCCAATAAACACTAACCAGAACAGCAATGGGCAAGGCATATTGACATTAACCTCTCTTGGGCACGTGAGAGGGTAGCGTCACCACCTCTTCAACAGCCAGTGAAACTGCTGGGCGCCAAATTCAAATACAGAAATACTCATTATAAAAATTCAGAAAACAAAACATATTTTATATAGGTTTAAAGATTAACTTCTTGTGAATCCAACCACGGTGTCAGATTTAAAAAATGCTTTACGGCAAAAGCATACATTACGATTATGAGAACATAGCCCACAAGACAAATCATTACAAACAGTAGCCAGCCAGATAGAACAGTTACACAATTTAGAAATAGAGATAAAATTAATCCCTTACCTTTGATGATATTCATATGGTTGCACTCAGCAGTCATTCGTTTACTCAATAAATGTTCCTCTTGTTCGATAAAGTCTCTTTATACCCAAAAACCCCGTTTTGTTCGCACGTTTTCTTCAGTAATCCACAGGCTCAAACGCAGTCAAAACAGGAAGACAAAAAAATCCAAATAGTATCCGTAAAGTTCATAGAAACATGTCAAACGATGTTTATATTCAAACCTCAGGTTGTTTTTAGCCTAAATAATCGATACTATTTCAACCGGACAATAACGTCGTCAATATAAAATGTAAACAAGAAACGCACTCTCTCGGTTGTGCGCAAGAAAAAGCTCTGTGAAACTTTAGGGTCCACTCATTCAGACTGCTCTTACTTCCTCGTTTTTCAGAATACAAGACTGAAACACTTTCTAAAAACTGTTGACATCTAGTGGAAGGCATAGAAACTGCAAGTTGAGTCCTAAGTCAAGGGATACTGTAATGGCATTGAATAGAAAACTACAAACCAAAAGAATAACTACTTCCTGAATGGATTTTTCTCAGGTTTTCGCCTGCCAAATCAGTTCTGTTAAACTCACAGACACAATTTTAACAGTTTTGGAAACCTTAGAGTGTGTTCTATCCAAATATACCAGTTATATGCATATCATATCTTCTGGGCCTGAGAAACAGGCCGTTTAATTTTGGCATGCATTTCATCCAAAATTCAGAATGCTGGCCCCCTACCCTAGAGAAGTTAAGGAGAGGCATGCTTAGCCGAGTGATCATAAGGGTCCAGTGAGTAGTGAAGTTGGTTGGGGTCACGGTGATTCAGACAGCTAGCCGAGCCATGGGTAGCAAGCTAGCAGAAAATTGAGGTCTGTTTTTAGCCACCCCGTGCGTTTCCGTCGATAGATTAGTGTGGTTCCGTGTGGTAGAGGGGACCAATCCAATTGTCAAAATAGTTATAGTTATAGTGGCCCAAGAAGATTGTTCGATAGACCTGTTCAGATAGCAGCCGATATGCAAAAGACAGCTAACGATTAGCGGGCCGCAGTTAGCAGATGGGCGTTCAGGTTACATCGCGATGGAGAGGCCAGTTGAATAACTCCCTCGGGCAGATAACGTTGGTATTCCAGTCGTGAAGGCCCGGTGGGGCTCCGCATCGGCAGTAAAACGGGTCCGGATAGGTGATTGTAGCCCAGGAGTGGCTGATGGAACTCTTCAGCTGGCTAGCTCATGGATAATTGGTGTTTGCTCCAGAATCGACGTTAGCCAATAGTCACTCGGATAGCAGCTAGTTAGCTGCAAGATCCATGTGTAAATGTCCAGAGCTTGCGGTAGAAATCTGGGGATATGGAGAGAAAATAGGTCAGGTATGTTCTGGTCGAGTCGCATTGTTCAAAACTGGCGATAGCTTTCCGAGCTAAAGGATAGCTGATGACCGCTAGCCGTGGTTAGCTGAATACTAACGTTAGCTAATAAGCGTGAATGCACGCATGCATCTTTACACACACACAAATTACAGCATGTTGAGTTCCATTTTAAATTTAGACATATGTTACACCTCATCTGTGTTTGTGTGTGTGCAGCTACTCTTTCTGGGGTTCAAACATATTAAAGCATTTACATTACACATAATATAAAATATAAAACATTACATTATTACACCACTACACATCTACAACACAAAATGTTTAATACCACCATACAACAATATCACAATGTATGCATATGCACGTGTCTGTACTTTTGTGTGTATCTATTCACAGTCCCCTTTGTTCCATAAGGTGTATTTTTACCTGTTTCTTTAAATCTGATTCTACTGCTTGCATCAGTTATCTTATGTGGAATAGAGTCATGGCTCTAAGTTGTACTATGCCTCTCCCATAGTCTGTTCTGGAATTGGGGACAGTGAAGAGACCTCTAGTGACATGTATTGTGGGGTATGCATGAGTGTCCGAGCTGTGTGCTAGTATTTTAAACAGACAGCTCGGTACATTGAGCTTGTCAACAGCTCTTACAAAAACAAGTAGTGATGAAGTCAATTTAGGACTAACTTATTCCTTGGTACCCATTCCGATACTAACTGCAGCTCTTTGTTAAGTGTTGCAGTCATTTCAGTTGCTGTAGTAGCTGATGTGTATAGTGCTGAATCATCCGAATACAAAGACACATTGACTTTACTCAAAGCCAGTGGCATGTCGTTAGTAAAGATTGAAAAAAGCAAGGGGCCTAAACAGCTACCCTGGGGAATTCCAGATTCTACCTGGATTATATTTGAGAGGCTTCCATTAAAGAACAGGCTCTGTTTTCTGTTAGACAAGTAACTCTTTATCCACATTATAGCAGGGGGTGTAAAGCCATAACACATACGTTTTTCCAGCAGCAGACTATGATCGATAATGTCAAAATCTGCAATGAAGTCTAACAAGACAGCCCCCACAATCATTTTATCATCAATTTCTCTCAGCCAACCAGTCATTTGTGCTGTGCATGTTGAGTGTCTTTACTTATAAGCGTGCCGAAAGTCTTTTGTCAATTTGTTTACTCTGAAATAGCATTGTATCTGGTCAAACACAATTTTGGTAACAGGCTGATCTGTCTGCTATTTGAGCCAGTAAAGGGGGCTTTACTATTCTTAGATAGCAGAATGACTGTGGCTTCCTCCAGGCCTGAGGGGGCACACTTTTTAGTAAGCTTAAATTGAAGATGTGGCAATTATCCTCAGTAATTTTCCATCCACATTGTCAGAACTCGTGGTTTGTCATTGTTGATAGACAACAATCACTTTTTAACCTCTTCCACACTGTCTTTACGGAATTCAAAAATACGATTCTGTCTTTCATAATTTGGTCAGATATACTTGGATGTGCGTTTGTTTCTGGCATGGCATACTTAAGTTTGCTTATCTTTCCAATGAAAAAGTAATTAAAGTTGTTGCCAATATCAGTGGGTTTCGTGATGAATGAGCCATCTGATTCAATGAATGATGGAGTGTGTGTGTGTGTGGGTGGCAGATTGATGGTGTGAAGCCGGTTCTTCAACTGCACACTTCAAACACATAGTGAACATCATGATCCCAATACTTCTGGAGCACAAATCTCCACCTCTCACAGTGTGTGTGTGTGTGTGTGTGTGTGTGTGTGTGTGTGTGTGTGTGTGTGTGTGTGTGTGTGTGTGTGTGTGTGTGTGTGTGTGTGTGTGTGTGTGTGTGTGTGTGTGTGTGTGTGTGTATAACCTCCTCTCCTGGCTCGTGGGACAACCTCAGCACCATGCTAATTAACGCCTCAATATAACCCTTTACTCTTTCTGTCGTGTCTAAGAAGTGGGTCATCTGTTACAGCACCCCCCTTGGAGTTATAAAGCCTTTACAACACATACTCTGTAACTGCACTCACCTAAACCTCTTTCTCTTCTGTAGAAGTATTATGGAATGATATTCTGACCAGGGAAAAGTCGAGGCAATCGTCTGTGTGGATGTCAATCGGCAACTTGACTGACAACGGCTTCTATCTCTCTCCATCTTAGAATTGTTTATAGTAGCTAATGAGTTGTTTTGAATTGACTCTGATAAACCTCCCAAATGACACATTTACACACTTTACGTAGGTGTCTATGGTTTAACAATAAACTTTTGGGACACAGGCTAGAAGAGTTCATGGTAACCTAAATTCCTCGGGAAGCAGATAAACAGCCTGTTAACGAATATATAAGTGTGATATAAGTGAGAGTGCTCCCCTGCCCGCCCTCAGGATGTACCCCATTAGAACTGCCAATAGGTTACTGCCACTACGGGTTTCCTTCTAGAACTTTAGAGACTAGTCGCCCTGCCACTACAGGTTTCCTTCTAGAACTTTAGAGACTAGTCGCCCTGCCACTACAGGTTACCTTCTAGAGCTTTCGAGAGTAGTCCCCCTTCCACTACATGTTACCTTCAAGAGCTTCAGAGACTAGTCCCCCTGCTACTACAGGTTATGTTCTAGAGATTTAGAGACTAGTCCCCCTGCTACTACAGGTTACATTCTAGAGTTTTAGAGACTTGTCCCCCTCCCACTACAGGTTACCTTCTAGAGCTTAGAGACTAGTCCCCCTGCCACTACGCGTTACCTTCTAGAGCTAAGAGACTAGTCCCCCTGTCACTACAGGTTACCTTCTAGAGCTTTAGAGACTAGTCCCCCTGTCACTACAGGTTACCTTCTAGAGCTTTAGAGACTAGTCCCCCTGTCACTACAGGTTACCTTCTAGAGCTTTAGAGACTAGTCCCCCTGTCACTACAGGTTACCTTCTAGAGCTTTAGAGACTAGTCCCCCTGTCACTACAGGTTACCTTCTAGAGCTTTAGAGACTAGTCCCCCTGTCACTACAGGTTACCTTCTAGAGCTTTAGAGACTAGTCCCCCTGTCACTACTGGTTACCTTCTAGAGATTTAGAGACTAGTCCCCCTGCCGCTACTGGTTACCTTCTAGAGCTTTAGAGACTAGTCCCCCTGTCACTACAGGTTACCTTCTAGAGCTTTAGAGACTAGTCCCCCTGTCACTACAGGTTACCTTCTAGAGCTTTAGAGACTAGTCCCCCTGTCACTACAGGTTACCTTCTAGAGCTTTAGAGACTAGTCCCCCTGTCACTACAGGTTACCTTCTAGAGATTTAGAGACTAGTCCCCCTGCCGCTACTGGTTACCTTCTAGAGCTTTAGAGACTAGTCCCCCTGTCACTACAGGTTACCTTCTAGAGATTTAGAGACTAGTCCCCCTGCCGCTACTGGTTACCTTCTAGAGCTTTAGAGACTAGTCCCCCTGTCACTACAGGTTACCTTCTAGAGCTTTAGAGACTAGTCCCCCTGCCACTACTGGTTACCTTCTAGAGCTTTAGAGACTAGTCCCCCTGCCGCTACTGGTTACCTTCTAGAGCTTTAGAGACTAGTCCCCCTGCCGCTACTGGTTACCTTCTAGAGCTTTAGAGACTAGTCCCCCTGCCGCTACTGGTTACATTCTAGAGCTTTAGAGACTAGTCCCCCTGCCGCTACTGGTTACCTTCTAGAGATTTAGAGACTAGTCCCCCTGCCGCTACTGGTTACCTTCTAGAGCTTTAGAGACTAGTCCCCCTGCCGCTACAGGTTACCTTCTAGAGCTTTAGAGACTAGCCCCCCTGCCGCTACTGGTTACCTTCTAGAGCTTTAGAGACTAGTCCCCCTGCCGCTACTGGTTACCTTCTAGAGATTTAGAGACTAGTCCCCCTGCCGCTACTGGTTACCTTCTAGAGCTTTAGAGACTAGTCCCCCTGTCACTACAGGTTACCTTCTAGAGATTTAGAGACTAGTCCCCCTGCCGCTACTGGTTACCTTCTAGAGATTTAGAGACTAGTCTCCCTGCCACTACAGGTTACCTTCTAGAGCTTTAGAGACTAGTCCCCCTGCCGCTACTGGTTACCTTCTAGAGCTTTAGAGACTAGTCCCCCTGCCGCTACTGGTTACCTTCTAGAGCTTTAGAGACTAGTCCCCCTGCCGCTACTGGTTACCTTCTAGAGCTTTAGAGACTAGTCCCCCTGCCGCTACTGGTTACCTTCTAGAGCTTTAGAGACTAGTCCCCCTGCCGCTACTGGTTACCTTCTAGAGCTTTAGAGACTAGTCCCCCTGTCACTACAGGTTACCTTCTAGAGATTTAGAGACTAGTCCCCCTGCCGCTACTGGTTACCTTCTAGAGATTTAGAGACTAGTCCCCCTGCCGCTACTGGTTACCTTCTAGAGATTTAGAGACTAGTCCCCCTGCCGCTACTGGTTACCTTCTAGAGCTTTAGAGACTAGTCCCCCTGTCACTACAGGTTACCTTCTAGAGCTTTAGAGACTAGTCCCCCTGTCACTACAGGTTACCTTCTAGAGCTTTAGAGACTAGTCCCCCTGCCGCTACTGGTTACCTTCTAGAGCTTTAGAGACTAGTCCCCCTGCCGCTACTGGTTACCTTCTAGAGCTTTAGAGACTAGTCCCCCTGCCGCTACTGGTTACCTTCTAGAGCTTTAGAGACTAGTCCCCCTGCCGCTACTGGTTACCTTCTAGAGCTTTAGAGACTAGTCCCCCTGCCGCTACTGGTTACCTTCTAGAGCTTTAGAGACTAGTCCCCCTGCCGCTACAGGTTACCTTCTAGAGCTTTAGAGACTAGGCTCCCTGCCACTACAGGTTACCTTTTAGAGCTTTAGAGACGAATGTCGTGGTAATGTCCTGTATTACTCAATAATGGGAGAGCCACCCACACACAAGTCAGAGTTATATTATAAAGTCCATCTTTAATAATATATGAGCTTCACCATAGCCCTTTTTGACTCTCAGATCAATTCAGTGTCTATAAATGAATTCTCTGAGAGTCTCCACAAAACAATTCTTAGTATCATGTATAGCCAAGATACACCCCTCTCAACTTACAAAGAACCTTTTACTTGAAAGAGGAGTATCCCATAGCTAGATAGCATTAGCTATAAATTATCGTTCAGTTTGGTCTCCTAAGACGAGGTTTCAATCTCATGCTTGGTACTAAAACATTAGCTCATCCAATGGCATATATCAATTGTCAATTCTGCCGCTACTGGTTACCTTCTAGAGCTTTAGAGACTAGTCCCCCTGCTGCTACTGGTTACCTTCTAGAGCTTTAGAGACTAGTCCCCCTCCCACTACTGGTTACCTTCTAGAGCTTTAGAGACTAGTCCCCCTGCCGCTACTGGTTACCTTCTAGAGCTTTAGAGACTAGTCCCCCTGCCGCTACTGGTTACCTTCTAGAGCTTTAGAGACTAGTCCCCCTGCCGCTACTGGTTACCTTCTAGAGCTTTAGAGACTAGTCCCCCTGCCGCTACTGGTTACCTTCTAGAGCTTTAGAGACTAGTCCCCCTGTCACTACAGGTTACCTTCTAGAGCTTTAGAGACTAGTCCCCCTGCCGCTACAGGTTACCTTCTAGAGCTTTAGAGACTAGTCCCCCTGCCGCTACTGGTTACATTCTAGAGCTTTAGAGACTAGTCCCCCTGCCGCTACAGGTTACCTTCTAGAGCTTTAGAGACTAGTCCCCCTGCCGATACTGGTTACCTTCTAGAGCTTTAGAGACTAGTCCCCCTGCCACTACAGGTTACCTTCTAGAGCTTTAGAGACTAGTCCCCCTGCCACTACTGGTTACCTTCTAGAGCTTTAGAGACTAGTCCCCCTGCCGCTACTGGTTACCTTCTAGAGCTTTAGAGACTAGTCCCCCTGCCGCTACTGGTTACCTTTTAGAGCTTTAGAGACTAGTCCCCCTGTCACTACAGGTTACCTTCTAGAGCTTTAGAGACTAGTCCCCCTGCCGCTACTGGTTACCTTCTAGAGCTTTAGAGACTAGTCCCCCTGCCGCTACTGGTTACCTTCTAGAGCTTTAGAGACTAGTCCCCCTGCCGCTACTGGTTACCTTCTAGAGCTTTAGAGACTAGTCCCCCTGCCGCTACTGGTTACCTTCTAGAGCTTTAGAGACTAGTCCCCCTGTCGCTACTGGTTACCTTCTAGAGCTTTAGAGACTAGTCCCCCTGTCACTACAGGTTACCTTCTAGAGATTTAGAGACTAGTCCCCCTGCCGCTACTGGTTACCTTCTAGAGATTTAGAGACTAGTCCCCCTGCCGCTACTGGTTACCTTCTAGAGCTTTAGAGACTAGTCCCCCTGTCACTACAGGTTACCTTCTAGAGCTTTAGAGACTAGTCCCCCTGTCACTACAGGTTACCTTCTAGAGCTTTAGAGACTAGTCCCCCTGCCGCTACTGGTTACCTTCTAGAGCTTTAGAGACTAGTCCCCCTGCCGCTACTGGTTACCTTCTAGAGCTTTAGAGACTAGTCCCCCTGCCGCTACTGGTTACCTTCTAGAGCTTTAGAGACTAGTCCCCCTGCCGCTACTGGTTACCTTCTAGAGCTTTAGAGACTAGTCCCCCTGCCGCTACAGGTTACCTTCTAGAGCTTTAGAGACTAGGCTCCCTGCCACTACAGGTTACCTTTTAGAGCTTTAGAGACGAATGTCGTGGTAATGTCCTGTATTACTCAATAATGAGAGAGCCACCCACACACAAGTCAGAGTTATATTATAAAGTCCATCTTTAATAATATATGAGCTTCACCATAGCCCTTTTTGACTCTCAGATCAATTCAGTGTCTATAAATGAATTCTCTGAGAGTCTCCACAAAACAATTCTTAGTATCATGTATAGCCAAGATACACCCCTCTCAACTTACAAAGAACCTTTTACTTGAAAGAGGAGTATCCCATAGCTAGATAGCATTAGCTATAAATTATCGTTCAGTTTGGTCTCCTAAGAAGAGGTTTCAATCTCATGCTTGGTACCAAAACATTAGCTCATCCAATGGCATATATCAATTGTCAATTCTGCCGCTACTGGTTACCTTCTAGAGCTTTAGAGACTTGTCCCCCTGCTGCTACTGGTTACCTTCTAGAGCTTTAGAGACTAGTCCCCCTCCCACTACTGGTTACCTTCTAGAGCTTTAGAGACTAGTCCCCCTGCCGCTACTGGTTACCTTCTAGAGCTTTAGAGACTAGTCCCCCTGCCGCTACTGGTTACCTTCTAGAGCTTTAGAGACTAGTCCCCCTGTCACTACAGGTTACCTTCTAGAGCTTTAGAGACTAGTCCCCCTGCCGCTACAGGTTACCTTCTAGAGCTTTAGAGACTAGTCCCCCTGCCGCTACAGGTTACCTTCTAGAGCTTTAGAGACTAGTCCCCCTGCCGATACTGGTTACCTTCTAGAGCTTTAGAGACTAGTCCCCCTGCCACTACAGGTTACCTTCTAGAGCTTTAGAGACTAGTCCCCCTGCCACTACTGGTTACCTTCTAGAGCTTTAGAGACTAGTCCCCCTGCCGCTACTGGTTACCTTCTAGAGCTTTAGAGACTAGTCCCCCTGCCGCTACTGGTTACCTTCTAGAGCTTTAGAGACTAGTCCCCCTGTCACTACAGGTTACCTTCTAGAGCTTTAGAGAATAGTCCCCCTGCCGCTACTGGTTACCTTCTAGAGCTTTAGAGACTAGTCCCCCTGCCGCTACTGGTTACCTTCTAGAGCTTTAGAGACTAGTCCCCCTGCCGCTACTGGTTACCTTCTAGAGCTTTAGAGACTAGTCCCCCTGCCGCTACTGGTTACCTTCTAGAGCTTTAGAGACTAGTCCCCCTGCCGCTACTGGTTACCTTCTAGAGCTTTAGAGACTAGTCCCCCTGCCGCTACTGGTTACCTTCTAGAGCTTTAGAGACTAGTCCCCCTGCCGCTACTGGTTACCTTCTAGAGCTTTAGAGACTAGTCCCCCTGCCGCTACTGGTTACCTTCTAGAGCTTTAGAGACTAGTCCCCCTGCCGCTACTGGTTACCTTCTAGAGCTTTAGAGACTAGTCCCCCTGCCGCTACTGGTTACCTTCTAGAGCTTTAGAGATTAGTCCCATGATAGGAGGTCAATGGGAAATTCTGATTAAATCAGGTATGTCCTTAGGGCATAGCAGTTTGTGTGAGCGTGTGTGTGAGAGAGAGAGATAGAGAGAGAGAGAGAGAGAGTGTGTGTGTGTGTGTGTGTGTGTGTGTGTGTGTGTGTGTGTGTGTGTGTGTGTGTGTGTGTGTGTGTGTGTGTGTGTGTGTGTGTGTGTGTGTGTGTGTGTGTGTGTGTGTGTGTGTGTGTGTGTGTTTGCTGCTCCCTTACGTAAGCATGCCAACTCCCTCCCTCCCTCCCAGTCCTGTTCTGTACTCTGATTTGATAGGTTGAGGGAAGTAGGGGCCATGGTCTGATCTGATAGGTTGAGGGAAGTAGGGGCCATGGTCTGATATAATAGGTTGAGGGAAGTAGGGGCCATGGTCTGATCTGATAGGTTGAGGGAAGTAGGGGCCATGGTCTGATATAATAGGTTCAGGGAAGTAGGGGCCATGGTCTGATATAATAGGTTGAGGGAAGTAGGGGCCATGGTCTGATCTGATAGGTTGAGGGAAGTAGGGGCCATGGTCTGATATAATAGGTTCAGGGAAGTAGGGGCCATGGTCTGATATAATAGGTTGAGGGAAGTAGGGGCCATGGTCTGATCTGATAGGTTGAGGGAAGTAGGGGCCATGGTCTGATCTGATAGGTTCAGGGAAGTAGGGGCCATGGTCTGATCTGATAGGTTGAGGGAAGTAGGGGCCATGGTCTGATCTGATAGGTTGAGGGAAGTAGGGGCCATGGTCTGATCTGATAGGTTGAGGGAAGTAGGGGCCATGGTCTGATATAATAGGTTCAGGGAAGTAGGGGCCATGGTCTGATCTGATAGGTTGAGGGAAGTAGGGGCCATGGTCTGATATAATAGGTTCAGGGAAGTAGGGGCCATGGTCTGATCTGATAGGTTGAGGGAAGTAGGGGCCATGGTCTGATATAATAGGTTCAGGGAAGTAGGGGCCATGGTCTGATCTGATAGGTTGAGGGAAGTAGGGGCCATGGTCTGATCTGATAGGTTGAGGGAAGTAGGGGCCATGGTCTGATCTGATAGGTTGAGAGAAGTAGGGGCCATAGTCTGATCTGATAGGTTCAGGGACAGTTGTTCACCCTGACTGTTTTCTCATCAACTCTTCTATGACCAGATTTCCTCTAGTCCAGAGTTCGTTCCCTGTCCTTCCCTGTGACGCCGCGTTTCTGTTGGTATGCTTACGTAAGGGAGCAGCAAACACACACACACACACACACACACACACACACACACACACACACACACACACACACACACACACACACACACACACACACACACACACACACACACACACACACACACACACACACACACACACACACACACACACACTCATATTTTAAAAGCTAACAACACAAACACACCCAATGCTGGTAAAAATTGCTTCCTGTCTGGTTTGAAACCAAAGGAAATCCAGCTTCCCCTTCCTGACCCTGTATATGACCCCATGCTGATGGGGGAGGTATGGAACATAGTGGTGTGGAAGCTACTGAGAAGCCCTAATACATGACCTACTTTCTGAACTACATAGAGATCAGATAGTGTCTCTAGAGCCAGAAGAAGTGAGGCTACAGCAGGTCTGTGAAATACTGTGTCATATCAGGAATGCTAACTTCTGTTTGGTCAGTAATGGTGACACTTTGTATATCCTTCTGAAGAAGTATGTTGCTTACAGACTTAAACTATGCTACTGTCTAATGGTAAGCTATCATTGAGGTCATCTAATTGCAACAAGTCACGTTAGCAACAACTACAGTGTCTGTCATGCTACACACGTCATTCACACATTCCTCTGTTCATGATCTGTTACCGGTGAAACGTGCTTTCCACTATGATCCACAATGAACGACGCATCTCTCTCTCTCTATCTCTCTCTCTCAGGGCCTTTCATAAGATGGAAATAACCTCTCCTGATTGCCCCCTCCCTGTAGATATAATTAGGCCAGTGTAGAACAACTCTGGCCCTGGTCCTGTCCCTGGCTGCCAGTTAGAGAGAGCTGCTCCACTGGTCCTGTGCTGCTGGCCTCCAATATCAACCCATTATCTACACGGCTGGAATGCTTTGCTCTGACCGACATAGCACAGACCGACCATTACAGGAACATTCAAACAGAGAGGAAGTTACAGGGGTCGTAGAGAGAAAGTAGGGAGGGAATAGCGATCACAGTGGGTTTAGATGATTAGTGTTGTGTCCCAAATAGCATCCTATTCCCTTCATAGTGCACTAATTTTGACCATGGGCAAAGGGGTGCACTATATACACTGTGGCCAGCTTATTAGGTACAGCCATCTAGTACCAGGTTGGACCCCCCCCCCCCCCCTTGCCTACAGAATAGCCTGAATTATTTGGGGAATGGAAGTGTTGCTCAATTGGTCAATAAAACCTTCCCCACACCATTACCACCGTCAACAGCCTGTGCCGTTGACACCCGGCAGGTTGTTTGTCCAGTGTTGGTGGTCGTGTGGAGCCGCTTCTTCTTGTTTTTAGCTGATAGGAGTGGAACCCGGTGTGGTCGTCTGCTGCAATAGTCCTTCCGTGACACAAGGACGGATGAGTTGTTGGTTCCGAGATGTCGTTCTGCACACCTCTGTTGCACTGTGTTGTTATTTGGCTGTTTGTGGCCTGTTAGTTTGCATGATTCTTGCCATTCTCCTTCGACCTCTTATAAAGTAATACTTAAGTAGTTTTTTTAGGTATCTGTACTT
This sequence comes from Salvelinus alpinus, assembly GCF_045679555.1. Taxonomy (NCBI): domain Eukaryota; kingdom Metazoa; phylum Chordata; class Actinopteri; order Salmoniformes; family Salmonidae; genus Salvelinus; species Salvelinus alpinus. The sequence continues at coordinate 74,504,374 of NC_092092.1, forward strand.
TATACTTTATATTTTTGACAACTTTTACTTTTACTCCACTACATTCCTAAAGAAAATAATGTACTTTTAACTCCATACTCCCAAAAGTATTCGTTACATTTGCAGTAACTAGCAGGACAGAAAAATGGTCCAAAAACAAGAAAATGGTGCCATCTGATATGCTTACTTTTGATACTTAAGTATATTTAAAAACAAATACTTCTAGACTTTTACTCAAGTAGTATTTTTCTGGGTGACTTTCACTTTTACTTGAGTCATTTTCTGTTAAAGTATCTTTATTTCTACTGACAAATGGGTCTTTTTTTCAACCACTGTTATCAACAAGCTGTTTTTCACCCACAGGACTGCCGCTGACTGGATGTTATTTATTTGTCGCACCCTTCTCAGTATACCCTAGACACTGTTGAGTGTGGAAAGCCCAGGAGGCCAGCCATTTGTGAGATACTGGAACCGGAGCGCCTGGTACCGACGATCATATCATGCTCAAAGTTGCTTAGGTCACTCATTTTGCCCATTCTAACGTTCAATCAAACTGTAACTCTGTCTGTAGGAGCAAACCATTTTCGTGAACAGGGCGGTGTACCTAATAAACTGGCCAATTAGAGCATTTACGAAGGTAGTGCATTCCTTCGGGCCTTGTTTAAAAGCATTGCATTATGTAGGGAATAGGCTGGTAGGAGAGAGAGAGAGAGAGAGAGAGAGAGAGAGAGAGAGAGAGAGAGAGAGAGAGAGAGAGAGAGAGAGAGAGAGAGAGAGAGAGAGAGAGTGTATGTTATTGTGTGTGTAATGTTTACTGTAAATTTCTATTGTTTATTTCACTTTTGTATATTATCCACCTCACTTGCTTTGGCAATGATCCAAGATGGCGTAGCAGTCGGACGTGTGTTTGTCTTGTCCCGTGTAAATAGTCCTCATATTTTTCGTATACATTTCGTATATATTTTAATTTCACTTTCCATCTAGGAACTGAATATACATTCCTACATTCCGCCTCACCCAATGTGGTACGGATCTGCTATTTTTTATACTTCAGAACCGTAACCCCAATCAGAAGCTAGCCAGATAACTAGCTAGTAGTCAGTTAGCCACTGCTGCGGTCTTCACCCTTAACTCGGACACAGCCAGCTTCAGCTCGGGCCAATACCTGCCAGTCTGCAAGCGCGATATCAACCCAGAGCATATAGGACTGCTTTTTCTCTACCACATCACCGGATTCCTGACGCAAGCTCTGGACAATTACACCGTATCATCACAGCTAGCTAGCTGCAACCGAGTGGCTACTACTGGCTAACACCTCTGTCCCGAAGCAAGCACCAGTTAGCCTTGAGCTAGCCTCGAGCTAGGCCCATCTGCCGGCTAGCCGAAGAGGTCTACCAGCGAATTCTTGGGCTACAATACCTCTTTTGCCAATTGGACTGGACTCTTTTCGCTATTATTTTTTAACTTTGGAACACTTTCAAGAACCCCCAGTAGCTAACCAGCTAATCAGCTACAAGCTAATTTAGCCATTTTTTGCCGCTGCTAGCAGCTTTTACCTTCTGCACAGACACCAGCCCTGTTATTAGCCTGGATATTACTCACCAATTTACCAGCATCGGACTGTCTCTCGACAACAACGCCGGATTCCTGCCGTAATCCCTGAGCCACTACTTCTGATCCTCACAGCTAGCTTGCAGCTAGCGCAGCTAGCGCCACTGCCACGAAGCTAGCACCAGTTAGCAAACACAATTCTACAATTCACAACCTCTCTTTCGCCATCGCCATCCGGCTTGGATTCTCTGTCGACACGACCACGTCTGGTCTGCAGACGAATACCCCACCCGCTGTGCCCTCAACCGGCCTCCGTCTGAGCAGACCCCCTCCGTCTGAGCAGACCACCCCCCGGGCTACTAACTTTAAACGCCGCGTGCTAGCTTAGTGGAGGCCTCCCTGCTCCATCTACGGCTGCTCCCTGGACACTATGATCACTTGGCTACATAGCTGATGCCTGCTTGACTGTCCATTAATTCACGGTACTCCATTCTGTTTATTTGTGTTTTATCTGTCGGCTCTGTGCTTTAACTCAGGATCTGTGTGTAGTTAATCCGACCCTCTCTGCCTAGTCGTCGCCATTTTTACCTGTTGTTGCTGTGTTAGTGGACTAGCTGCTGTTATCTTACCTGTTGTTTTAGCTAGCTCTCCCAATCAAGACCTGCAATCACTTTATGCCTTATTGTATGTCTCTCTCAAATATCAATATGCCTTGCATACTGTTGTTCAGGCTAGTTATCATTATCATTGTTTTGGTTTGCAATGGACCCCGTAGTTCCACTCTCCGTACCTCTGTTACCTCCTTTGTCCCACCCCCCACACATGCGGTGACCTCACCCATTGAGACCAGCATGTCCAGAGATACAACCTCTCTTATCATCACCCAGTGCCTGGGCTTGCCTCCGCTGTACCCGTGCCCCACCATACCCCTGTCTGCACATTATGCCCAGAATCTATTCTACCACGCCCATAAATCTGCTCCTTTTATTCTTTGTCCCCAACGCTCTAGGCGACCAGTTTTGATAGCCTTTAGCCGCACCCTCATCCTACTACTCCTCTGTTCCTCGGGTGATGTGGAGGTAAACCCAGGCCCTGCATGTCCCCAGTCACCCTCATTTGTTGACTTCTGTGATCGAAAAAGCCTTGGCCTCATGCATGTCAACATCAGAAGCCTCCTCCCTAAGTTTGCCTTACTCACCGCTTTAGCACACTCTGCCAACCCTGATGTCCTTGCCGTGTCCGAATCCTGGCTTAGGAAGGCCACCAAAAATTCTGGGATTTCCATACCCAACTATAACACTTTCCGTCAAGATAGAACTGCCAAAGGGGGAGGAGTTGCAATCTACTGCAGAGATAGCCTGCAAAGTTCTGTCATACTTTCCAGGTCTATGCCCAAACAGTTCGAACTTCTAATTTTAAAAATTAATCTCTCCAGAAATAAGTCTCTCACTGTTGCCGCCTGCTACCGACCCCCCTCAGCTCCCAGCTGTGCCCTGGACACCATCTGTGAATTGATCGCTCCCCATCTAGCTTCAGAGTTTGTTCTGTTAGGTGACCTAAACTGGGATATGCTTAACACCCCGGCAGTCCTACAATCCAAGCTTGATGCCCTCAATCTCACACAAATCATCAAGGAACCCACCAGGTACAACCCTAAATCCGTAAACATGGGCACCCTAATAGACATTATCCTGACCAACCTGCCCTCCAAATACACCTCTGCTGTCTTCAATCAAGATCTCAGCGATCACTGCCTCATTGCCTGTATCCGCCACGGGTCCGCGGTCAAACGACCACCCCTCATCACTGTCAAACGCTCCCTAAAACACTTCTGCGAGCAGGCCTTTCTAATCGACCTGGCCCGGGTACCCTGGAAGGATATTGACCTCATCCCGTCAGTTGAGGATGCCTGGTCATTCTTTAAAAGTTACTTCCTCACCATATTAGACAAGCATGCTCCGTTCAAAAAATGCAGAACCAAGAACAGATATAGCCCTTGGTTCACTCCAGACCTGACTGCCCTCGACCAGCACAAAAACATCCTGTGGCGAACTGCAATAGCATCGAAGAGCCCCCGCGATATGCAACTGTTCAGGGAAGTCAGGAACCAATACACGCAGTCAGTCAGGAAAGCAAAGGCCAGCTTTTTCAAGCAGAAATTTGCATCCTGTAGCTCTAACTCCAAAAAGTTCTGGGATACTGTAAAGTCCATGGAAAACAAGAGCACCTCCTCCCAGCTGCCCACTGCACTGAGGCTAGGTAACACGGTCACCACTGATAAGTCCGTGATAATCGAAAACTTCAACAAACATTTCTCAATGGCTGGCCATGCCTTTCTCCTGGCGACTCCAACCTTGGCCAACAGCCCCGCCCCCCCCCGCTGCTACTCGCCCAAGCCTCCCCAGCTTCTCCTTTACCCATATCCAGATAGCAGATGTTCTTAAAGAGCTGGAAAACCTGGACCCATACAAATCAGCTGGGCTTGACAATCTGGACCCCCTATTTCTGAAACTGTCCGCCGCCATTGTCGCACCCCCTATTACCAGCCTGTTCAACCTCTCCTTCGTATCATCTGAGATCCCCAAGGATTGGAAAGCTGCCGCGGTCATCCCCCTCTTCAAAGGGGGAGACACCCTGGACCCAAACTGTTACAGACCTATATCCATCCTGCCCTGCCTATCTAAGGTCTTCGAAAGCCAAGTCAACAAACAGATCACTGACCATCTCGAATCCCACCGTACCTTCTCCGCTGTGCAATCCGGTTTCCGAGCCGGTCACGGGTGCACCTCAGCCACGCTCAAGGTACTAAACGATATCATAACCGCCATCGATAAAAGACATTACTGTGCAGCCGTCTTCATCGACCTGGCCAAGGCTTTCGACTCTGTCAATCACCATATTCTTATCGGCAGACTCAGTAGCCTCGGTTTTTCTAATGACTGCCTTGCCTGGTTCACCAACTACTTTGCAGACAGAGTTCAGTGTGTCAAATCGGAGGGCATGTTGTCCGGTCCTCTGGCAGTCTCTATGGGGGTACCACAGGGTTCAATTCTCGGGCCGACTCTTTTCTCTGTATACATCAATGATGTTGCTCTTGCTGCAGGCGATTCCCTGATCCACCTCTACGCAGACGACACCATTCTATATACTTCCGGCCCTTCCTTGGACACTGTGCTATCTAACCTCCAAACGAGCTTCAATGCCATACAACACTCCTTCCGTGGCCTCCAACTGCTCTTAAACGCTAGTAAAACCAAATGCATGCTTTTCAACCGTTCGCTGCCTGCACCCGCACGCCCGACTAGCATCACCACCCTGGACGGTTCCGACCTAGAATATGTGGACATCTATAAGTACCTAGGTGTCTGGCTAGACTGCAAACTCTCCTTCCAGACTCATATCAAACATCTCCAATCCAAAATCAAATCAAGAATCGGCTTTCTATTCCGCAACAAAGCCTCCTTCACTCACGCCGCCAAACTTACCCTAGTAAAACTGACTATCCTACCGATCCTCGACTTCGGCGATGTCATCTACAAAATAGCTTCCAATACTCTACTCAGCAAACTGGATGCAGTTTATCACAGTGCCATTCGTTTTGTTACTAAAGCACCTTATACGACCCACCACTGCGACCTGTATGCCCTAGTCGGCTGGCCCTCGCTACATGTTCGTCGTCAGACCCACTGGCTCCAGGTCATCTACAAGGCTATGCTAGGTAAAGTGCCGCCTTATCTCAGTTCACTGGTCACGATGGCTACACCCACCCGCAGCACGCGCTCCAGCAGGTGTATCTCACTGATCATCCCTAAAGCTAAAACCTAATTTGGACGCCTTTCCTTCCAGTTCTCTGCTGCCTGCGACTGGAACGAATTGCAAAAATCTCTGAAGTTGGAGACTTTTATCTCCCTCAACAACTTTAAAAATCTGCTATCTGAGCAGCTAACCGATCGCTGCAGCTGTACATAGTCCATCTGTAAACTACCCACCCAATTTACCTACCTCACCCCCCATACTGCTTTTATTTATTTACTTTTCTGCTCTTTTGCACACCAGTATCTCTTCTTGCACATGATCATCTGATGATTTATCACTCCAGTGTTAATCTGCTAAATTGTAATTATTCGATTTATTGCCTACCTCATGCCTTTTGCACACATTGTATATAGATTCTCTTTTTTTTCTACCATGTTATTGACTTGTTTATTGTTTACTCCATGTGTAACTCTGTGTTGTCTGTTCACACTGCTATGCTTTATCTTGGCCAGGTCGCAGTTGCAAATGAGAACTTGTTCTCAACTAGCCTACCTGGTTAAATAAAGGTGAAATAAAATTTAAAAAAATTTAAAAAAAAAATGTTAACATATGTTTCCCATGCCAATAAAGCCCCTTGAATTGAATTGAATTGAGAGAGCATATATTTTGTCATCGCTTGCCAGCGGCGAGCTCCTGCTCCTCACAGTGTGGAAGCCAGCAGGTCAGAGGCAACAGCCATCCACAACGAGACAGGCGGATCGAGGGGCAGCCCTTAATGAGCCCCACTGCCACAGGGGTCTTAGCAGGGTTCCATTGTGGGGCAAGTCACAGAGAGAGGATCGAAACCTTTCCCAAACCGTATCGAGGCATGGCCCTGTTCAGTGGAGCTCAAACCTGTAGAGCTCAGTGAGGAAGAACTTTCATTGACTCCGGGATGCTGGCCTTCTAGGCAGAGTTGCAAAGAATAAGCAATATCTCAAACTGGCCAATAAGATTAAAAGATTAAGATGGGCAAAATAACACAGACACTGGACAGAGGAACTCTGTCCAGAAGGCCAGCATCCCGGAGTCGCCTCTTCACTGTTGACATTGAGACTGGTGTTTTGCGGGTACTATTTAATGAAGCTACCAGTTGAGGACTTGTGAGGGGTCTGTTTCTCAAACTAGACACTCTAATGTACTTGTCCTCTTGCTCAGTTGTGCACCGGGGCCTCCCACTCCTCTTTCTATTCTGGTTAGAGCCAGTTTGCGCTGTTCTGTGAAGGGAGTAGTACACAGCGTTGTATGAGATTTTCAGTTTCTTGGCAATTTCTTGCAAGGAATAGTCTTCATTTCTCAGAACAAGAATAGACTGACGACTTTCAGAAGAAAGTCTTTGTTTATGTCCATTTTGAGCCTGTAATCGAACCCACAAATGATGATGCTCCAGATACTCAAACAGTCCAAAAGAAGGCCAGTTTTATTGCTTCTTTAATCAAAACAACAGTTTTCAGTTGTGCTAACATAATTGCAAAAGGGTTTTCTAATGATCAATTAGCCTTGTAAGTATTCAGGCCCTTTACTCAGTATTTTGTTGAAGCACCTTTGGCAGCGATTACAGCGTCACGTCTGCTTGGGTATGATGCTACAAGCTTGGCACACTTGCATTTGGCTGTATCACAACCGGCCGTGATTGGTAGTCCTGTAGGGTGGCACACAATTGGCCCAGAGTCTTCCGGGTTTGGCCGGTGAAGGCCGTCATTGTAAATAAGAATTAGTTCTTAACCTTTACAGCCCCGGCATTCCGCTAGCGGAACTCCTCCCACATTCCACTGAAAAGGCAGAGCGCGAAATTCTAATAATATTTTTTAGAAATATTTAACTTTCACACATTAACAAGTCCAATACAGCTAATGAAAGACACACATCTTGTGAATCCAGCCAACATGTCCGATTTTTTACATGTTTTACAGGGAAAACACCACGTATATTTATGTTAGCTCACCTCCAAATAGAAAAAAAGCACAGACATTTTTCACAGCACAGGTAGCATGCACAAAACCAACCAAACTAACCTAGCACGGCAGCAGCACAGAGACACACACACACAGTCTATTTATACTGTAGTGCTCCTCTTCTTATCAGGAGAGGGTACTTATAACCACACCACGAGACATCACAACCACTCACTTCACTTGCCAGGGCACACTGTGATACAAGTCAGTTTCTGATGTCCATCAATGTCTGAGTCTGTCAGGAGATGACGTGGAAAGTCTATCCGTGTCTGAGTCAGTCAGGAGATGACGTGGAAAGTCTATCCGTGTCTGAGTCTGTCAGGAGATGACGTGGAAAGTCTATCTGTGTCTGAGTCTGTCAGGAGATGACGTGGAAAGTCTATCTGTGTCTGAGTCAGTCAGGAGATGACGTGGAAAGTCTATTCGTGTCTGAGTCTGTCAGGAGATGACGTGGAAAGTCTATCCGTGTCTGAGTCTGTCAGGAGATGACGTGGAAAGTCTATCTGTGTCTGAGTCTGTCAGGAGATGACATGGAAAGTCTATCTGTGTCTGAGTCAGTCAGGAGATGACGTGGAAAGTCTATCTGTGTCTGAGTCTGTCAGGAGATGACGTGGAAAGTCTATACGTGTCTGAGTCTGTCAGGAGATGACGTGGATAGTCTATTCGTGTCTGAGTCTGTCAGGAGATGACGTGGAAAGTCTATCCGTGTCTGAGTCAGTCAGGAGATGACGTGGAAAGTCTATCCGTGTATGAGTCTGTCAGGAGATGACGTGGAAAGTCTATCTGTGTCTGAGTCTGTCAGGAGATGACGTGGAAAGTCTATCCGTGTCTGAGTCTGGTGTCTGAGTCTGTCAGGAGATGACGTGGAAAGTCTATCCGTGTCTGAGTCTGGTGTCTGAGTCTGTCAGGAGATGACGTGGAAAGTCTATTCGTGTCTGAGTCTGTCAGGAGATGACGTGGAAAGTCTATCCGTGTCTGAGTCTGTCAGGAGATGACGTGGAAAGTCTATCCGTGTCTGAGTCTGTCAGGAGATGACGTGGAAAGTCTATCTGTGTCTGAGTCTGTCAGGAGATGACGTGGAAAGTCTATCCGTGTCTGAGTCTGTCAGGAGATGACGTGGAAAGTCTATCCGTGTCTGAGTCTGGTGTCTGAGTCTGTCAGGAGATGACGTGGAAAGTCTATTCGTGTCTGAGTCTGTCAGGAGATGACGTGGAAAGTCTATTCGTGTCTGAGTCTGTCAGGAGATGACGTGGAAAGTCTATCCGTGTCTGAGTCTGGTGTCTGAGTCTGTCAGGAGATGACGTGGAAAGTCTATTCGTGTCTGAGTCTGTCAGGAGATGACGTGGAAAGTCTATCCGTGTCTGAGTCTGTCAGGAGATGACGTGGAAAGTCTATCCGTGTCTGAGTCTGTCAGGAGATGACGTGGAAAGTCTATCTGTGTCTGAGTCTGTCAGGAGATGACGTGGAAAGTCTATCCGTGTCTGAGTCTGTCAGGAGATGACGTGGAAAGTCTATCCGTGTCTGAGTCTGGTGTCTGAGTCTGTCAGGAGATGACGTGGAAAGTCTATTCGTGTCTGAGTCTGTCAGGAGATGACGTGGAAAGTCTATCCGTGTCTGAGTCTGTCAGGAGATGACTTGGAAAGTGGCCACTAGGGGCAACAGTGAGCGATGTTACCTTTTTTTTTTTTTTTTTTTTTTTTTTTTTTATAAATTTTATCCCCTTTTCTCCCCAATTTTTCGTGGTATCCAATCGCTAGTAATTACTATCTTGTCTCATCGCTACAACTCCCGTACGGGCTCGGGAGAGACGAAGGTCGAAAGTCATGCGTCCTCCGAAGCACAACCCAACCAAGCCGCACAGCTTCTTAACACAGCGCGCCTCCAACCCGGAAGCCAGCCGCACCAATGTGTCGGAGGAAACACCGTGCACCCGCCCCCCTCAGTTAGCGCGCACTGCGCCCGGCCCGCCACAGGAGTCGCTGGAGCGCGATGAGACAAGGATATCCCTACCGGCCAAACCCTCCCTAACCCGGACGACGCTAAGCCAATTGTGCGTCACCCCACGGACCTCCCGGTCGCGGCCGGCTGCGACAGAGCCTGGGCGCGAACCCAGACTCTGGTGGCGCAGCATAGCACTGCGATGCAGTGCTCTAGACCACTGCGCCACCGGGAGGCCTAGCGATGTTACCTTTAAGTAGGTTTTGGTTTTGCTAGGGTGTTGTGGACGGGGATGGCGGATGGGTGTAAGCATCTGCCTCTGATTCTAAAGGTTTCATATACAGCAACAGAAAGTTGTTTTTGAGATTTTTGTTTCAAGACTTCTGCCTCTGATTCCAAAGGTTGCAAGTTTGAATCCAGCAATAGAAAGTTGTTTTGAGATCTTTGTTTTAAGTCCTTACCAAACCTTAACCCTTACCTTAACCATTCAGAGTTAATGCCTAACCTTAACCATTACCTTAACCATTAAGAGTTAATGCCTAACTTTAACCCTTACATTGACGATTAAGAGTTAATACCTAACCTTAAGATTTCGGAGTTAATTCCTACCTTAACCCTAAACACTTGGAAATGTATTGTTTGCAAATAATAGATCATCGACTTGTATACATTTCCTTTATCAGGGACACATAATCTGACCTTTTAATATTTGGAAAATGGAATAGAATAGGGATCTAGTAAGAGAAAAGATAATGTATGAAAATACAGTAGATCTAATAATCCTGAAAAGCACAGCGAGAGTGTAGGAATGCAGATCTAGTTCATGAATGAAGGATGAACAGTACAGTTCCCTCACATCATTATCTGAGTCCCAAAATGACACTGTATTCCTTATCGGCCTTGGTCAAAATATAGTCACATTTATAGGGAATATGGTGCCATTTGGGATGCAGACACCACTTTGAATGACAGAAATAAACTCATCGGTTATCACCTTGCTCTGAAGAGACCAGTATAAAACTGTATCAGTTATCAGAGAAGAGACCAGTATAAAACTGTATCAGTTATCAGAGAAGAGAACAGTATATAACTGTATCAGATATCAGAGAAGAGAACGGTATAGAACTGTATCAGTTATCAGAGAATAGAACGGTATAGAACTGTATCAGTTATCAGAGAAGAGAACGGTATAGAACTGTATCAGTTATCAGAGAAGAGAACGGTATAGAACTGTATCAGTTATCAGAGAAGAGAACGGTATAGAACTGTATCAGTTATCAGAGAAGAGAACGGTATAGAACTGTATCAGTTATCACAGAAGAGAACGGTATAGAACTGTATCAGTTATGAGAGAAGAGAACGGTATAGAACTGTATCAGTTATCACAGAAGAGAACGGTATAGAACTGTATCAGTTATGAGAGAAGAGAACGGTATAGAACTGTATCAGTTATCACAGAAGAGAACGGTATAGAACTGTATCAGTTATGAGAGAAGAGAACGGTATAGAACTGTATCAGTTATCATAGAAGAGAACGGTATAGAACTGTATCAGTTATCAGAGAAGAGACCAGTATAGAACTGTATCAGTTATCAGAGAAGAGAACGGTATAGAACTGTATCAGTTATCAGAGAAGAGAACGGTATAGAACTGTATCAGTTATCAGAGAAGAGAACGGTATAGAACTGTATCAGTTATAAGAGAAGAGAACGGTATAGAACTGTATCAGTTATCAGAGAAGAGACCAGTATAGAACTGTATCAGTTATGAGAGAAGAGAACGGTATAGAACTGTATCAGTTATGAGAGAAGAGAACGGTATAGAACTGTATCAGTTATAAGAGAATAGAACGGTATAGAACTGTATCAGTTATCAGAGAATAGAACGGTATAGAACTGTATCAGTTATCACAGAAGAGAACGGTATAGAACTGTATCAGTTATCAGAGAAGAGAACGGTATAGAACTGTATCAGATATCAGAGAATAGAACGGTATAGAACTGTATCAGTTATGAGAGAAGAGAACGGTATAGAACTGTATCAGTTATGAGAGAAGAGAACGGTATAGAACTGTATCAGTTATGAGAGAAGAGAACGGTATAGAACTGTATCAGTTATGAGAGATGAGAACGGTATAGAACTGTATCAGTTATGAGAGAAGAGAACGGTATAGAACTGTATCAGTTATCAGAGAAGAGAACGGTATAGAACTGTATCAGTTATCACAGAAGAGAACGGTATAGAACTGTATCAGTTATGAGAGAAGAGAACGGTATAGAACTGTATCAGTTATGAGAGAAGAGAACGGTATAGAACTGTATCAGTTATCAGAGAATAGAACGGTATAGAACTGTATCAGTTATCAGAGAATAGAACGGTATAGAACTGTATCAGTTATAAGAGAAGAGAACGGTATAGAACTGTATCAGTTATCAGAGAATAGAACGGTATAGAACTGTATCAGTTATCAGAGAATAGAACGGTATAAAACTGTATCAGTTATGAGAGAATAGAACGGTATAGAACTGTATCAGTTATCAGAGAATAGAACGGTATAGAACTGTATCAGTTATCAGAGAAGAGAACGGTATAGAACTGTATCAGTTATCAGAGAATAGAACGGTATAGAACTGTATCAGTTATCAGAGAAGAGAACGGTATAGAACTGTATCAGTTATCACAGAAGAGAACGGTATAGAACTGTATCAGTTATGAGAGAAGAGAACGGTATAGAACTGTATCAGTTATCACAGAAGAGAACGGTATAGAACTGTATCAGTTATGAGAGAAGAGAACGGTATAGAACTGTATCAGTTATCACAGAAGAGAACGGTATAGAACTGTATCAGTTATGAGAGAAGAGAACGGTATAGAACTGTATCAGTTATCATAGAAGAGAACGGTATAGAACTGTATCAGTTATCAGAGAAGAGACCAGTATAGAACTGTATCAGTTATCAGAGAAGAGAACGGTATAGAACTGTATCAGTTATCAGAGAAGAGAACGGTATAGAACTGTATCAGTTATCAGAGAAGAGAACGGTATAGAACTGTATCAGTTATAAGAGAAGAGAACGGTATAGAACTGTATCAGTTATCAGAGAAGAGACCAGTATAGAACTGTATCAGTTATGAGAGAAGAGAACGGTATAGAACTGTATCAGTTATGAGAGAAGAGAACGGTATAGAACTGTATCAGTTATAAGAGAATAGAACGGTATAGAACTGTATCAGTTATCAGAGAATAGAACGGTATAGAACTGTATCAGTTATCAGAGAAGAGACCAGTATAGAACTGTATCAGTTATCAGAGAAGAGAACGGTATAGAACTGTATCAGTTATCAGAGAAGAGAACGGTATAGAACTGTATCAGTTATCAGAGAAGAGAACGGTATAGAACTGTATCAGTTATAAGAGAAGAGAACGGTATAGAACTGTATCAGTTATCAGAGAAGAGACCAGTATAGAACTGTATCAGTTATGAGAGAAGAGAACGGTATAGAACTGTATCAGTTATGAGAGAAGAGAACGGTATAGAACTGTATCAGTTATAAGAGAATAGAACGGTATAGAACTGTATCAGTTATCAGAGAATAGAACGGTATAGAACTGTATCAGTTATCACAGAAGAGAACGGTATAGAACTGTATCAGTTATCAGAGAAGAGAACGGTATAGAACTGTATCAGATATCAGAGAATAGAACGGTATAGAACTGTATCAGTTATGAGAGAAGAGAACGGTATAGAACTGTATCAGTTATGAGAGAAGAGAACGGTATAGAACTGTATCAGTTATGAGAGAAGAGAACGGTATAGAACTGTATCAGTTATGAGAGAAGAGAACGGTATAGAACTGTATCAGTTATGAGAGATGAGAACGGTATAGAACTGTATCAGTTATGAGAGAAGAGAACGGTATAGAACTGTATCAGTTATCAGAGAAGAGAACGGTATAGAACTGTATCAGTTATCACAGAAGAGAACGGTATAGAACTGTATCAGTTATGAGAGAAGAGAACGGTATAGAACTGTATCAGTTATGAGAGAAGAGAACGGTATAGAACTGTATCAGTTATCAGAGAATAGAACGGTATAGAACTGTATCAGTTATCAGAGAATAGAACGGTATAGAACTGTATCAGTTATAAGAGAAGAGAACGGTATAGAACTGTATCAGTTATCAGAGAATAGAACGGTATAGAACTGTATCAGTTATCAGAGAATAGAACGGTATAAAACTGTATCAGTTATGAGAGAATAGAACGGTATAGAACTGTATCAGTTATCAGAGAATAGAACGGTATAGAACTGTATCAGTTATCAGAGAAGAGAACGGTATAGAACTGTATCAGTTATCAGAGAATAGAACGGTATAGAACTGTATCAGTTATCAGAGAATAGAACGGTATAGAACTGTATCAGTTATCAGAGAATAGAACGGTATAGAACTGTATCAGTTATCAGAGAAGAGAACGGTATAGAACTGTATCAGTTATGAGAGAAGAGAACGGTATAGAACTGTATCAGTTATGAGAGAAGAGAACGGTATAGAACTGTATCAGTTATGAGAGAAGAGAACGGTATAGAACTGTATCAGTTATGAGAGAAGAGAACGGTATAGAACTGTATCAGTTATTAGAGAAGAGAACGGTATAGAACTGTATCAGTTATGAGAGAAGAGAACGGTATAGAACTGTATCAGTTATGAGAGAAGAGAACGGTATAGAACTGTATCAGTTATGAGAGAAGAGAACGGTATAGAACTGTATCAGTTATAAGAGAATAGAACGGTATAGAACTGTATCAGTTATCAGAGAAGAGAACGGTATAGAACTGTATCAGATATCAGAGAAGAGAACGGTATAGAACTGTATCAGTTATCACAGAAGAGAACGGTATAGAACTGTATCAGTTATCACAGAAGAGAACGGTATAGAACTGTATCAGTTATCAGAGAAGAGACCAGTATAGAACTGTATCAGTTATCAGAGAAGAGAACGGTATAGAACTGTATCAGTTATCAGAGAAGAGACCAGTATAGAACTGTATCAGTTATCAGAGAAGAGAACGGTATAGAACTGTATCAGTTATCAGAGAAGAGACCAGTATAGAACTGTATCAGTTATCAGAGAAGAGACAAGTATAGAACTGTATGAGTTATCAGAGAAGAGAACGGTATAGAACTGTATCAGTTATCAGAGAAGAGAACGGTATAGAACTGTATCAGTTATCAGAGAATAGACCAGTATAGAACTGTATCAGTTATCAGAGAAGAGACCAGTATAGAACTGTATCAGTTATCAGAGAAGAGAACGGTATAGAACTGTATCAGTTATCAGAGAAGAGAACGGTATAGAACTGTATCAGTTAAGAGAGAAGAGAACGGTATAGAACTGTATCAGTTATCAGAGAAGAGAACGGTATAGAACTGTATCAGTTATCAGAGAAGAGAACGGTATAGAACTGTATCAGTTATCAGAGAAGAGAACGGTGTAGAACTGTATCAGTTATCAGAGAAGAGAACGGTATAGAACTGTATCAGTTATCAGAGAAGAGACCAGTATAGAACTGTATCAGTTATCAGAGAAGAGAACGGTATAGAACTGTATCAGTTATCAGAGAAGAGACCAGTATAGAACTGTATCAGTTATCAGAGAAGAGACCAGTATAGAACAGTATCAGTTATCAGAGAATAAAACGGTATAGAACTGTATCAGTTATCAGAGAAGAGACCGGTATAGAACTGTATCAGATATCAGAGAAGAGAACGGTATAGAACTGTATCAGTTATCAGAGAATAGAACGGTATAGAACTGTATCAGTTATCAGAGAAGAGAACGGTATAGAACTGTATCAGTTATCAGAGAAGAGAACGGTATAGAACTGTATCAGTTATCAGAGAAGAGAACGGTATAGAACTGTATCAGTTATCAGAGAAGAGAACGGTATAGAACTGTATCAGTTATCACAGAAGAGAACGGTATAGAACTGTATCAGTTATGAGAGAAGAGAACGGTATAGAACTGTATCAGTTATCACAGAAGAGAACGGTATAGAACTGTATCAGTTATGAGAGAAGAGAACGGTATAGAACTGTATCAGTTATCACAGAAGAGAACGGTATAGAACTGTATCAGTTATGAGAGAAGAGAACGGTATAGAACTGTATCAGTTATCAGAGAAGAGAACGGTATAGAACTGTATCAGTTATCAGAGAAGAGACCAGTATAGAACTGTATCAGTTATCAGAGAAGAGAACGGTATAGAACTGTATCAGTTATCAGAGAAGAGAACGGTATAGAACTGTATCAGTTATCAGAGAAGAGAACGGTATAGAACTGTATCAGTTATAAGAGAAGAGAACGGTATAGAACTGTATCAGTTATCAGAGAAGAGACCAGTATAGAACTGTATCAGTTATGAGAGAAGAGAACGGTATAGAACTGTATCAGTTATGAGAGAAGAGAACGGTATAGAACTGTATCAGTTATAAGAGAATAGAACGGTATAGAACTGTATCAGTTATCAGAGAATAGAACGGTATAGAACTGTATCAGTTATCACAGAAGAGAACGGTATAGAACTGTATCAGTTATCAGAGAAGAGAACGGTATAGAACTGTATCAGATATCAGAGAATAGAACGGTATAGAACTGTATCAGTTATGAGAGAAGAGAACGGTATAGAACTGTATCAGTTATGAGAGAAGAGAACGGTATAGAACTGTATCAGTTATGAGAGAAGAGAACGGTATAGAACTGTATCAGTTATGAGAGATGAGAACGGTATAGAACTGTATCAGTTATGAGAGAAGAGAACGGTATAGAACTGTATCAGTTATCAGAGAAGAGAACGGTATAGAACTGTATCAGTTATCACAGAAGAGAACGGTATAGAACTGTATCAGTTATGAGAGAAGAGAACGGTATAGAACTGTATCAGTTATGAGAGAAGAGAACGGTATAGAACTGTATCAGTTATCAGAGAATAGAACGGTATAGAACTGTATCAGTTATCAGAGAATAGAACGGTATAGAACTGTATCAGTTATAAGAGAAGAGAACGGTATAGAACTGTATCAGTTATCAGAGAAGAGAACGGTATAGAACTGTATCAGTTATCAGAGAATAGAACGGTATAGAACTGTATCAGTTATGAGAGAATAGAACGGTATAGAACTGTATCAGTTATCAGAGAATAGAACGGTATAGAACTGTATCAGTTATCAGAGAAGAGAACGGTATAGAACTGTATCAGTTATCAGAGAATAGAACGGTATAGAACTGTATCAGTTATCAGAGAATAGAACGGTATAGAACTGTATCAGTTATCAGAGAATAGAACGGTATAGAACTGTATCAGTTATCAGAGAAGAGAACGGTATAGAACTGTATCAGTTATGAGAGAAGAGAACGGTATAGAACTGTATCAGTTATGAGAGAAGAGAACGGTATAGAACTGTATCAGTTATGAGAGAAGAGAACGGTATAGAACTGTATCAGTTATGAGAGAAGAGAACGGTATAGAACTGTATCAGTTATGAGAGAAGAGAACGGTATAGAACTGTATCAGTTATGAGAGAAGAGAACGGTATAGAACTGTATCAGTTATGAGAGAAGAGAACGGTATAGAACTGTATCAGTTATGAGAGAAGAGAACGGTATAGAACTGTATCAGTTATAAGAAAATAGAACGGTATAGAACTGTATCAGTTATCAGAGAAGAGAACGGTATAGAACTGTATCAGATATCAGAGAAGAGAACGGTATAGAACTGTATCAGTTATCACAGAAGAGAACGGTATAGAACTGTATCAGTTATCAGAGAAGAGACCAGTATAGAACTGTATCAGTTATCAGAGAAGAGAACGGTATAGAACTGTATCAGTTATCAGAGAAGAGACCAGTATAGAACTGTATCAGTTATCAGAGAAGAGAACGGTATAGAACTGTATCAGTTATCAGAGAAGAGACCAGTATAGAACTGTATCAGTTATCAGAGAAGAGACAAGTATAGAACTGTATCAGTTATCAGAGAAGAGAACGGTATAGAACTGTATCAGTTATCAGAGAAGAGAACGGTATAGAACTGTATCAGTTATCAGAGAATAGACCAGTATAGAACTGTATCAGTTATCAGAGAAGAGACCAGTATAGAACTGTATCAGTTATCAGAGAAGAGAACGGTATAGAACTGTATCAGTTATCAGAGAAGAGAACGGTATAGAACTGTATCAGTTAAGAGAGAAGAGAACGGTATAGAACTGTATCAGTTATCAGAGAAGAGAACGGTATAGAACTGTATCAGTTATCAGAGAAGAGAACGGTATAGAACTGTATCAGTTATCAGAGAAGAGAACGGTGTAGAACTGTATCAGTTATCAGAGAAGAGAACGGTATAGAACTGTATCAGTTATCAGAGAAGAGAACGGTATAGAACTGTATCAGTTATCAGAGAAGAGACCAGTATAGAACTGTATCAGTTATCAGAGAAGAGAACGGTATAGAACTGTATCAGTTATCAGAGAAGAGACCAGTATAGAACTGTATCAGTTATCAGAGAAGAGACCAGTATAGAACTGTATCAGTTATCAGAGAATAAAACGGTATAGAACTGTATCAGTTATCAGAGAAGAGACCGGTATAGAACTGTATCAGTTATCAGAGAAGAGACCAGTATAGAACTGTATCAGTTATCAGAGAAGAGAACGGTATACAACTGTATCAGTTATCAGAGAAGAGAACGGTATAGAACTGTATCAGTTATCAGAGAAGAGACCAGTATAGAACTGTATCAGTTATCAGAGAAGAGAACGGTATAGAACTGTATCAGTTATCAGAGAAGAGACCAGTATAGAACTGTATCAGTTATCAGAGAAGAGACCAGTATAGAACTGTATCATGCAGGGCGCCAGACAGAACAGAACAGGGCAGGATAGGACAGAATAGAAAAGGACAGAATAGAACAGGATAGAACAGCATAGGACAAACAGGACAGAATAGAACAGAATAGGACAGAACAGGACAGTACAGTAGAGAACAGGATAGGATAAAATAAAACAGAACAGAGCAGTGATAGAAACACTGGTTGGACAGATCTGCAGCTAGACACACTTAGGTCAAATAGTTCAAAATACTAGAAGTGCTATGACCATGTGAGTCCTGGACCACGTAGGTCCTGGATTGTAACCAAAACGTCCTACAGTACAGAGATTGAAGACATTTCAAGTGTATTTCACCCAATGCAGGAATTGAACCCACAACCTTGACGCTGCTAACACCATGCTCTCGCCATGTCTGCATGGTATCTGTGGGGACAGACAGAATGTGATTTACCCATACTCCTCAGGGTCTCTAACCAGAGGGTGGTCCTATCTGGGATTGAATTGGCTATATAAATATCTTACATTCTGCCAATGAAGGTGGTTCTAAAATACAATAGAAATAACCAGCGCTGGTCACAGCCATGTCCCTGCACACGGATTTAATGTGATGGTTTATTTTGATTAGGGTCTGCATGTTAACTGTAATTCTGCTGTCATTTAACGACCCGCTGTGAGGATTAATGGGACTGGTGGGTCTAATCTAGTCAGACTATCAGATTACACACTATTAAAAAACACTATACCATAGAACGCTCACAGAGCAGGACTCTACAGATGAACTCTGGCTGTCTCAGTCTGCTGACGTTGAAATAAACATTAATTACAAGCTCTCCATCATCAAATCCCCATAGACCCTGGTCAAAATTAGTACATTATACAGAGAATAGGGTGACATTTGGGATGCACTCATAACCTCCTCTTCTCCATCAAATTGCAGAGCACAGAGATGGTGACGCTTGGTACCAAAAACATAAACTTCAATGGAAGTCCAACCATTTCTTCCGATAAGTAGAGTAGATTATCAACATTTTCAATGTAAATCCACTTCTCAGGTTTCCTGAGTGGCACAGTGGTCTAAGACACTGCATCTCAGTGCTAGAGGCGTCACTATAGAAACACGGTTTCCAATCCAGACTGTAGCACAACCGGCTGTGATTGGGAGTCCCAAAGGGCGGTACACAATTGGCCCAGGGTCTTCCGGGTTTGGCCTGTGTATGCCTTCATTGTAAATAAGAATTTGTTCTTAACTGACTTGTCTAGTTAAATAAAAAAAGATATACTATATACCGAAGCCAAACATTATACACCCTGATATTACAGACAGACATCTTCATTGTAAGTCCACATCTTATAGTGAACCAAAACATAGTCCTGTGTAGCTCAGTTGGTAGAGCATGGCACTTCAAATGCCAGGGTTGTGGGTTAAAATCCCGTGGGGGACCAGTATGAAAAGGCATGCGCTCACTACTGTCAGTCACTGGTAAGTGTGTCTGCTAAATGACTAACATGTAATTTTACACCGTGATTTTACAGACAGACGTCTTTAATGTAAGTGCAACAGCTTCTTCGTACAGTAAGTGTTATTCCCTGCTTTTTCTCTACAGTAATCCTTTCCATCAAAATGCCTCCGGTGCATTATTACCTATACATGTCAGTCCATGTCCAAGTCACTACCCCCGTTCTCCTCAGCACTCAGAGACTATACTATATTACTATGTAAGTGTGCTGATGTTGAAAAATTACATAGATGGGGTCTTTCAAAACTCTGTCCTTGCAAAAAGGTCCCCAATATGTCAAAATAGTGACATTGAACATTAGTTACATGTCCAATATTCTTAAAGTTATATGTCATTTGGCCCTGTGTGCGTGAGGAGCATTATCGACTGCATCAGGGTTAGGAAGATGGATTCTAGAGTGAGCATGTGATTAGCAGCAGTGGCCCACTTAAACTAAAGGCTGTCATCTCTGTCCTTCCTATGGGGTATGAGAGTGGTTGAATAATAAAGGCTGTCATCTCTGTCCTTTCTATTTGGTAAGAGAATGGTTGACTACGAACATCAGAGTGAGAGATGGAAGATGGATCAGCAGCATGTGATACATACAGCCTGGTGCCACAATGGAACTGAAGGGTCCATTTAAACTGGAACCTTCAGCGCTCTCCTTGGTGAGAGGACTGTCTGTCTTGGATATATGCAGCATTATCATTCCACTTTTAAAAAATGATCCTGATGGGTTTAGACCGATAGTCTGTAGAGATATTGCTTTATCTAGTTGAAACATGGTTTCAGACAGGTGAAAGCCATACAGCAGAGCCTACAAGTAGACGTATTGGTTATCCTGATCTTGTCATCTCAGATCCAAGGAAGTGAATGAAAACTACCAGAGGGGCGGTGACAACCTTCTGGATGGAATGAAGGATTTGGATGAATGACACATTCCATATTCACTTGGAGGCCAATTCAGACTTAGTAAATGTATGCCTCTCCTACGCACTTCTCTGTACAACTTTCCTACTCACACCTTTCCTATGCACTTCTCAGTGGGCTGTGTTTCGTGTAGCCTTACCCTAGAGTGACGTTTTGATAACCATGTAAATCTCTCTCGGACAAGCTAACTTTTATCAATATATCCGTCTCTATTTTCTCTCAGATTTTAAAATGCTAATTAGCATCAAAATAGACATTATGCAAGACTACAAATCCCTGCAAGCTCCTGCACATCCTCTCTAGCTGACACCTTTGCTAACAGGTATTGTGTTCATTTAAAACTAGCACAAGACTGTTCACAGAATTGTCAATTCAAAGAAAAGTATCACATTTATTAATTCTTAAATTTAGCTAACATTAGACATTTATTCCAAATATTCTTACATTTGCCTCGTTTCGGCAGTCTCGTCCAGATCATCATGGCATTTGTAGTTCTTTATGATAGCCACATTAGCATTTCATTTCTGGGGGGTAAATACAGGCGATTATATTGAGAAAAGTCACGTTGTCCTACAGAGATTTACACTGTTATCAAAACGTCATGCCAGGGTAAGCCTACACAAAACACAACCCTTATTTTAAGTGTTCCTAAAATCCCCTATGGGAAAAATGAATGGTGGAAAAACAATTGGAACCATTTCCTTGTTTGACCGCTAGGTTTTATGGGTATTATGACTCATATTGTGGTAGTCTATAGGGTTTTCAGTACATTTATCTAAAGCCATTCCTCTAAATTTGGTGTACCATTAATAACATTTTCTCGACAGACTGACTAGAATATACAGTATGGAGAGAATGGTTTACAATATTAGGGATCAATGACAGAAAGCCTTGTTTTTCTCCCTTTCAGCAGCAATTGGTAGATTTAAAAATACTCTGATGTTGTATATTATTTAATGTTAGGAAAGGTATTAATGAATAATAAAATCCATTAAACACAAAATATATAGGTGAATCAAAAATACAGTGGTTTGATTCATCCTGAAAGTTTCCATATTCAATTGTTCAATCCATGAAATATTGGAAGGTGAGAAAGGAGTACAGTAGGGGTTGGACAGTAGTCTATATCTACCCTAATAATCCTCACTAATCATGGAACTATGATGATAAAGGTGCAGTCCTCGTGAACCGTGCCGCAGGCTCCAGGTTTAAAGGACTATGTTTGGTCTGCGTTCCATAATGATATAAATAGACTACATTTTGCTAATTATTCCACAACTTGTAATACGTTAGCCGAATACAGTGTATGATCCACTGTTGCTAGCCATCCACCGGAACAACCACACGAACGTGACAGAAGATAGAAGGTAAACTAACGATGTAATAGAATGCAAAATATAAGGAAACTAATACTAAAGTGAACATTTTAAATGTATGTGGGTATAACTGACGATGGCTACCGACCGTGGTTAATATTTAACATGATACAAATTGTAATAAATACAGTGAAAAGTAGGCATATAATTAAAACATTCCTGAAATAGTAAATCAACTCGGTAGGTTTGGCGCTAAACTTCCATTTTCGAATGGCTACAGAAGCCCGGTCGGTGCTTTACCCTGGTTAAATTGGTTTCAGATTCGATATTTGGGGACCTTCAAACTTCAATAGCTCACAAACGATTTGAGCTACATACCTCATGTTAGGTTCTTTATGAAGGAAAAAAGGTCTACAACATTGCACAGGTATTATTTTCCCCAGTGCTTAATTTGTATATTGGGAGGTGCCGGAACAAATAGTGAGAGCGAGAGGCGGGTGAACTGGGGAGCTGTGAGGTACCGGAAAATCACCTTTATAATTAAGTTTTGCATGTATATCATTACATTTGCGTAGTAGTCTAGACTAGAGCAGCGGAGTAGAGGTGCTTGCAAAATAGTTTTTGTAGCCTAGGGTCTGGGAAACATTGGGCATTTTATAAAAACGCATTTCATGCAATTCTATGTCATTTTTACATGACTGAGACTTCAGCAGAATAAATACTGCACAAATGATTTAAATGTCAGGCTACTTTGACACTGGCAAACTGAGAATGTGAGATAATTAAAAACTACCTCGTATTGAAAACATCAATAGCCTAGGTGTGTGGAGGTGTTGGAAGAGACACATATTGTACAATAAGAGGAGGAAATGATAGTACTAAAAATGCTTTCCAGTTTCAATGACTCACCCAATGATGCAAAGCTCTGACAAAGGCCCTGAGGCCGATATGTAAAGCTTAATATAGAGCAGTGATACTAGCAAGAGCAGTGTGTGGGTTTCTTCTTTTTTCTCATATGATTCTATAAGGAAATAAATGATGAAGTACAACTCTGGCGAAATGGTAGTTGCAGGCTCATGTCTATCAGAGCAGAGAGAGGGAAAAAGATCATAGAAAGTGAATCTCATTCTGGTTCTGAGAGAGATACAGGCATGCTTCTCTCTGGCACCACAGCAACTGCCACGAGTTGGACTCTAGGCTACAATGTTGCGCAAATACCGTGAAATGCTTACTTACAAGCCCTTAACCAACAATGCAGTTCAAGAAATAGAGTTGAGAAAATATTTACTAAATAAACTAAAGTAAAAAAAATAATAATGAGGCTACAGTATATACAAGGTACAAGTTAGTCCAGGTAATGTGTACATGTAGATATCGGTAAAGTGACTATGCGCAGATACTAAACAGCGAATAGCAGGAGTGTAAAAACAAAGGGGGGGGGGGGGTCAATACAAATAGCCCACAGCATGATGCTGCCACCACCATGCTTCACAGTAGGGATGGTGCCAGGTTTCCGTTAGATGCGACGCTTGGCATTCAGGCCAAAGAGTTATATCTTGGTTTAATCAATTCAAATCAAATCAAAACAAATGTTTTTTTCACATGCGCCGAATACAACAGGTATAGATAGACCTTACAGCGAAATGCTTACTTATAAGCCTTTAACCAACAATGCAGTTTTAAGAAAAATACATAAAAAAGTAAGAAATAAAAGTAACAAATGATTAAAGAGCAGGAGTAAAATAACAATAGCGAGGCTATATACAGGGGGTACCGGTACAGAGTCAATGTGTTGGGGCACCGGTTAGTCAAGGTAATATTTACATGTAGGTCAAGTTATTAAAGTGACTATGCATAGATAATAACAGAGAGTAGCAGCAGCGTAAAAGAGGGGGGACGGCAATGCAAATAAACTGGTTAGCCATTTGATTAGATGTTCAGGAGTCTAATGGCTTGGGGGTAGAAGCTGTTTAGAAAAGTCTTGGACCTAGACTTGGCGCTCCGGTACCGCTTTCCGTGCGGTAGCAGAGAGAACAGTCTTTAACAATATTTAGGGCCTTCCTCTGACACCGCCTGGGATCGAGGTCATGGATGGCAGGAAGCTTGGCCCCGGTGATGTACTGGGCCGTACGCACTACACTCTGCAGTGCCTTGTAGTTGGTGGCCGGGCAGTTGCCATACCAGGCAGTGATGCAACCCGTCAGGATGCTCTCGAGGGTGCAGCTGTGGAAACTTTTGAGGATCTGAGGACCCATGCCAAATCTTTTCAGTCTCCTGAGGGGGAATAGGTTTTGTTGTACCCTCTTCACGACTGTCTAGGTGTGCTTGGACCATGTTAGTTTGCTGGTGATGTGGACGCCAAAGAACTTGAAGCTCTCAACCTACTCCACTACATCCCCGTCGATGAGAATGGGGGCGTGCTCGGTGCTCCTTTTCCTGTAGTCCACAATCATCTCCTTTGTCTTGATCACGTTGATGGAGAGGTTGTTGTCCTTGCACCACACGGGCAGGTCTCTGACCTCCTCCCTATTGGCTGTCTCGTTGTTGTTGGTGATCAGGCCTACCACTGTTGTGTCATCGACAAACTTAATGATGGTGTTGAAGTCGTGCCTGGCCATGCAGTCATGAGTGAACAGGGAGTACAGGAGGGGACTGAGCACGCACCCCTGAGGGGCCCCCGTGTTGAGGATCAGCGTGGCGGATGTGTTGTTAACTACCCTGATCACCTTTGGAGCGGCCCATCAGGAAGTCCAGGATCCAGTTGCAGACTGTCCTTAGATTAGTGATGAGCTTCGGAGGCACTATGGTGTTGAACACTGAGCTTTAGTCAATGAATAACATTCTCACATAGGTGTTCCTTTTGTCCAGGTGAAAGGGCAGTGTGAAGTGCAATAGAGATTGCATCATCTGTGGATCTGTTGGGGCGGTATGCAAATTGGAGTGGGTCTAGAGTTTCAGGGATAATGGTGTTGATGTGAGCAATGACCAGCCTTTCAAAGCACTTCATGGATATAGACGTGAGTGCTACGGGTCGGTAGTCATTTAGGCAGGTTACCTTAGTGTTCTTGGGCACAGGGACTATGGTGGTCTGCTTGAAACATGTTGGTATTAAAGACTCAGACAGAGAGAGGTTGAAAATGTCAGTGAAGACACTTACCAGTTGGTGAGCGCATGCTCTGAGTACATGTCCTGGTATTCCATCTGGCCCTGCGGCCTTGTGAATGTTGACCTGTTTAAAGGTCTTACTTATCGGCTGCAGAGAGTGTGATCACACAGTCGTCCGAAACAACTGATGAGCTCGCATAGAAGTAATTTAGTTCATCTGGTAGGCTCGTGTCACTTGGCAGCTCTCGGCTGTGCTTCCCTTTGTAGTCTGTAATAGTTTGCAAGCCCTGCCACATCCGACGTGCGTCAGAGCCGTTGTAGTACGATTCGATCTTAGTCCTGTATTGAAGCTTTGCCTGTTTCATGGTTCGTCGCAGGGCGAAGCAGGATTTCTTATAAGCTTCCGGTTTAGAGTCACACTCCTTGAAAGCGACAGCTCTAACCATTAGCTCAGTGTGGATGTTGCCTGTAATCCATGGCTTCTGGTTGGGGTATATACGTATAGTCACTGTGGGGACGACGTCATCAATGCACTTTTTGATGAAGCCAGTGACTGATGTGGTGTACTCCTCAATGCCATCGGAAGAATCCTGTAACATTTTCCAATCTGTGCTAGCAAAACAGTCCTGTAGTTTAGCATCTGGGTCATCTGACCACTTCTGTATTGAGCGAGTCACTGGTGCTTCCTGCTTTAGTTTTTGCTTGTAAGCAGGAACCAGGAGGATATAATTATGGTCAGGTTTGCCAAATGGAGGGTGAGGGAGAGCTTTGTACGCGTATCTTTGTGTGGATTAAAGGAGATCTAGAGTTTTTTCCCTCTGGTTGCACATTTAACATGCTGGTAGAAGCTGATAGAAATTAGGTAAACATTGATTTTAGTTTCCCTGCATTAAAGTCCCCGGCCACTATATCAGATATGTCTATGTCCTGGGAAATGTTCTTGTTACTTACAACCTCATGCTCATCACATTAGCCTATGTTAGCTGAACCTTCCCGCAGGGGGAACACCAATCCTGTAGAGGTTTTAATACTTAGGGATAGGGGGCAGTATTCAGAAGTTCGGATGACTGAGGTGCCCAAAGTAAACTGCCTGTTACTCAGGCCCAGAAGCTAGGATATGCATATAATTTGTAGTATTGGGTAGAAAACACTCTGAAGAGTCTAAAATTGTTAAAATAATGTCTGTGAGTATAACAGAACTGATATGGCAGGCAAAAACCCAAGGAGAATCCATCCGGAATGTTTTTGTTGTTGAGGTGACCACTCATTGAAATGGCTGTCTATGGGAAAATCAAAGGAAATCCTCCCAGATTGCAGTTCCTATGGCTTCCACTAGATGTCAACAGTCTTTAGAAAGGGTTTCAGGCTTATTTATTGAAAAATAAGCTAGAAATTATCGTTTTTCTAGGTGGCTCTCCTTTTGACTGTAGTCTTGTGACGCAAGTTGGTGAGGGCGCGCACTTCGTTATTTATCTCCGGTAATGAACATACTATTCTCCGTCTTACATTTTGTCGTTTATTTACATATTAGGGTACCTGAGGATTGATTAGAATTGTTGTTTGACTTGTTTGGACAACGTTTATTGGTAACCTTTGTGATTCCTTTGCATGCATTTTGAACGAGGGGAACAGATGGATTACTGAATCAAGCGCGCCAACTAAACTTACTTTTTTGGGATATAAAGAAGGACTTTATCGAACAAAACGACCATTTGTTATGTAGCTGGGACCCTTGGGATTGCAAACAGAGGAAGATCTTCAAAGGTAAGTGATTTATTTTATTGCTATTTCTGACTTTCATGACGCCTATGCTGGTTTGGAAAATGTTTTTAATGCTTTTGTACGCGGGGCGCCGTCCTCAGATAATCCCATGGTATGCTTTCGCCGTAAAGCCTTTTTGAAATCTGACAAAGTGGCTGGATTAACAAGAAGTTAATATTTTAAATGATGTAAGACACTTGTATTTTCATGAATGTTTAATATTACGATTTTTGTATTTTAAATTTCGCGCTCTGCAATTTCACCGGGTGTTGTCGAGGTGTGCCGCTAGCGGCACGTCTAGTTAAGAGCAGTTGGAGGCCACGGAAGGAGAGTTGTATGGCATTGAAGCTCGTCTGGGGTTTAGTTAACACAGTGTTCAAAGAAGGGCCAGAAGTATACAGAATGATGTTGTATGCGTAGAGGTGGATCAGAGAATCACCAGCAGCGAGAGTGACATCATTGATGTATACAGAGAAGAGAGTCGGCTCAAGAATTGAACCCTGTGGCACCCCTATAGAGACTCCCAGAGGTCCGGACAACAGGCCCTCCGATTTGACACACTGAACTCTATCAGAGAAGTAGTTGGTGAACCAGGCGAGGCAATCATTTGAGAAACCGAGGCTGTTGATTCTGCCGATCAGAATGTGTTGATTGACAGAGTCGAAAACCTTGGCCAGGTCGATGAAGACGGCTGCACAGTATTGTCTCTTATCGATGGCGGTTATGATATTGTTTAGTACCTTGAGCGTGGCTGAGGTGCACCCATGACCAGCTCTGAAACCAGATTGCATAGCGGAGAAGGTACGGTAGGATTCGAAATGATCGGTAATCTGTTTGTTGACTTGGCTTTCGAAGACCTTAGAAAGGCAGGGTAGGATAGATATAGGTCTGTAGCAGTTTGGGTCAAGAGTGTCTCCCCCTTTGAAGAGATTGAAGAGATTTCCAATCTTTGGGAATCTCAGGCGATACGAAAGAGAGGTTGAACAGGCTAGTAATAGGGGTTGCAACAATTTCTGTAGATAATTTTAGAAAGAGAGGCTCCAGATTGTCTAGCCCGGCTGATTTGTAGGGGTCCAGATTTTGCAGCTCTTTCAGAACATCAGCTATCTGGATTTGGGTGAAGGAGAAATGGGGGACGCTTTGGCGAGTTGCTGTGGGGGGGGTGCAGGGCTGTTGACCTGGGTAGGGGTAGCCAGGTGGAAAGCATGGCCAGCCGTAGAAAAATACTTATTGAAATTCTCAATTATAGTGGATTTATCGGTGGTGACAGTGTTTCCTAGCCTCAGTGCAGTGGGCAGCTGGGAGGAGGTGCTCTTATTCTCCATGGACTTTACAGTGTCCCAGAACTTTTTTGAGTTTGTGCTACAGGATGAAATTTTCTGTTTGAAAAAGCTAGCCTTAGCTTTCCTAACTGCGTGTGTATAATGGTTCCTAACTTCCCTGAAAAGTTGCATATCACGGGGGCTATTCGATGCTAATGCAGAACGCCACAGGATGTTTTTGTGTTGGTTAAGGGCAGTCAGGTCTGGAGAGAAGCAAGGGCTATATCTGTTCTTGGTTAAAAAAAAATTAATGGGGCATCCTTATTTAAGATGGTGAGGAAGGCACTTTTAAAGAATAACCAGGCATCCTCTACTGATGGGATGAGGTCAATATCCTTCCAGGATACCCAGGCCAGGTCCATTAGAATGTTCTGCTCGCTGAAGTGATTTAGGGAGCGTTTGACAGTGATGAGGGGTGGTCATTTGACCACAGACCCATTACGGATGCAGGCAATGAGGCAGTGATCGCTGAGATCTTGGTTGAAAACAGCAGAGGTGTATTTGGAGGGCAAGTTGGTTGGGATGATATCTATGAGGGTGCCCGTGTTTACGGATTTGGGGTTGTACCTGGTAGGTTCATTGATAATTTGTGTGAGATTGAGGGCATCAAGCTTAGATTGTAGGATGGCCGGGGTGTTAAGCATGTCCCAGTTTAGGTCAACTAGCAGCACGAGTTCTGAAGATAGATGGGGGCAATAAGTTCACATATGGTGTCCAGAGCACAGCTGGGGGCAGAGGGTGGTCTATAGCAAGCGGCTACGGTGAGAGACTTGTTTCTGGAAAGGTGAATTTAAAAAAACAAAAGCTCGAATTGTTTGGGTACAGACCTGGATAGTATGACAGAACTCTGCAGGCTATCTCTGCAGTAGATTGCAACACCGCCCCTTTGGCAGTTCTATCTTGTCGGAAAATGTTATAGTTAGGGATGGAAATGTCAGGGTTTTTGGTGGTCTTCCTAAGCCAGGATTCAGACACGGCTAAGACATCCGGGTTGGCAGAGTGTGCAAAAGCAGTGAATAAAACAAACTTAGGGAGGAGGCTTCTAATGTTAACATGCATGAAACCAAGGCTTTTGCAGTGACAGAAGTCAACATATGAGAGCACCTGGGGATAAGGAGTGGAGCTAGGCACTGCAGGGCCTAGATTAACCTCTACATCACCAGAGGAACAGAGGTGGAGTAGGATAAAGGTACGGCTAAAGGCTATACGAACTGGTCGTCTAGTATGTCCGGAACAGAGAGGAAAAGGAGTAGGTTTCTGGGTGCAATAGAATAGATTCAAGGCATAATGTACAGACAAAGTGTTACGTTCACTGATGGAATGAGGAGACCAAGGTGCAGCGTTGTAAGCGTACATCTTACTTTATTAGATGAACACCAAAAAACACCAAAATATAAACGAACGTAACGTTCTGCAGGCTACACAGTTCTGCAGGCTACAAACTCAAGATCCCACAAACTAAAGGTGGAAAACGGCTGCCTAAGTATGATCCCCAATCAGAGACAACGATAGACAGCTGCCTCTGATTGGGAACCATACCCGGCCAACAAAGAAATAGAAAAACTAGAATGCCCACCCAAATCACACCCTGACCTAACCAAATAGAGAAATAAAAAGTATCTCTAAGGTCAGGGCGTGACACAAAGGTATGGTAGGATGTGGATACAGTGGAGGTAAACCCAGGCATTGAGTGATGAGAGAGATCTTGTCTCGAGAAACAACATCTAAACCAGGTGATGTCATCGCATGTGTGGGAGGTGGAACTAAAGGGTTGGTTAAGGTATGTTGAGCAGGGCTAGAGGCTCTACGGTGAAATAATATAATAATCACTAACCCAAACAGCAATGGACAAGGCATATTGACATTAAGGAGAAGCATGCATTGCCGAGTGATTGTAAGGGTCCAGTGAGTAGTGAGTCTTGTTGGAGACCCGGCGATTCAGACAGGTAGCGGGCCGGGGCTAGCAAGCTAGCAGAAGGGTCTCAGAGGGACGTCGTGATGGAGGAAGTCTGTTTATAGCCTCCTCGTGCAGAGCCTCCTCGTGCTTTTACGTCGGTTGACCAGTCGTGTTGGATTAGTAGAGTTCCGTGTGGTAAAGGGGACCAGTCCAATTGGCAAAAATAGGTATAGTGGCCCAAGAAATTGTCCGATAGACCTATTCAGCTAACAGCCAACATGCTCTAGACAGCTAGCGGGCCGCGGCTAGCAGATGGGCATTCAGGGGACTTCACGACGGAGGGGCCAGTTGAATTCCCTCCTCGGACAGATTACGTCGGTAGTCCAGTCGTGAAGGACCGGCGTGGCTCTGCACCGGCAGTAAAATGTGTCCAGTTCAATTGGCAAAATAGATATTGTAAAAAAATACACAACATTAAATAGAGCACATTATAATATACTGTATATCTAACATGTGTATCACTATGGTTTACTCCTATGAGTTGCAGAGAGGAATGGTGGAATTCAGGGATTTTATTAGATTTCTAACTTTATGACTAGTTTTGTATTTATAACAGGTGTTAGCTGAACGGGGTTTAACTTTATGACCAGTTTTGTATTTATAACAGGTGTTAGCTGAAAGGGGTTTAACTTTATGACTAGTTTTGTATTTATAACAGGTGTTAGCTGAACGGGGTTTAACTTTATGACTAGTTTTGTATTTATAACAGGTGTTAGCTGAACAGGGTTTAACTTTATGACTAGTTTTGTATTTATTTTGTATTTATAACAGGTGTTAGCTGAACAGGGTTTAACTTTATGACTAGTTTTGTATTTATAACAGGTGTTAGCTGAACAGGGTTTAACTTTATGAATAGTTTTGTATTTATAACAGGTGTTAGCTGAACGGGGTTTAACTTTATGACTAGTTTCGTATTTATTTTGTATTTATAACAGGTGTTAGCTGAACAGGGTTTAACTTTATGACTAGTTTTGTATTTATAACAGGTGTTAGCTGAACAGGGTTTAACTTTATGACTAGTTTTGTATTTATAACAGGTGTTAGCTGAACAGGGTTTAACTTTATGACTAGTTTTGTATTTATAACAGGTGTTAGCTGAACGGTGTTTAACTTTATGACTAGTTTTGTATTTATAACAGGTGTTAGCTGAACGGGGTTTAACTTTATGACTAGTTTTGTATTTATAACAGGTGTTAGCTGAACGGGGTTTAACTTTATGACTAGTTTTGTATTTATAACAGGTGTTAGCTGAACGGGGTTTAACTTTATGACTAGTTTTGTATTTATAACAGGTGTTAGCTGAACGGGGTTTAACTTTATGACTAGTTTTGTATTTATAACAGGTGTTAGCTGAACAGGGTTTAACTTTATGACTAGTTTTGTATTTACAGTTCATTCAGAAAGTAATCAGATCCCTTCACTTGTTACACATTTTGTTACATTACAGCCTCATTCTAAAATGTATTAAATCGTTTTTTCCCTCATCAATCTACACACAATACCCCATAATGACAAAGCAAAAACAAGTTTTTTGTATTTTTTATTTATATATATATATATATATTTAAAATGAAATATCACATTTACAAAAGTATTCAGGCCCTTTACTCAGCACATAGTTGAAGCACGTTTGGCAGCGATTACAGCCTCAAGTCTTCTTGGGTATGACGCTACAAGCTTGGCACACCTGTTTTTGGGGAGATTATTCGATTCTTCTCTGCAGATTCTCTCAAGCTCTGTCAGGTTGGATGGGGAGCGCTGCTGCACAGCTATTTTCAGGTCTGTCCAAAGATGTTCGATCGGGTTCAAGTCCGGGCTCTGTCTGGGCCAGTCAAGGACATTCAGAGACTTGTCCCGAAGCCACTCTTGCGTTGTCTTGGCTGTGTGCTAAGGGTCGTTGTCCTGTTGGAAGGTGATCCTTCACCCCAGTCTGAGGACCTGAGCACTCTGGAGAAAGTTTTCATCAAAGATCTCTCTGTTCTTTGCTCCGTTCATATTTTTACAAGTTTTTTTTTTACATATGGAAAAATGTATTATTTTTCATTACAGGGTATTATGTGTAGATTGCTGAGGATTTTAAAATATTTTTTATGCATTTTAGAATAAGGCTGTAATGTAGCAAAATGTGGAAAAAGTCAAGGCATCTGAATAGTTTCAGAAGGCACTGCATGTCAGGTGTTAGCTTTATGAACAGGCTTCTGCACTGTTCTACGCTTGTACCTAGCACCGCCACACACACACTGACATGCAGGCACACAGGCATGCACATACACACACACTTGCAAGTATGCTTGCTTGCTTGCATGCACACACACACACACACACACACACACACACACACACACACACACACACACACACACACACACACACACACACACACACACACACACACAATTCCCTGAATATGCATGCTGTGTTCCCCTTCAATGCTCTGCTGGAGAAGAAGTGTGTGGCCCCTACTCATAACAGCTGCAGAGATGCCAAACATCACAGAGAAAATAGAATTTCAGCACCAGAGAGTGAGAGTGGGATGGAGAGAGTGGGAAAGAGAGAGAGAGGGGGAGAGAGAGAGAGAGAGGAGAGAGAAGGAGAAAGAGAGAGGGAGAAAGAGAGAGGGAGAGAGAGAGAGGGAGAGAGAGAGAGGGAGAGAAAGAGAGTTGGAGAGGGAGAGCGTGTCAGAGTCTCCCCAGGTCTTCCCCAGTCAGATCCAGCTGGTACAATAGTTGGCTGGGTGGAGATGCAGAGTAGCGGTGAAAAAGAGAAACAACAGCTTACGCCCTGGTTCATTCAGTCGTTCATTAAAGTACAATACAGCTGTGTGGGAGGAACATCTACGTCTGTTAGAGTCAGTTTAGGGTTCAACATGTGTTTAACACGGTTAGCTATTGTCTGAATTACACACACACACACTAGTACACACACACACACACACTGGCAAGCAGGCATGCACACACAAACACAAGCATTCGCACGCACACGTGCACACACACACACACACACAAGAAGAGGAAGGAAAGTGGAGTGGTAGAGAAAGGGGAAGGAAAGTGGAGTGGTAGAGAGAAAGAGGAAGAGGAAGGAAAGTGGAGTGGTAGAGAAAGGGAAGGAAAGTGGAGTGGTAGAGAAAGGGGAAGGAAAGTGGAGTGGTAGAGAGAAAGAGGAAGAGGAAGGAAAGTGGAGTGGTAGAGAAAGGGGAAGGAAAGTGGAGTGGTAGAGAAAGGGGAAGGAAAGTGGAGTGGTAGAGAAAGGGGAAGAAAAGTGGAGTGGTAGAGAGAAAGAGGAAGAGGAAGGAAAGTGGAGTGGTAGAGAGAAAGAGGAAGAGGAAGGAAAGTGGAGTGGTAGAGAGGAAGAGGAAGAGGAAGGAAAGTGGAGTGGTAGAGAGAAAGAGGAAGGGGGTAATAGGAGGAGGGAAGTACTTTCGAAATAGTCCAATGCATCCCTCTCTAACCTAACTTTCAGTCATGACCTTTCAGTCATAACCTATCTTTCAGTCATGA
Source organism: Salvelinus alpinus (assembly GCF_045679555.1). NCBI lineage: Eukaryota > Metazoa > Chordata > Actinopteri > Salmoniformes > Salmonidae > Salvelinus > Salvelinus alpinus. Next base: position 74,537,862 of record NC_092092.1, read on the forward strand.
CCTTTCAGTCATAACCTATCTTTCAGTCATGACCTTTCAGTCATAACCTAACTTTCAGTCATGACCTTTCAGTCATAACATAACTTTCAGTCATGACCTTTCAGTCATAACATAACTTTCAGTCATGACCTTTCAGTCATAACCTATCTTTCAGTCATGACCTTTCAGTCATAACCTAACTTTCAGTCATGACCTTTCAGTCATAACCTATCTTTCAGTCATGACCTTTCAGTCATAACCTAACTTTCAGTCATGACCTTTCAGTCATAACCTAACTTTCAGTCATGACCTTTCAGTCATAACCTAACTTTCAGTCATGACCTTTCAGTCATAACCTATCTTTCAGTCATAACCTTTCAGTCATAACCTTTCAGTCATAACCTATCTTTCAGTCATGACCTTTCAGTCATAACCTAACTTTCAGTCATAACCTTTCAGTCATAACCTATCTTTCAGTCATAACCTTTCAGTCATAACCTTTCAGTCATAACCTATCTTTCAGTCATAACCTTTCAGTCATAACCTTTCAGTCATGACCTTTCAGTCATAACCTATCTTTCAGTCATAACCTTTCAGTCATAACCTTTCAGTCATGACCTTTCAGTCATAACCTATCTTTCAGTCATAACCTTTCAGTCATAACCTTTCAGTCATGACCTTTCAGTCATAACCTATCTTTCAGTCATGACCTTTCAGTCATAACCTATCTTTCAGTCATGACCTTTCAGTCATAACCTATCTTACAGTCATGACCTTTCAGTCATGACCTTTCAGTCATAACCTAACTTTCAGTCATGACTTTTCAGTCATCACCTAACTTTCAGTGGTGAGATAATGAACATATTTTTATTCATATAGGAGACAACATCCCTAATACTGTGAGGAGATCTATGTGCGTTCCATAATGGCACCCTATTCACTTTATAGTGCACTACTTTTGACCAGGACCAATAGGGCTCTGGTCAAATGTAGGCACTACAAAAGGAAACGGGTGCCGTTTGGGGACACAGCCCTGGAGGATGTCAGACGCTTCTTGTTCATCTCTTTAATATTTAACACCCCCCAGGATATCAAATATTAGCTTTTGATTTATTCATATTTCTATTTATCTTCCTTTGTTCCTCTGCTCTTCTCCAACACCCTTTCATTTGAACGCAGGCAAAACATTAAGTGGGAGATCACCGCTAAGATCACAATCCCTTGGTATTCAGACGTCATACAGACCAAAGCAGAAGTTTTCCAACGTCGCTGATCTAAGGTCAGTTTAGTGTTTTTCCTCCTAATGATTAATGTTAGTTTGGGAGGAGGGGAATCTGATCCTGTATCTTTTCCGAAGGTCAACCTCTGAGGGGTTTATGACTGGGGCTTTCCATTATATTACTTTGTCCATATTTTGTTGTATTATTATATTGATTTAATTGTTTATTGTATTATTAAATTGTTAAAAAAAATATTTAAAAAAACTTGATGAAAAAGAAAACACTAATATATCTTCATTCGATAAGAATTCAACCCCCTGAGTCATTATATGTTAGAAGCACATTCTGCAGTTATTGAAGCTGTGAGTCTTTCTGGGTAAGTCTCTAAGAGCTTTGCAAACCTGGATTGAACAAAATTTGCACATTATTCAATTTAAATTATTCAAGCTGTGCCAAGTTGGTTGTTTATCATGACTACCACTTATCGTTACCAAGATGGCATAGCAGTCAGACGTCCTTTGTCCTCGTCTTGTCATGTCCCGTATATATATATATTTACACCTTTCTTCTCATATCTTTTATATATTTTATTTTCCAAAAACTCAACTTCAAAACACTTTCCTGCAACCCGCCTCACCAATAAAAAAAAATAAAAAGTATTATTTACCTCAAATCTGAAAATCCACAATAGAAGCTAGCCAGAAGCTAGCCAGAAGCTAGCCAGAAGCTAACCAGAAGCTAGCCAGAAGCTAGCCAGTTTACTGGCTAACGTTAGTATTTCAGCTAACCACGGTTTGTGGTCTTCAGCTATTCCTTTAGCTCGAAAATCTATCGCCACTTTTGTACAACGCGATTCAGACCAGAACATACTGGACCTATTTTTCTCCATATTCCCGGATTTCAACCGCAAGCTCTGGACATTTACACCTGGATTTCGCAGCTAGCTAGCTGCTACCCGTGTGACTATTGGCTTACGTCGATCCCGGAGCAAACATCAATTATTCTGGAGCTAGCCAGCTGAAGAGATCCATCAGCCACTCCTGGGCTACAATCACCTATCCGGACCCGTTTTACTGCCGATGCGGAGCCCCACCGGGCCTTCACGGCTGGACAACCGACGTTATCTGCCCGAGGGAGTTATCCAACTGGCACCTTTGTCGCGACGTTACCTGCACGCCCATCTGCGGCCCGCTAATTGTTAGCTGTCTTATCAGCTGCTATCTGAATAAGTCTATCGGTCAATTTTTCTTGGGTCACTATAACTATATCTATTTTGCCAATTGGATTGATCCCCTCTACCACACGGAACCCCACTAATCTACCGACGGAAACGCACAAGTTGGCTAAAAACAGACCTCCATCCTATGCTAGCTTGCTACGGATGGCCCGGCTAGCTGTCTGAATCGCCGTGACCCCAACCAACCTCTACTCACTGGACCCTTATGATCACTCGGCTAAGCATGCCTCTCCTTAATGTCAATATGCCTTGTCCATTGCTGTTCTGGTTAGTGTTTATTGGCTTATGTCACTGTAGAGCCTCTAGCCCTGCTCACTATACCTTATCCAACCTTTCAGTTCCACCACCCACACATGCGATGACATCACCTGGTTTCAATTATGTTTCTAGAGACAATATCTCTCTCATCATCACTCAATACCTAGGTTTACCTCCACTGTATTCACATTCTACCATACCTTTGTCTGTACATTATTCCTTGAAGCTATTTTATCGCCCCCAGAAACTTCCTTTTACTCTCTGTTCTAGACGTTCTAGACGACCAATTCTCATAGCTTTTAGCCGTACCCTTATCCTACTCCTCCTCTGTTCCTCTGGTGATGTAGAGGTGAATCCAGGCCCTGCAGTGCCTAGCTCCACTCCTATTCCCCAGGCACTCTCTTTTGATGACTTCTGTAACCGTAATAGCCTTGGTTTCATGCATGTTAACATTAGAAGCCTCCTCCCTAAGTTTGTTTTATTCACTGCTTTAGCACACTCTGCCAAACAGGATGTTCTAGCCGTGTCTGAATCCTGGCTTAGGAAGACCACCAAAAATTCGGACATTTTCATCCCTAACTACAACATTTTCAGACAAGATAGAACTGCCAAAGGGGGCGGTGTTGCAATCTACTGCAAAGATAGCCTGCAGAGTTCTGTCCTACTATCAAGGTCTGTACCCAAACAATTTGAACTTCTACTTTTAAAAATCCACCTCTCTAAAAACAAGTCTCTCACCGTTGCCGCCTGCTATAGACCACCCTCTGCCCCCAGCTGTGCTCTGGACACCATATGTGAACTGATTGTCCCCCATCTATCTTCAGAGCTCGTGCTGCTAGACGACCTAAACTGGAACATGCTTAACACCCCAGCCATCCCACAATCTAAGCTTGATGCCCTCAATCTCACACAAATTATCAATGAACCTACCAGGTACCACCCCAAAGCCGTAAACACGGGCACCCTCATAGATATCATCCTAACCAACTTGCCCTCTAAATACACCTCTGCTGTTTTCAACCAAGATCTCAGCGATCACTGCCTCAATGCCTGCATCCGTAATGGGTCTGCGATCAAACAACCACCCCTCATCACTGTCAAACGCTCCCTAAAACACTTCAGCGAGCAGGCCTTTCTAATCGACCTGGCCGGGGTATCCTGGAAGGATATTGATCTCATCCCGTCAGTAGAGGATGCCTGGTTATTTTTTTTAAATGCCTTCCTCACCATCTTAAATAAGCATGCCCCATTCAAGAAATGTAGAACCAGGAACAGATATAGCCCTTGGTTCTCTCCAGACCTGACTGCCCTTAACCAACACAAAAACATCCTGTGGCGTTCTGCATTAGCATCGAACAGCCCCCGTGATATGCAACGTTTCAGGGAAGCTAGAAACCAATTTACACAGGCAGTTAGAAATGCCAAGGCTAGCTTTTCAAGCAGAAATTTGCTTTCAAAAAGCATTTTTCTACGGCTGGCCATGCTTTCCACCTGGCTACCCCTACCCCAGCCAACAGCTACTCGCCCAAGCCTTCCCCATTTCTCCTTCTCCCAAATCCAGTCAGCTGATGTTCTGAAAGAGCTGCAAAATCTGGACCCCTACAAATCAGCCGGGCTAGATAATCTGGACCCTTTCTTTCTAAAATGTTCTGCTGAAATTGTTCCCACCCCTATTACTAGCCTTTTCAACCTCTCTTTCGTGTCGTCTGAGATTCCCAAAGATTGGAAAGCAGCTGCGGTCATCCCCCTCTTCAAAGGGGGGGGGACACTCTTGACCCAAACTGCTACAGACCTATATCTATCCTACCCTGCCTTTCTAAGGTCTTCGAAAGCCAAGTCAACAAACAGACTACCGACCATTTCGAATCCCACCATACCTTCTCCGCTATGCAATCTGGTTTCAGATCTGGTCATGGGTGCACCTCAGCCACGCTCAAGGTACTAAACGATATCATACCCGCCATCGATAAGAGACAATACTGTGCAGCCGTCTTCATCGACCTGGCCAAGATTTTCGACTCTGTCAATCAACACATTCTGATCAGCAGAATCAACAGCCTCGGTTTCTCAAATGATTGCCTCGCCTGGTTCACCAACTACCTCTCTGATAGAGTTCAGTGTGTCAAATCGGAGGGCCTGTTGTCCGAGCCTCTGGCAGTCTCTATGGGGGTGCCACAGGGTTCAATTCTTGGACCGACTCTCTTCTCTGTATACATCAATGATGTTGCTCTTGCTGCTGGTGAGTCTCTGATCCACCTCTACGCAGACGACACCATTCTGTATACTTCTGGCCCTTCTTTGGTCACTGTGTTAACAACTCTCCAGGCGAGCTTCAATGCCATACAACTCTCCTTCCGTGGCCTCCAATTGCTCTTAAATACAAGTAAAACTAAATGCATGCTCTTCAACCGATCGCTGCCTGCACCTGCCCGCCTGTCCAACATCACTACTCTGGACGGCTCTGACTTAGAATATGTGGACAACTACAAATACCTAGGTGTCTGGTTAGACTGTAAACTCTCCTTCCAGACTCACATCAAACATCTCCAATCCAAAGTTAAATCTAGAATTGGCTTCCTATTCCGCAACAAAGCATCCTTCACTCATGCTGCCAAACATACCCTTGTAAAACTGACCATCCTACCAATCCTCGACTTCGGTGATGTCATTTACAAAATAGCCTCCAATACCCTACTCAATAAATTGGATGCAGTCTATCACAGTGCCATCCGTTTTGTCACCAAAGCCCCAAATACTACCCACCACTGCGACCTGTACGCTCTCGTTGGCTGGCCCTCGCTTCATACTCGTCGCCAAACCCACTGGCTCCAGGTCATCTACAAGACCCTGCTAGGTAAAGTCCCCCCTTATCTCAGCTCGCTGGTGACCATAGCAGCACTCACCTGTTGCACGCGCTCCAGCAGGTATATCTCTCTGGTCACCCCCAAAACCAATTCTTCCTTTGGCCGCCTCTCCTTCCAGTTCTCTGCTGCCAATGACTGGAACGAACTACAAAAATCCCTGAAACTGGAAACACTTATATCCCTCACTAGCTTTAAGCACCAGCTGTCAGAGCAGCTCACAGATTACTGCACCTGTACATAGCCAATCTATAATTTAGCCCAAACAACTACCTCTTTCCCTACTGAATGTATTTATTTTGCTCCTTTGCACCCCAGTACTTCTATCTCTACTTTGTAAATTTTTCCACTGCAAAACAACCATTCCAGTGTTTTACTTGCTATATTGTATTTACTTCGCCACCATGGCCTTTTTTTGCCTTCACCTCTCTTATCTCACCTCACTTGCTCACATTGTATATAGACTTATTTTTCTACTGTATGTTTGTTTTACTACATGTGTAACTTTGTGTTGTTGTATGTGTCGAACTGCTTTGCTTTATCTTGGCCAGGTCGCAATTGTAAATGAGAACTTGTTCTCAACTTGCCTACCTGGTCAAATAAAGGTGTTCTCAACTTGCCTACCTGGTCAAATAAAGGTGTTCTCAACTTGCCTACCTGGTCAAATAAAGGTGTTCTCAACTTGCCTACCTGGTCAAATAAAGGTGTTCTCAACTTGCCTACCTGGTTAAATAAAGGTGTTCTCAACTTGCCTACCTGGTTAAATAAAGGTGTTCTCAACTTGCCTACCTGGTTAAAGAAAGGTGTTCTCAACTTGCCTACCTGGTTAAATAAAGGTGAAAAAAAAAAAAAAAAAAAAAAACTAGACAGCCATTTCAAGTGTTGACATAGATTTTCAAATCAAATCAAATTTTGTTTGTCATATGCACTGAATGCAACAGGTGACCTTACAGTGAAATGCTTACTTACAAGCCCTTAACCAACAATGTACTTTTAAGAAAACACCTAAAAAAAGTAAGAGATAAAAATAACACATAATTAAAGAGCAGCAGTAAAATAACAATTGCGGGGCTATATACAGGGGGGTACCAGTACAGAGTCAATGTGGAGGCTATATACAGGGGGGTACCAGTACAGAGTCAATGTGGAGGCTATATACAGGGGGGTACCAGTACAGAGTCAATGTGGAGGCTATATACAAGGGGGGTACCAGTACAGAGTCAATATGGAGGCTATATACAGGGGGGTACCAGTACAGAGTCAATGTGGAGGCTATATACAGGGGGTACCAGTACAGAGTCAATGTGGAGGCTATATACAGGGGGGTACCAGTACAGAGTCAATGTGGAGGCTATATACAGGGGGGTACCAGTACAGAGTCAATGTGGAGGCTATATACAGGGGGGTACCAGTACAGAGTCAATGTGGAGGCTATATACAGGAGGGTACCGGTACAGAGTCAATGTGGAGGCTATATACAGGGGGTACCAGTACAGAGTCAATGTGGAGGCTATATACAGGGGGGTACCAGTACAGAGTCAATGTGGAGGCTATATACAGGGGGGTACCAGTACAGAGTCAATGTGGAGGCTATATACAGGGGGGTACCAGTACAGAGTCAATGTGGAGGCTATATACAGGGGGGTACCGGTACAGAGTCAATGTGGAGGCTATATACAGGGGGGTACCAGTACAGAGTCAAGTGTGCGGGGACACCGGTGTTGAGGTAATATGTACATGTAGGTAGAGTTATTAAAGTGACTATGCATAGATAATACAGAGAGTAGCAGCAGCATAAAAGAGGGGGGGGCAATGCAAATAGTCTGGGTATATATTTGATTAGCTGTTCAGGATTCTTACGGCTAGGGGGTAGAAGCTATTTAGGAGCTTTTTGGACATAGACTTGGCGCTCCGGTACCACATGCCGTGCGGTAGCAGAGAGAACAGTCTATAACTAGGGTGGCTGGAGTCCTCTGACACCGCCTTGTATAAAGGTCCTGGATGGCAGGAAGCTTGGCCCCAGTGATGTACTGGGCCGTACGCACTACTCTCTGTAGTGCCTTGCGGTCGGAGGCTAAGCAGTTGCCATACCAGGCAGTGATGCAACCCGTCAGGATGCTCTCGATGGTGCAGCTGTAAAATATTTTGAGGAGCTGAAGACCCATGCCAAATATTTTCCGTCTCCTGATGGGGAATAGGTTTTGTCATGCCCTCTTCACGACTGTCTTGGTGTGCTTGGACCATGTTAGTTTGTTGGTGATGTGGACAACAAGGAACTTGAAGCTCTCAACCTGCTCCACTACAGCCCCGTCGATGAGAATGGGGGCATGCTCTGTCCTCCTTTGTCTTGATCTGTCCTCCTTTGTCTTGATCACGTTGATGGAGAGGTTGTTGTCCGTGCACCACACGGTCAGGTCTCTAACCTCCTCCTAATAGGCTGTCTCATCGCTGTCAGTGATGAGGCCTACCACTGTTGTGTCATCAAAAAACTTAATGATGGTGTTGGAGTCGTGCCTGACCGTGCAGTCATGAGTGAACAGGGAGTACAGGAGGGGACAGAGCACCCACCACTGAGGGGCCCCCGTGTTGAGGATCAGCATGAAAGATGTGTTGTTTCCTACCCTGATCACCGGGGGCAGCCCGCCAGTAAGTCCAGGATCCAGTTGCAGAGGGAGGTGTTTAGTCCCAGGGTCCTTAGCTTAGTGATGAGCTTTGAGGGTACTATGGTGTTGAACGCTGAGCTGTAGTCAATGAATAGCATTCTCACATAGGTGTTATTTTTGTCCAGGTGTGATAGGGCAGTGAGGAGTGCAATAGAGATTGCATCATCTGTGGATCTGTCTGGGCGGTATGCAAATTGGAGTGGGTCTAGAGTTTCAGGGATAATGGTGGTGATGTGAGCCATGACCAGCCTTTCAAAGCATTTCATGGCTACAGACGTGAGTGCTACGGGTCGGTAGTCATTTAGGCAGGTCACCTTAGTGTTCTTGGTGACAGGGGCTGTGGTGGTCTGCTTGACATATGTTGGTATTACAGACCCAGACAGGGAGAGGTAGAAAAAGTCAGTGAAGACACTTTCCAGTTGGTCAGAACATGCTCGGAGTACACATCCTGGTAGTCCATCTGACCCAGCGGCTTTGTGAATGTTGACCTGTTTAAAGGTCTTTCTCGCATCGGCTACGGAGAGCGTGATCACACAGTCGTCCGGAGCAGCTGGTGCTCTTATGCATGATCCAGTATTACCTGCCTCGAAGCGGGCATATAAGTAAGTTACTTAGCTCGTCTGGGAGGCTCGTGTCACTGGGCAGCTCTTGGCTGTGCTTCCCTTTGTAGTCTGTAATAGTTTGCAAGCCCTGCCACATCTGACGAGCATCGGAGCCGGTGTAATACGATTCGATCTTAGTCCTGTATTTACGCTTTGCTTGTTTGATGGTATGTCGGAGGGAATAGCGGGATTTCTTGTAAGCTTCCAGGTTAGAGTCCTGCTCCTTGAAAGCGCCAGCTCTACCCTTTAGCTCAGTGCGAATGTTGCCTATAATCTATGGCTTCTGGTTGGGGTATGTACGTACAGTCACTGTGGGGACGACGTCCTCAATGCACTTATTGATGAAGCCAGTGACAATGTGATGTACTCCTCAATGCCATCGGAAGAATCCAGGAAAATATTCCAGTCTGTGCTAGAAAAACAGGCCTGTATTTTAGCATCTGCTTCATCTGACCACTTTTTTGTAGACCGAGTCACTGGTGCTTTCTGCTTTAATTTTTGCTTGAAAGCAGGAATCAGGAGGATAGAATTATGGTCAGATTTGCCAATTGGAAGGCGAGGGAGAGCTTTGTATGTGTCTCTGTGTGTGGAGTAAAGGTGGTCTCGAGCTTTTTTCCCTCTGAATGCACATTTAACATGCTGATAGAAATGAGGTAAAACTGATTTAAGTTTCCCTGCATTCAAGTCCCATGGTCTCTAGGAGCGCCGCCTCTGGATGAGCGTTTTCCTGTTTTCTTATTGCGTTTTACAGTTTATTGAGTGCGGTTTTAGTGCCAGCATCGGTCTGTGGTGGTATGTAGACAGCTACAAAAAATACAGATGAAAACTATTCTAGGTAGATAGTGTGGTCTACTGCTTATCATGAGATACTCTACAACACATGAGCAAAACCTTGAGACTACCTTAGATATTGTGCACCAACTGTTGTTTACAAATATACATAGGCCGCAGCCCCGTGTCTTACCAAAGGCTGCTGTTCTATCCTGCCGATAGAGTGTATAAACTGCCAGCTGTATGTTGTTAATGTCGTCGTTCACTCATGACTCTGTGAAACATAAGATATTACAGTTTTTAATGTCCCATTGGTAGGATATACGTGCTTTCAGTTCAGCGATTGAACGTTGACTAACAGTACGGATGGCAAAGGCAGATTAGCCACTCGTTGCCAGATCCTCACAAGGCACCCCGATCTCTTTCCGCAAAGTCTCCGTTTCTTTCTCCAGCGAATGACAGGGATGAGGGCCTGTTTGGGTGTTTGGAGTATATCCTTCCCGTCCGACTCATTAAATAAATGTTTTCGGCGATTTCGAGGTGAGTAATCGCTGTTCTGATGTCCAGAAGATCTTTTCGGTAGCAGCAACATTATGTACAAAATAAGTTACAAACAATGTGAAACAGCACGGTTGGTTAAGAGCCAATAAAACAGCAGCCATCCTCTCCATTTTCATTTCAAGTCAATTTAAATCAAAACTGTAACTAGGCCACTTGAGAACATTCAATGTCATCTTGGTAAGCAACTCTAGTATAGATTTGGCCTTATGTTTTAGGTTATTGTCCTGCTGAAAGGTGCTTCGCTCTATTCCGTTTCTTTTCGTCATAAAAAAAACTCTCATACCCATAACATGATGCAACCACCTCCATGCAAGAAAATATGAAAGTGTTCTTCAGTGATGTGTTGTGTTGGATTTTCCCCAAACATAATGCTTTGTAATCAGGACATAAAGTTAATTTCTTTGCCACACTATTTTCAGTTTTACTTTAGTGCCTTATTGCAAACAGGATGCATGTTTTGGAATATTTTTATTCTGTACAGGCTTCTTTCTTTTCACTCTGTCATTTAGGTTAGTATTGTGGAGTAAGTACAATGTAGTTGATCCATTCTCATTTTTCTCCTATTACAGCCATTAAACTCTGTAACTGTTTTAAAGTCATCATTGGCCTCATGGTAAAATTTCTGAGCAGTTTCCTTCCTCTTCGGCAACTGAGTTAGGAAGGATGCCTGTATCTTTGTAGTGACTTGGTGTATTGATACACCATCCGAACTGTAATTAATAACTTCACCATGCTCCAAGGGATAGTCATTGTCTGCTTTTTTATTTTTACCCATCTACCAATAGGTGTCCTTCTTTGTGAGCAATTGGAAAACCTCCCTGGTCTTTGTGGTTGAATCTGTGCTTGAAATTCACTGCTCGACTGAGGGACCTTACAGATATTTGTATGTGTGGGGTACATAGACGAGGTCGTCATTCAAAAATCATGTTAAACTGTCACGTGTGCTCCGTCTCCTCCCTCTATGTCACCAGGATGCTCATTATGGTGCACACCTGTCACCGTCGTTACGCGCATCAGTGCATAATAACACTCACCTGGACTCTATCACCTCCTTGAATACCTGCCCTTTATAAGTCACTCCCTTTGGTTCCTTCCCCAGGCGTCGTTGTTTCTCTTTCTTGTCTGTGTGCTGTTAGTGTTTCATATTCTGTTCCATTTATTTTATTAAATATTCACTCCCTGTACTCTCAGCGCTCATGTTTTATAAACACTATTATTGCACACAGAGTGAGTCCATGCAACTTATTAAGTGATTTGTTTTGTACATTTTTACTCCTGCACGTATTTAGGCTTGCCATAACAAAGGGGTTGAATACTTATTGACTCAAGACATTTCAGCTTTTCATTTTTTATTAATTTGTAAAAGATTCTAATGGAAAAATAGTTTCTGAAGGCACTGTATTTAATCCATAGTTGTTATGTGCCTCCTAAGAAGAGGTGCAGGAGTCAGGAGCAGGAGAGCAAGGAAGTCCCAGTAGCACAATGTTTATTTGAAAGTCCCAACACAACAACAACAGGTGGGGAAACACACCCAACGAAGTCGCCACACACAGGGAGATAACGTCCCACACGGAGGAGAAACCTCCTAATTACAGTCCAAACGGTACAAAGACCGTGAGAAAAAAAACCTGTGGCACAAAACACGCACCCCTAACAGAGCAAACACGCACCCCTAACAGAGCAAACACGCACCCCTAACAGAGCAAACACGCACCCCTAACAGAGCAAACACGCACCCCTAACAGAGCAAACACGCACCCCTAACAGAGCAAACAACAGCAAATAATCCCGCACAAAGCATAGCAGGCAGCGGAGGTTAATAAACCCACCGAAAGTAACTAATAGGACACAGGTGTAAACAAAACAGACAGACACAAACGAAAAATAAAAATGGATCGGTGGCAGCTAGTAGGCCGGCGACGACCGCCGAGCACCGCCTGAACAGGGAGAGGAGCCACCTTCGGTGGAAGTCGTGAGAGTAGTAGGTAGAAACATATTTCATTAACATTCCTCTACACAGTGAGAATTATTACCGGTAAGGGATTATTTTGTTTCTCTGCTTCTCTCTATAATCGGTACATGGAATTGGTACATTGAGTACATGGAACCCAATTAATTTGATACCTAAGGAATGCTGTTTTGTGACTTACAGACATAATTGGGTTGCAGGGTTTGTTTGAATAGGGCACTTGGCCAATCACAGTGTGTGACCCTTAATCTTTTATACAGCAATGTGACCATTAAGCCCTTTGATGGTTTGTGTACATGTCAAGACCATCACCATGTCAAAATCATCATTATGTCAATATCATCACCATGTCAAAGTCATCATTATGTCAATATCATCACCATGTCAATATCATCACCCTGTCAAGATCATCACCCTGTCAAGATCATCATCATGTTAAGATCATTGAACACATGAGAAACACCAAATGACTCGAGAGATGGAAAGAATGAGCGAGAGGGAGGAAGGGAGTGAGTGAAGGAGGGAGAGAGAGAGAGCGAGAGAGAGAGTGAGAGGAAGGGGGAGAGAGAGAGTTAGAGAGAGAGAGGAAGGGGGAGAAAGAGAGAGAGAGAGAGTGAGAGGAAGGGGGAGAGAGAGAGTCACACAGACCACCCAACATAGCACTGCCCTCCAGATAACACCAAACCATCTAAAGGGATAGGGGACCAGTTCTACTGTCTTTGATATTACACTTTATTTCACTGACCGTCCATACAGTTTACTTTGGCACGAGTTGTATTTATTCATTTCTTTATTGGCGAATGCCGAACAGCTCCTTTTGATTTGTGATGATGCTATGCATGGCTGAAGGGTGTTGTGGTTTTGGAAACAGAACAGAAAGACCAGGCATAGTTTCTGATCTATAGCAACAGAGAGGAGAGACCAGACATAGTTTCTGGTCTATAGCAACAGAGAAGATAGCATAATTCTATCCTACTGATTCCTGCTTACAAGTAAAAACTAAAGCAGGAAGTACCAGTGACTCGCGCAATATGGAAGTGGTCAGATGACGCAGATGCTACGCTACAGGACTGTTTTGCTAGTAAAGACTGGAATATATTATGCGATTCATCCAATGGCATTGAGGAGTATACCACTTCAGTCAACGGCTTCATCAATAAATGCATCGATGAAATCATCCCCACAGTGACCGTTAGTACATATCCCAACCAGAAGCCATGGATTAGAAGTAACATCCGCATTGAGCTAAAGGCTAGAGTTGCCGCTTTCAAGGAGCGGGACTCTAATCTGGACGTTTATAAGAAATCCCGCTATGCCCTCAGACGAACCATAAAACAGGCAAAGCGTCAAAACAGGACTAAGGCTGAATCCTACCACACCAGCTCAGACGCTCGTCAGATGTGGCAGGGCTTGCAAACTATTACGGACTACAAAGGGTAGCCCAGCAGCGAGCTTCCCAGTGACGCGAGTCTACCAGACAGGCTAAATGCCTTTTATAGTCAATTTGAGCCAAGCAACACCGAAGCATGCATGAGAGCACCAGCTGTTCCGGACGACTGTGTGATCACACTCTCCATAGCCGATGTGAGAAAGACCTTTAAAGAGGTCGACATTCACAGGCCGCAGGGTCAGACGGATTACCAGGACGTGTACTCGGAGCATGCGCGGACCAACTGGCAAGTGTCTTTTCAACCTCTCCCTGACCGAGTCTGTAATACCTACATGTTTCAAGCAGACCACCATAGTCCCTGTGCCCAAGAAAGCGAAGGTAACCTGCCTAAATGACTACTGCCCCGCAGCGCTCACATCGGTAGCCATGAAATACTTTGAAAGTATTGGTCATGGCTCACATCAACACCATCATCCAGGAAACCCTAGACCCACTCCAATTCGCATACCGCCCCAAAAGATCCACAGATGATGCAATCTCAATCGCACTCCACACTGCCCTTTCCCACCTGTGAGTTTGCTCTTCATTGACTACAGCTCAGCGTTCAACACCATAGTGCCCATGAAGCTCATCACTAAGATAAGGCCCCTGGGGACTAAACACCTCCGTCTTCAACTGGATCCTGGACGGGCTGCCCCCAGGTGGTAAGGGTAGGCAACAACACATCTTCCACGCTGATCCTCAACACGGGGGCCCCTCAGGTGTGCGCGCTTATTCCCCTCCTGTACTCCCTGTTCACCCATGACTGCATGGCCAAGCACGACTCCAACACCATCATTAAGTTTGCTGACACAACGGTGGTGGGCCGAATCACAGACAACGATGAGACAGCCTATGGGGAGAAGGTCAGATACCTGGCAGTGTGGTGCCAGGAGAACAACCTCTCCCTTAACGTGAGCAAGACAAAGGAGATGATTGTGGACTACAGGAAAAGGAGGGCCGAACACGCCCCCATTCACAGGGCTGTAGTGGAGCGGGAAGAACATTTCAAGTTCTTGGTGTCCACATCACCAACACTCCAAGAAAGTCATGAAGAGGGCGCGACAATGCCTTTTCCCCCTCAGGAGTTCTACAGCTGCACCATCGAGAGCATCCTGACCAGTTGATTCACAGCCTGGTATGGCAACTGCTCGGCATCCGACCGTAAGGCGCTACAGAGGGTTGTGCGTACAGCCCAGTATATCACTGGGGCCAAGCTTCCTGCCATCCATATACTAGACGGTGTCAGACGAAGGCCCAAAGACTCCAGTCACCCAAGTCATAGACTATTCTCTCTGCTACCGCACGGCAAGCGGTACCGGAGCGCTAAGCCTAGTTCCAACAGTCTCCTTAACAGCTTCTACCGCCAAGCCATAAGACTGCTGAACAATTAATCAAATGGCCACCCGGACTATTTACCTATTTACATTGACCCCCCCATTGCTTTTACACTGCTGCTACTCACTGTTTATTATCTACGCATAGTCACTTTACCCCTACCTACAGTGGGGAGAACAAGTATTTGATACACTGCTGATTTTGCAGGTTTTCCTACTTACAAAGCATGTAGAGGTCTGTAATTTTTATCATAGGTACACTTCAACTGTGAGAGACGGAATCTAAAACAAAAATCCAGAAAATCACATTGTATGATTTTTAAGTAATTAATTTGCATTTTATTGCATTGTCTCCCACAAGCCTAGTGCCTACACCCAGAGAGTGAAACAGTCAAGTCGTTCTGATTCGCCGGTGGTGACTCCCACGTTTTTACGACCAGTTCCTGATGTTAGAAACAGAAATGTCGCCGTGGAAACGTAGATGGAAGGTTGAACAATGAGACCTGCAGCCAGTCAGCCCCTACAGGATTCAGGACATAGAAACACAATGACTAGAACGGATACATACAGTAGATATAACTAGCTCTAGTTTACTGAACTTTACTGAAAACTGAAGCATTAGTTTCATGCACAGAAAACTGAGAAAATAACTTTGAGGTCATTTGATGATGCATCAGTTGGGTCGAATATTCCAACTGCCACGCCCACATTGGCGACCTTTCAACCCGCCGTGGAGCTTTGCTTGGACTAGGGGTGTGTGTTCTTCTAATTGTATTTCTGGCTATGTGACCAGGGCTGGTTAGACTCAGACCCATGCAGTCCCCAGGGTGTCTTCTCATACCAACCGGAGCTATTAGTGATGTGGCTGTGTACCAAATGGCATGCTACTCCATACATAGTGCACTACTTTTGCCAAGAGACTTATGGGCCCTAGTCTATAGAGTGTACTATATGGGGAATAAGGTGCCATTTTGGATTCAAGCAGTCAAAAGGAGTCCAATTGGAAACTGGAGGACTATCCTACATTAAACTACTGGGACAATCATCAATATGATAGGTATTTGAAATGATTGGGTGTGGGGGTGTTTGGGTGTTGGTGCTGGTTGGGTGGGTGAGTGGTTAGGTGTTTGGTTGGGTGTGGGGGTGGTTGGGTGGGGGTGGCTGGTGGTTGGATTTGGGTGGGTGGGTGAGTGGTTAGATTTGGGTGGGTGGGTGAGTGGTTAGATTTGGGTGGGTGGGTGAGTGGTTAGATTTGGGTGGGTGGGGATTCGGTGTCGTTGCTGTTGGTTCATTTCTGTGAGCAACCATATTGTGACCATGCTGTCTTGAAGAAATGTTTGGGGAATGGTTGATTGTTCTGAATGGTATTTGTCTGACAATATTCCAGACGTTTATTATGTAAAGCCGCTGCAATGTCCTTTTGTTTTCAATTGGTTTGTTTGGAGAGGCTTTGCTGGTTTGAGGTCAAGGCAGTGTGTTTATGTAAATGCTGTGGTTCGCTGTGCTTTCTCTCCTACCATCAGAAGTACAGTATTGTTTCACTCTGTCTAGTCCTGTTGTGAACTTGGTCAGCTGAATCTCTGAAAGCACTGTTGTATTTCAGAAGGCTATCTAGTGGAAGTAACAGATCTAAGAAGTCATGTTGGTGTTGCTTTAATGTGTGTTTATCTGTGTCAAACAAGCAAACCTAAAAAACATTCCTATGTTCTTTATATCTGTCTCTGTACTGGTTTTCTTTAATGGGCTTAGAACCTCTCTAACGTTGTTACAATTGCAATAAAAATGGTATATTTTTACTAAGGTGTTGTCTGGTCGTTGCATTGAGTTGACCCACTCAATAGGTGGCGTGTCACCAGTTGTGTTCTGGTTGAGGTGTTCCCCTCATTAAATAGTAGGCTGATAGTTGTGCAGCTAACCCTAGTTACTACAACATACTACAGTCATGTCCACAAAATACTTTAGTAAATGCTATAGTATACTACAGTCATGTCTACAAAAACACTACAGTATACGGCAGTCATGTCTGCAAAAACACTGCAGTATACAGCAGTCATGTCTGCAAAAACACTACAGTAAATACTATAGTATTCGGCAGTCATGTCCACCAGATCCAGGGTTCCCTTGAAAACAGAGATTCCTATTTCCATGGGACTCAACCTGGGTAAATAAAGGACATTAAATATTGTGAAAACGAAACTAATCTGGAGTTTTACAGTTATGTCCATTCTGCACATTACTATGGAAGGAGCCCAGCCCCTGCGTCCAACCTCATCCCCAGCCCCATCACCTGGCTCCAGCCCCTTGCCCTAGTCCCTGGTTTCAGCCCTAGCCCCCAGCCCCATCACCTGGCTCCAGCCCCTTGCCCTAGTCCCTGGTTTCAGCCCTAGCCCCCAGCCGCTGGCTCCAGCCCTAGCCTCCATCCCCTGGCCCTAACCCCTAGCCCCGATCTCCAGCCAGTGGTCTCCTCTGTTACAACAGGACCAATTAGCGCTTAGAAGTGACACGCTAATCCTTCGTGGAATGCCTTTGTTCAACTGCTTTTTAAACAATTCCCTCAGACATCAATAGATTGGAGTGGCAATCTATTGTTGAAATCAGCACCAACTGGAATAATGTTTCATGTCATAGTTCATTTTAAACTGTAACTGTTTGTCTACATAACCTGGTTAAAGTATTCATAACATTAGCCTTAAAAAGGCACAGTGATGCCAAAACGTTGGTAAATACCCAATAAATTACTGGGAGTTTATATATGGAGTGTGTGACTCTATTTTTGATGGTTTAAACTGTAATTTCTCATCATACTTTCTCGTGCAAAATGTTTTCTCTCTATTATCATAGTTTATAATCCAATCATGGTGCGTGAATAGTCCATGTTTTCAGTAGAACAGTGAAAACAGAATATATGGGAACTGAAAAAGGGCTAGTTGTCATAGAAACACTGGTGTCTGTCAATGGGGATTCAAGTGGGGATGACACAACTGTTCCCACGGTAATAGATCTGGTATACTTTCAAAAACACATTTGGGAAAAATGAGGGAAACCTGAACGCCTTTTGCCTTTCATAGCTCAGACACACCGGTAGGATTGTAAAATGTTTGCCCTTTCTGACAGAACTTAGCACCTCTGAACAGATGGTCGGCAGTCAATCTTTGTTGTGTTCACCCAGCAAAGACCTTGGAAATCACTCAGCCTCGTTGAAATACTCCAAACCAGAAGGTGTCAGTAGCGTTGTTCAGCAATGCATGTCTGTGTGTGTTGCTTATGGTTTCGATTCCAATGTTAGCTAGTTGCTATTTTGTAGATGGCCACATCTAGTTAACTATCTAGCAAGATGACAAAAAAACTATTTAATTCACTCTCCATAATTCCTTACTGCCAGTGCCAGCCCATAGCCAAAATTTTCGCTAGCTAGCACAACATAGCTAGCTAGCTAAGGACACTACACTAACCAGGCAACTAACACAGGCAGCTGTTTCATGGAAACGAATCCATTGTGATTTAATTATAATGTCAATACTAGCTACGGTGGTTAGCTAGTACCATCCCGTGCCTACAATGCATATAAAGTGTGACTGGCTCATGACATTTAAGTGTGGATGTACAAAGAAAATGCCCTCTTTTTTCATCTTGTCACTCCTGTTGGATCCGACACGTGGGGGTTCGTGCAGTCTGACTGGCTCAAAGTAGAGTTGTTAGCTCCTGAAGAGCATTAGGATTCTATAAGTAGAAATGGAAGGTTCGTTGCTACTGGATCGGGCACGCAGCAGGTAACACTTTTGTTCTAGCAAGAGCTTTTTGTTCTATCAAGTATTTATCAGAAGTCAATCGGCAGTGAGATTCTCTGTGCTTAATGCTTTATACATTAAGGTTAGGACAACAAGTAGGGATTACATCAAAGAAAATATCATGACTATGACACATCCACTTCTGAACCTTCTGAAGCAAGCGAGAGAGGGAGAGATAGAGAGGGAGAGATAGAGAGGGAGAGATAAAGAGGGTGAGATAAAGAGGGAGAGATGTTAAGTCTTGTAGGGAGAACATGTAGACTTTACATCAAGGATTACATCAAAGAAAACAGAACGCTGCTTACACTGACACATTCACCTCTGAACATGCTGGAATGAGAGAGAGAGAGAGAGAGAGAGAGAGAGGGGGAGCAGAGGGTAGGAGAGGAGAGAGGGAGAGAGAGGGGAGGGCAGAGGAGAGGAGAGAGAGAGAGGGGGGGGGCAGAGGGTAGGAGAGGAGAGAGAGGGGGGGGGGGGTAGGAGAGGAAAGAAAGGGAGAGGGGGGGGACTGGACAGAGGGTAGGAGAGGAGAGAAAGGGAGACAGAGAGAGGGGGGGGACTGGACAGAGGGTAGGAGAGGAGAGAAAGTGAGAGAGAGGGAGAGAGAGAGGGAGGGACTGGACAGAGGGTAGGAGAGGAGAGAAAGGGAGAGAGAGAGGGGGGGGACTGGACAGAGGGTAGGAGAGGAGAGAAAGGGAGAGAGAGAGAGAGGGAGAGAGAGGGGGGGGGACTGGACAGAGGGTAGGAGAGGAGAGAAAGGGAGAGAGAGGGGGGGGACTGGACACAGGGTAGGAGAGGAGAGAAAGGGAGAGAGAGAGAGGGGGGGGGACAGGGACAGAGGGTAGGAGAGGAGAGAAAGGGAGAGAGGGAGGGGGGGACTGGACAGAGGGTAGGAGAGGAGAGAAAGGGAGAGAGAGAGAGAGAGGGGGACAGGGACAGAGGGTAGGAGAGGAGAGAAAGGGAGAGAGCGAGAGAGAGCTCTCATTTCCTGTCGGCAGTGTCTGAGGAAGTGAGACATGATGGAGCGCAAGGTGAACATACAAGTCACCTAGTCCTGTCCACACCCAGACCATACTGTCCATGAATGTGTCCTAAATAGCTCCCTATTCCCTTTGTAGTGCACTACTTCTTACCTGGGCCCATCCCACAGGGCTCTGGTCAAAAGTACTGTGGTATATAGAGACATGGTATCAATCACAAGACACAACGAGCTGAAAGGAGTCACCTACGATTCCCCACATGGCAGCTTCTTGTCTTTGTTGCTAGGTATCTGACTGTTCAGAATCATAACAATGCACACCTTCCTGCCACATCGAAGCACGCGCATCATTTTTGTGCCGTTGTCAGCCAACCCATCTATGGAGAATAGGGCCCCATTTGGGACACACCACATTTCCTGTTTTCAATCGTTAAAAACAATAATAATATTGTTATGAACATGCAGTCCAACACATTCCAAAGTACCTGTAAAACATTCCAAAGAACATGTAAAACATTCCAAAGACCCTGTAAAACATTCCAAAGTACCTGTAAAACATTCCAAAGAACATGTAAAACATTCCAAAGAACCTGTAAAACATTCCAAAGAAGCTGTAAAACATTCCAAAGAAGTTGTAAAACATTCCAAAGAAGTTGTAAAACATTCCAAAGAACATGTAAAACATTCCAAAGTACCTGTAAAACATTCCAAAGAAGCTGTAAAACATTCCAAAGAAGTTGTAAAACATTCCAAAGAAGTTGTAAAACATTCCAAAGAAGCTGTAAAACATTCCAAAGAACATGTAAAACATTCCAAAGAAGTTGTAAAACATTCCAAAGAAGCTGTTAAACATTCCAAAGAACATGTAAAACATTCCAAAGAAGTTGTAAAACATTCCAAAGAAGCTGTTAAACATTCCAAAGAACATGTAAAACATTCCAAAGAAGTTGTAAAACATTCCAAAGAAGTTGTAAAACATTCCAAAGAAGCTGTAAAACATTCCAAAGAACATGTAAAACATTCCAAAGAAGCTGTAAAACATTCCAAAGAACATGTAAAACATTCCAAATAACCTGTAAAACATTCCAAAGAACATGTAAAACATTCCAAAGTACCTGTAAAACATTCCAAAGAAGCTGTTAAACATTCCAAAGAAGCTGTTAAACATTCCAAAGAAGCTGTTAAACTTTCCAAAGAACATGTAAAACATTCCAAAGAAGCTGTAAAACATTCCAAAGTACCTGTAAAACATTCCAAAGTACCTGTAAAACATTCCAAAGAAGCTGTTAAACATTCCAAAGAAGCTGTTAAACATTCCAAAGAAGCTGTTAAACTTTCCAAAGAACATGTAAAACATTCCAAAGAAGCTATAAAACATTCCAAAGTACCTGTAAAACATTCCAAAGTACCTGTAAAACATTCCAAAGTACCTGTAAAACATTCCAAAGAAGCTGTAAAACTGTTAAGTAAATGATGAAATAGACGCATTGTTTGGATGGATTTTAATATATTTTTGTTCATGTACATATGTATGATGTAGTTACATGCAGAAGGAGTGTAATATTTTGACGGTATACTTTTTTTGGGGGGGGGGGGTGGCAGATGAGAATAGAATAATAAATATATTTTTCCTTTAGATACCCTGTCGTGTGTAGTACAAACTTAACAATCATGCAAATCTCTAGCCTATTCACAATTATGTTGATGTGAATGAAATGGGCTGAAAATAGGTTGCAAATTGAATGTGGAAATCGTCATTCATTGCTGGAGAAGAAAAAAAGAATTTGAATGGAAATACATGTTTTTATTATAAGTGTTGTTAGATCAGACCCAGATACAGGTATTTATCAGACAGACCAAAGACCAGGGTTTCTATCCTGTCAGTCAGTATGAGTGGTTATTGTGCCTCTTCTTTCTTGACATACAGTACACACTGCAGACCTCCATATACACACACACACACACACACACCACACACACCTATGCTCTGTTGGTGATCTGGAATCCATCACTGCTTTCTGGAACAGGCCTGCACGACACACACACACACAGGTGTGGCCTGGGGACTGGTTCACCCAAAAAACATTCACACGTGTACACGTTGGCAGACAGGCAGGCAGACAGGAAGGCAGGCAGGCAGGCAGGCAGGCAGGCAGGCAGGCAGGCAGGCAGGCAGACAGACAGACAGACAGACAGACAGACAGACAGACAGACAGACAGACAGACAGACAGACAGACAGACAGACAGACAGACAGGCAGACAGGCAGACAAGCAGGCAGACACATACTCAAGCATTCTAACAGACTGCAATAAAAAGCCAAACTAGTCTAATGTCTCCATCTCCACAGGGCTAACAGTGTCCTCAGTAACATACTAATGTCTCCATCTCCACAGGGCTAACAGTGTCCTCAGTAACAGACTAATGTCTCCATCTCCATAGGGCTAACAGTGTCCTCAGTAACAGTCTAATGTCTCCATCTCCACAGGGCTAACAGTGTCCTCAGTAACAGACTAATGTCTCCATCTCCATAGAGCTAACAGTGTCCTCAGTAACAGTCTAATGTCTCCATCTCGACAGGGCTAACAGTGTCCTCAGTAACAGTCTAATGTCTCCATCTCCACAGGGCTAACAGTGTCCTCAGTAACTGACTAATGTCTCCATCCCCACAGGGCTAACAGTGTCCTCAGTAACATACTAATGTCCCCATCTCCACAGGGCTAACAGTGTCCTCAGTAACAGACTAATGTCTCCATCTCCACAGGGCTAACAGTGTCCTCAGTAACAGACTAATGTCTCCATCTCCATAGGGCTAACAGTGTCCTCAGTAACAGACTAATGTCTCCATCTCCATAGAGCTAACAGTGTCCTCAGTAACAGTCTAATGTCTCCATCTCGACAGGGCTAACAGTGTCCTCAGTAACAGACTAATGTCTCCATCTCCACAGGGCTAACAGTGTCCTCAGTAACAGACTAATGTCTCCATCTCCATAGAGCTAACAGTGTCCTCAGTAACAGTCTAATGTCTCCATCTCCACAGGGCTAACAGTGTCCTCAGTAACAGTCTAATGTCTCCATCTCCACAGGGCTAACAGTGTCCTCAGTAACAGTCTAATGTCTCCATCTCCACAGGGCTAACAGTGTCCTCAGTAACATACTAATGTCTCCATCTCCACAGGGCTAACAGTGTCCTCAGTAACAGACTAATGTCTCCATCTCCATAGGGCTAACAGTGTCCTCAGTAACAGTCTAATGTCTCCATCTCCACAGGGCTAACAGTGTCCTCAGTAACAGTCTAATGGCTCCATCTCCACAGGGCTAACAGTGTCCTCAGTAACAGACTAATGGCTCCATCTCCACAGGGCTAGCAGTGTCCTCAGTAACAGTCTAATGTCTCCATCTCCACAGGGCTAACAGTGTCCTCAGTAACATACTAATGTCTCCATCTCCACAGGGCTAACAGCGTCCTCAGTAACAGTCTAATGTCTCCATCTCCACAGGGCTAGCAGTGTCCTCAGTAACAGTCGAATGTCTCCATCTCCACAGGACTAACAGTGTCCTCAGTAACAGACTAATGACAAACGTGTATGTATTTTCTAGCCATGCTGTTTCTAAGGTAGAGCAAAAACAGGGTAACAGTGTATAACTATTTTTAAGTGCAATGCTGTTTCAATATTGGAGCTCTAACAGGGTAACAGTTGAAGTCTGAAGTTTACATACACTTAGGTTGGAGTCATTAAAACCTTTTTTTTCAACCACTCCACAAATTTATTTTTAACAAACTATAGTTTGGCAAGTCGGTTAGGACATCTACTTTGTCCATGACACAAGTAATTTTTCCAACAATTGTTTACAGACAGATTATTTAACTTATAATTCATTATATCACAATTCCAGTGGGTCAGAAGTTTACATACATTAAGTTGACTCTGCCTTTAAACAGCTTGGAATATAACCAAAAATTATGTAATGGCTTTAGAAGATTCTGTTAGGCTAATTGACATCATTTAAGTCAATTGGAGGTGTACCTGTGGATGTATTTCAAGGCCTACCTTCAAACTCAGTGCCTCTTTGCTTGACATCATGGGAAAATCAAAAGAAATCAGCCAAGACCTCAGAAAAAAATGGTAGACCTCCACAAGTCTGGTTCATCCTTGGGAGCAATTTCCAAACGCCTGAAGGTACCATGTTCATCTGTACAAACAATAGTACGCAAGTATAAACACCATGGGACCACACAGCCGTCACACCGCTCAGGAAGGGGACACGGTCTGTCTCCTACAGATGAATGTACTTTTGTGTGAAAAGTGCAAATCAATCCCAGAACAGCAGCAAAGGACCTTGTGAAGATGCTGGAGGAAACAGTTACAAAAGTATCTATATCCACAGTAAAACGGGTCCTATATCGACATAACCTGAAAGGCAGCTCAGCAAGGAAGAAGCCACTGCTCCAAAACCGCCATAAAATGCCAGACTACGGTTTGCAACTGCACATTGGGACAAAGATTGTACTTTTTGGAGAAATGGCCTCTGGTCTGATGAAACACAAATAGAACTGTTTGGCCATAATGACCATCATTATGTTTGGAGGAAAAAGGGGGAGGCTTGCAAGCCGAAGAACACCATCCCAACCATGAAGCACCAGGGTGGTAGCATCATGTTGTGGGGGTGCTTTGCTGCAGGAGGGACTGGTGCACTTCACAAAATAGATGGCATCATGAGGGAGGGAAAATTATGTGGATTAATTGAAGCAACATCTCAAGACATCAGTCAGGAAGTTAAAGCTTGGTCGCAAATGGGTCTTCCAAATGGACAATGACACCAAGCATATTTCCAAACTTGTGGCAAAATGCCTTAAGGACAACAAAGTCAAGGTATTGGAATGGCCATCACAAAGCCCTGATCTCAATCCTATAGAAAATCTGTTGGCAGAACTGAAAAAGCGTGTGCTAGCAAGGAGGCCTACACAACTGACTCAGTTACACCAGCTCTGTCAGGAGGAATGGGCCAAAATTCATCCAACTTATTGTGGGAAGCTTGTGGAAGGCTACCCGAAACATTTGAACCAAGCAATTTAAAGGCAATGCTATCAAATACTTCTTGAGTGGATGTAAACTTTTGACCCACTGGGAATGTGATGAAAGAAGTTAAAGCTGAAATTAAACATTCTCTCCACTATTATTCTGACATTTCACATTCTTAAAATAAAGTGGTGATCTTAACTGACCTAAGACAGGGAATTTTTTACTAGGATTAAATGTCCATAACTGTGAAAACTGAGTTTGAATATATTTGGCTACGGTGTATGTAAACCTCCGACTTCAACTGTATCTGTTCTAACCATGCTGTTTCTATGGTGGAGCTCTAACATGGTAAAAGTGTATATCTATTCTAGCCATGCTGTTTCTATGGTGGAGTTCTAACAGGGTAAAAGTGTATATCTATTCTAGCCATGCTGTTTCTATGGTGGAGTTCTAACAGGGTAAAAGTGTATATCTATTCTAGCCATGCTGTTTCTATGGTGGATCTCTAACAGGGTAAAAGTGTATATCTATTCTAGCCATGCTGTTTCTATGGTGGAGTTCTAACAGGGTAAAAGTGTATATCTATTCTAGCCATGCTGTTTCTATGGTGGAGCTCTAACAGGGTAAAAGTGTATATCTATTCTAACCATGCTGTTTCTATGGTGGATCTCTAACAGGGTAAAAGTGTATATCTATTCTAGCCATGCTGTTTCTATAGTGGAGCTCTAACAGGGTAAAAGTGTATATCTATTCTAGCCATGCTGTTTCTATGGTGGAGCTCTAACAGGGTAAAAGTGTATATCTATTCTAGCCATGCTGTTTCTATGGTGGAGTTCTAACAGGGTAAAAGTGTATATCTATTCTAGCCATGCTGTTTCTATGGTGGATCTCTAACAGGGTAAAAGTGTATATCTATTCTAGCCATGCTGTTTCTATGGTGGAGTTCTAACAGGGTAAAAGTGTATATCTATTCTAGCCATGCTGTTTCTATGGTGGAGCTCTAACAGGGTAAAAGTGTATATCTATTCTAACCATGCTGTTTCTATGGTGGATCTCTAACAGGGTAAAAGTGTATATCTATTCTAGCCATGCTGTTTCTATGGTGGAGTTCTAACAGGGTAAAAGTGTATATCTAATCTAGCCATGCTGTTTCTATGGTGGAGTTCTAACAGGGTAAAAGTGTATATCTATTCTAGCCATGCTGTTTCTATGGTGGAGCTCTAACAGGGTAAAAGTGTATATCTATTCTAACCATGCTGTTTCTATGGTGGATCTCTAACAGGGTAAAAGTGTATATCTATTCTAACCATGCTGTTTCTATGGTGGAGTTCTTACAGGGTAAAAGTGTATATCTATTCTAGCCATGCTGTTTCTATGGTGGAGTTCTAACAGGGTAAAAGTGTATATCTATTCTAGCCATGCTGTTTCTATGGTGGAGCTCTAACAGGGTAAAAGTGTATATCTATTCTAACCATGCTGTTTCTATGGTGGATCTCTAACAGGGTAAAAGTGTATATATATTCTAACCATGCTGTTTCTATAGTGGAGCTCTAACACGGTAAAAGTGTATATCTATTCTAACCATGCTGTTTCTATGGTGGATCTCTAACAGGGTAAACGTGTATATATATTCTAACCATGCTGTTTCTATGGTGGATCTCTAACAGGGTAAAAGTGTATATCTATTCTAACCATGCTGTTTCTATAGTGGAGCTCTAACAGTGTAAAAGTGTATATCTATTCTAGCCATGCTATTTCTATGGTGGAGCTCTAACAGGGTAAAAGTGTATATCTATTCTAGCCATGCTATTTCTATAGTGGAGCTCTAACAGGGTAAAAGTGTATATATATTCTAGCCATGCTATTTCTATAGTGGAGCTCTAACATGGTAAAAGTGTATATCTATTCTAGCCATGCTGTTTCTATGGTGGAGTTCTAACAGGGTAAAAGTGTATATCTATTCTAGCCATGCTGTTTCTATGGTGGAGCTCTAACAGGGTAAAAGTGTATATATATTCTAACCATGCTGTTTCTATGGTGGATCTCTAACAGGGTAAAAGTGTATATATATTCTAACCATGCTGTTTCTATAGTGGAGCTCTAACAGGGTAAAAGTGTATATCTATTCTAACCATGCTGTTTCTATGGTGGATCTCTAACAGGGTAAAAGTGTATATATATTCTAACCATGCTGTTTCTATAGTGGAGCTCTAACAGGGTAAAAGTGTATATCTATTCTAACCATGCTGTTTCTATGGTGGATCTCTAACAGGGTAAAAGTGTATATATATTCTAACCATGCTGTTTCTATAGTGGAGCTCTAACAGGGTAAAAGTGTATATCTATTCTAACCATGCTGTTTCTATGGTGGATCTCTAACAGGGTAAAAGTGTATATATATTCTAACCATGCTGTTTCTATGGTGGATCTCTAACAGGGTAAAAGTGTATATCTATTCTAACCATGCTGTTTCTATAGTGGAGCTCTAACAGTGTAAAAGTGTATATCTATTCTAGCCATGCTATTTCTATGGTGGAGCTCTAACAGGGTAAAAGTGTATATCTATTCTAGCCATGCTATTTCTATAGTGGAGCTCTAACAGGGTAAAAGTGTATATATATTCTAGCCATGCTGTTTCTATGGTGGAGCTCTAACGGGGTAAAAGTGTATATATATTCTAGCCATGCTGTTTCTATGGTGGAGTTCTAACAGGGTAAAAGTGTATATATATATTCTAGCCATGCTGTTTCTATGGTGGAGTTCTAACAGGGTAAAAGTGTATATATATATTCTAGCCATGCTGTTTCTATGGTGGACCTCTAACAGGGTAAAAGTGTATATATATATTCTAGCCATGCTGTTTCTATGGTGGAGTTCTAACAGGGTAAAAGTGTATATCTATTCTAGCCATGCTGTTTCTATGGTGGAGTTCTAACAGGGTAAAAGTGGTAATCACTGTTACAGTCTGCTTGACACTGGAAGGCAAAAAGGGACAGCATGTTCTCTCTCATTCACACACACACACACACACACACACACGCACACACACACACACACACACGTGCACACACATACGTATGCACATGCACACACACACACATACGTATGCACAGACACACACACACACATACGTATGCACAGACACAGACACACACACACTGTCAGACACACACACAGACAGACACACACACCGCAGACAGCAGAACACTTACAGTAGAGTTATCTTGGACACTATGATCCACAGCCAAGAACCACCAGCCCAGAACGCTAGGCTGGTTGATATGTTATGTGCTATTGGTGCCCCTGTCACTCAGAGCTGGTACTTGTGTCAGAACTCAGAAGTGTTCTAGTGGAAGCAGAAATCCTGGCTGGATGTTTCTCACTGATTCTATTATTGATTTTGGTCTCCTTTGGGGCATGAGGGGTTGGTGGGGTGTTACGGCTCTGATAGAGTTAACGGATAATCTATTTGGTGTGTGTGTGTGTGTGTGTGTGTGTGTGTGTGTGTGTGTGTGTGTGTGTGTGTGTGTGTGTGTGTGTGTGTGTGTGTGTGTGTGTGTGTGTGTGTGTGTGTGTGTGTGTGTGTGTGTGTGTTGTGCTCTGCCAAATAGTACCGATAACACTGCCCTACACTGGAGAACAAACACACGCACACAGATACACGAACGCACACACACACACACACACACACACACACACACACACACACACACACACACACACACACACACACACACACACACACACACACACACACATACATACACACAAATGGTCATTTGGATACTTTCTTTACGCTGAGACACTGTTCAGAGCTGGAGAAAAGGCAGGCCAACACTCCCAAGGAGAACTACTGTGAACCAGAACTCAGAACCAGACCGCAGACTACAACTGGCACCTGAGAAAACCACTGATACACCAGAGTGGTTTATCATCATTTAACTGCTTCTCTGAGACAACCACACCTCTTAATCATAACCAAGGACCCTCTTCTTTCACATTCAACACTTTCCCACAGGTCATCTGTAGAAGACAATGTGTTCTCTGTAAATGTACTTAGTAAAATATGGGTTAGATGACGTATGGGCTAAACTACTGTGCTCTTAGTAGGGTTTTATCAGATGAGTTTATCCAGGAATCTTTGCATGTCTGAATGTTTGCATGTGTCATACCGCAAGCTTTTCCTTGTAGTCTTCATTGACAGGCCTCGCCATGCAAATATGTTCTGAAACATTTCTATAGACAGACCTTGATAGTGAGTTAGTTAGAATTTGAATCAGCTGTGTAGTACAACCAAAATGTTCGGGGGCGGGGGGGTTACTACGACAACTAGTGTAACCATGTCAGCAAATGACTGCTGTCTGAACACAAACATCTGATTTGGTCACTTGTAACCTGTTTGGACAAAACTGATATGAGCATTAAGACCTGCAGTATGAACAGGGCTTGAGAGACCTTCAAATGACGTAACTTGAAATGGAATTTAGCCCAACTCTTTAGTGTACACAGTATAAGATTTAGAATTGATCATGTTGCTATTTTAGACATTTTTAAAACAAGAATGACATAATGACGTATTGCAGTAAGAACAAAACTAAGAGAAACCTCCACGTATTTGTTTATGCAAGGAACTCAAGTAGGGTAATATTCAGACTGAGTTTATACTGCAAGTTTCTAATTCAAAGATCTTGTCTTAAATATTTCCATATGACACGGTGGGAAGAACGGCTAAAACTCAGATCACACGTTATTTGGTCCAAAGTTAATCTTTTTTCCATTAAGGTCTTGTACACCTAAGACATGCAGGTTTTTAGAGACCTATCCTGCTATTGAAACAAGCTGGAATCCGGTCCTGTTCTACATGGAAAGAGAACAAACAGCAGAGTTGCTGGAAGTGTTGGCAGAGGGTTGTTAGTGGGAATAGTCCTTATTCACACTCACACACACGCATGGACACACATGCGCAAAGATCCGTGCCCGCGCGCACCTCCACACACACACACACACACACACTCAGGTTTGTCAGTGGGAAAAGTCCTTCTGAGGCTGGGCCAGAAGATAAACCACATCATAAATCACCAGTAGGACTCTTAACACCAGGCAGAGAGAAGAAATAACACAGATTTCATGAACTACCCTCCACGGTTATATCACCTTACAAACCAATTATACTCAGCTGGGAGAAATAACTCTTATGTATGTAACATAATATATTAGCCAGGCTATTAACTCTAACTAGCAGGAAACAGTAAAGCCTTCACAGATTATGGTGTCATATTTTATTGAAATAGGAACATGTTTCATGAATATTTTTTTTTTTAAGTGTTAAGTGTATAATCCTGAATGAATCGTGAATAATGATGAGTGAGAAAGTTACAGACGCACAAATATCATACCCCCAAGTCATGCTAACCTCTCACCACTAAAATGACAGGGGAGTTTAGCATTTTATATCATACCCACAAGTCATGCTAACCTCTCACCATTACAATAACAGGGGAGTTTAGCATTTTATATCATACCCACAAGTCATGCTAACCTCTCACCATTACAATAACAGGGGAGGTTAGCATTTTATATCATACCCACAAGTCATGCTAACCTCTCACCATTACAATAACAGGGGAGGTTAGCATTTTATATCATACCCACAAGTCATGCTAACCTCTCACCATTACAATAAGAGGGGAGGTTAGCATTTTATATCATACCCACAAGTCATGCTAACCTCTCACCATTACAATAAGAGGGGAGGTTAGCATTTTATATCACACCCACAAGTCATGCTAACCTCTCACCATTACAATAAGAGGGGAGGTTAGCATTTTATATCATACCCACAAGTCATGCTAACCTCTCACCATTACAACGACAGGGGAGGTTAGCATTTTATATCATACCTACAAGTCATGCTAACCTCTCACCATTACAATAACAGGGGAGTTTAGCATTTTATATCATACCCACAAGTCATGCTAACCTCTCACCATTACAATAACAGGGGAGGTTAGCATTTTATATCATACCCACAAGTCATGCTAACCTCTCACCATTACAATAACAGGGGAGGTTAGCATTTTATATCATACCCACAAGTCATGCTAACCTCTCACCATTACAATAACAGAGGAGGTTAGCATTTTTGGGGGGGGTATGATATTTGTGCATCTGTAATTTTGTCACTCATCATTATTCACGATTCATTTAGGACTCTCCGTAATCATGGTAGCATTTACATTAATATAGAAGTGTAAAAAAATTATATATTCCTTTCTATTGGGCACAAAATAATCTGAAACACAACCAACACAAACAGCAAATGCATTGAAACATGTGTAGTCACAAGCTTGTGTGCTATGAACATGGGAACAAATACTTAACTTTCTGCTATTTTAAAACGAATATAAGTAAATTTGTCCGAATACTGTTGGTCCCCTAAAATGTGTGGACTATATACAAAAAGTGCAGTAATTTCTAACCGGTTAACCCAAAAATAAGGTCAAATTAAAGCTTACAGTCTAGCGTTAAAACCTCATAGTGATTGTATAATTTCAAATCCAAAGTGCTGGACTAGAGAGCCAAAATAACAACAACATGTGTCTCTATCCCAATACTTCTGGAGCTCACTGTGTATCATACGGTAATATGGTCACACATTTGGTAGGTAGTTAGAAAGTGCAGCTCGGTTCCTCATTTTGTGGTCAGTGGCCACATATCCTGTCTTCTCTTGAGAGCCAGGTCTGCCTATGGCAAATCAAATCAAATGTATTTATAAAGCCCTTCTTACATCAGCTGATATCTCAAAGTGCTGTACAGAAACCCAGCCTAAAACCCCAAACAGCAAGCAATGCAGATGTAGAAGCACGGTGGCTAGGAAAAACTCCCTAGAAAGGCCAGAACCTAGGAAGAAACCTAGAGCGGAACCAGGCTATGAGGGGTGGCCAGTCCTCTTCTGGCTGTGCCGGGTGGAGATTATAACAGAACATGGCCAAGATGTTCAAATGTTCATAGATGACCAGCAGGGTCATAATAATAATAATCACAGTGGTTGTCGAGGGTGCAACAAGTCAGCACCTCAGGAGTAAATGTCAGTTGGCTTTTCATAGCCGATCATTCAGAGTATCTCTACCACTCCTGCTGTCCCTAGAGAATTGGAAACAGCAGGTCTGGACCAAGGTAGCACGTCCGGTGAACAGGTCAGGGTTCCATAGCTGCAGGCAGAACAGTTGAAAATGGAGCAGCAGCACGGACAGGTGTACTGGGGACAGCAAGGAATCATCAGGCCAGGTAGTCCTGAGGCATGGCCCTAGGGCTCATGTCCTCCGAGAGAGAGAAAGAAAGAAAGAAAGAAAGAAAGAAAGAAAGAAAGAAAGAAAGAAAGAAAGAAAGAAAGAAAGAAAGAAAGAAAGAGAGAATTAGAGAGAGCATACTTAAATTCACACAGGACACCGGGTTAAGACAGGAGAAATACTCCAGATATAACAGACTGACCCTAGCCCCCCGACACATAAACTACTGCAGCATAAATACTGGAGGCTGAGACAGGAGGGGTCAAGAGACACTGTGGCCCCACCCAACGATACCCTCGGACAGGGCCAAACAGGCAGGATATAACCCCACCCACTTTGCCAAAGCACAGCCCCCACACCACTAGAGGGATATCTTCAACCATCAACTTACACCGGATAAGACAGGAGAAATACTGAGACAAGGCTGAGTATAGCCCACAAAGATCTCCGCCACGGCACAACCCAAAGGCGGGGGGGGGCACCAACCCAGACAGGAAGATCACGTCAGTGACTCAACCCACTCATGTGACTCACCCCTCCAAGGGACGGCATGGAAGAGGCAACCTCTCTCAATAGCAAGGTTATGCTCACCGAGTCTGCACATTGTCAAGACTTTTCTTCATTATGAGTCAGTTACATTGGTAAAGTATTCTGCCACTCTGTACTCTCTGTTTAGGGCCAAATAGCATTCCAGCATGCTCCGTTTTTGTTGTTGATTCTTTCCAATGTTTCAAGTAGCTCTCATTTAATTGTCTCATAATTTGGTTGGGTCTAATTGGGTTGCTGTCTTGGGGCTATGTGGTGTCTATATATATTTGTGAATAGAGCCCCAGAATCAGCTGGCTATGGGTACTCTTCTATTGGTTCATCTCTCTGTAGGTTTAGGCATCACTATCCTTTAGGTGGTTGTGGAATTTAACGGCACTTTTCTAGATTTGGATAATTAGTCGATATAGTCCTAATTCTGCTCTGCATGCAGTACTGTCTCCCTCTCATACTCTCTCTTCCCCTCTGTTCAAACTCACCTCACTGCAGCCTTCAGCGCTCCCGTCAGGCTAGGCATATGATTGGCTGAGGCCATGCTATGATGTCATCGCTGAATCTTATAAGGGTTCTGACAGACAGCCTGGGAGCGACATTAGCAGAAACACTGCACGGCAGTGAGAGAGAAAGCAAGACAGAAAGAGAGAGAGAGTGACATAGAGAGCTAGTGTAAGAGCAAAAGAGAGGGGGAGCTGACAGAAGGATGTGGGAAACTATACACTGAGGAACTACTCAAACCTGAAGAATACTTTTATGACAACGTGTATGGGAGGTTGGACAGGGACCACAACCTGTGGAGGTTTGTACATATAGTGTTTATTTGTTTGTTTTCGTCTGCTGTTGTCATGGACGTTATTTCACTCAAGTTACCCATTGTTTTATCCTGAAGGTTCTTAGCCCCTCACGCGGTTTCTCCCTCTCTCCCTCTCCCTCTTTCCCTCTCTCTTTCCCTCTCTCTTTCCCTCCCTCTCTCTCTCTTTCCCTCTCTCCCTCTTTCCCTCTCTCCCTCTCTCTCTCTCTCTCTCTCTCTCTCCCCCTCTCCCTCTCTCTCTACCTTTTTCCCTCTCTCTCTCTCCCTCTTTCCCTCTCTCTCTCTCTCTATCCCCCTCTCTCTCTCCCTCTTTCCCTCTCTCTCTCCCTCTTTCCCCCTCTCCCTCTTCCCCCCTCTCTCCCTCTTTCCCTCTCTCTCCCTCTTTCCCCCTCTCTCCCTCTTCCCCCCTCTCTCCCTCTTTCCCTCTCTCTCCCTCTTTCCCCCTCTTTCCCCCTCTTTCCCTCTCTCTCTCCCCCTCTCCCTCTCTCTCTACCTCTTTCCCTCTCTCTCTACCTCTCTCCCTCTCTCTCCCTCTCCCTCTCTCTATCCCGCTCTCTCTCTCCCTCTTTCCCTCTCTCTCTCCCTCTTTCCCTCTCTCTCTCCCTCTTTCCCCTTCTCTCTCACTCTTTCCCCCTCTCCCTCTTTCCCCCTCTCCCTCTTTCCCCCTCTCTCTCCCTCTTTCCCTCTCTCTCTCCCTCTTTCCCCCTCTCTCTCCCTCTTTCCCCCTCTCCCTCTTTCCCCCTCTCCCTCTTTCCCCCTCTCTCTCTCCCTCTCTCCCTCTCTCTCTCCCTCTCTCCCTCTCTCCCTCTCTCTCTCCCTCTGTCCCTCTCTCTCTCCCTCTGTCCCTCTCTCTCCCTCTCTCCCTCTCCCTCTTTCCCCCTCTCTCCCTCTTTCCCTCTCTCGCACTCGTTCTATCTTTTTTTGTAGCTTAACGTGCTTCTTGTTTTTACCTGTCTCTTTCTTTCTCTCCATCTCCTACCTCTAGACAATGGGCAGCTGCACCCCCCCTGTGTCTTCCCTCAATGTCACCGAGTCAGCCAACACATCATGGGCCAGGGCGGCTGGCGGCGAACCAGGTTACAGTGAGGTAGAGATGGTCCTCCTAGGCATGGTTATGTCACTGCTGGTCGTTGGCATCGTGTTCGGCAACATCCTGGTCATCATAGCCATCTACCGGTTCCAGAGACTGCAGAACATCACCAACTGCTTCATCACCTCTCTGGCCTGTGCCGACCTCGTCATGGGTCTCATCGTGGTGCCGTTCGGCGCCTGCTACATCATCTTCAACACCTGGCACTTCGGCAGCTTCTGGTGTGAGTTCTGGACTGCCACTGACGTGTTGTGTGTGACGGCCAGCATCGAGACGCTCTGCGTGATAGCGCTGGACCGTTACCTGGCCATAACCTCTCCGTTCCGCTACCAGTCTCTGCTGACCAAGTGTAAGGCGCGCGTGGTGGTCCTGCTGGTGTGGGTGATCGCTGGACTCATCTCTTTCTTACCCATCCACATGAAGTGGTGGATCAGTGACGACGCGGAGGCCAAGGCCTGCATCCAGAACAGCAACTGCTGTGACTTCAACACCAACACAGCCTACGCCATCACCTCCTCCATCATCTCCTTCTACATCCCCTTAGTCGTCATGGTGTTTGTCTACAGCCGCGTGTTCCAGGAGGCCAAGCAGCAACTACGCAAGATCGACCGCAGCGAGGGGCGCTTCCACGCCCATAACAACAACATGGCAGGAGGAGGAGGAGTGGAGAATAACAATGAGAGCCGAGGAGTTGGAGGAGGCTTCAGGAAGACCAAGTTCTGCCTGCGGGAACACAAGGCCCTGAAGACCCTCGGGATCATCATGGGGATCTTCACGCTGTGCTGGCTACCCTTCTTCGTCCTCAACGTGGTGGTAGCCATCTGGAAGGTAGGGGACATCGGACTCGCCTTCAGGATACTCAACTGGATAGGTTACGCCAACTCTGCATTCAACCCCTTGATCTACTGCAGGAGCCCTGAGTTCAGATACGCATTCAAGGAGATCCTGTGCATCAAGAAGGTCCGGTTCCCCAACATAGGGCCTACTAATGGATACGTGTACAGCGGACACAGCTGGCAGAGTGAGCAGCAGGGAGGGAGGAGTAAGGGGAGCTCGGAGGACAGTGACCCAGCTGCAGACGGGAGCTCTGGGAGGGGAGAGGCAGGTGGGGGTGGAGCTGCAGACGGAACGGACCCGAACGGGAACTGCAGTAAAGGGTTAACAATTGTACTTTAACCCTCTCACCTTGCTAAGGGAAGTGAACAACCTTTGGAACAGACAGACATGTTTCACAGTTATCGCCCATTGTCACTTCACCAAGTCACTGAGATGAGACTGGATGGATGGATGGATAGAGGGTGAATGGTGAGCGGGTAGCACAGGTGAGACTTGTTAGATTGAGGACAGGAGAGGAATTTGTTACATTTCACCAGTATGTTTGCTAAGTTGAATGCATATTTAGAGAGAGAGAGATCATGTAGATTGTTTCATCTACCTCACCTTGTCGTTTCAGATATCTATACGTTCTTATCATGTATAATCTAAATGTGTCACATTGATTCACTGACCACAGTAACCAGACTGGCTCATAAATCCAGAAGATCATTTCACTCAGTGTCCACCCATACGTGAAATGTATGCACACATGAATGTATGTCGCTTTGGATAAAAGTATCTGCTAAATGGCATATATCATTATGAATAATTGGTGAGAGAGAGAGAGAGAGAGCGAGCGAGAGAGAGAGAGAGAGAGAGAGAGAGAGAGAGAGAGAGAGAGAGAGAGAGAGAGAGAGAGACAGGGAGACAGGGAGAG
Organism: Salvelinus alpinus; assembly: GCF_045679555.1. Taxonomy (NCBI): domain Eukaryota; kingdom Metazoa; phylum Chordata; class Actinopteri; order Salmoniformes; family Salmonidae; genus Salvelinus; species Salvelinus alpinus. Next base: position 74,574,025 of record NC_092092.1, read on the forward strand.
AGAGAGACAGGGAGAGAGAGAGACAGGGAGAGAGAGAGACACAGAGAGAGAGACACACAGAGAGAGAGACAGAAAGAGAGAGAGATACAGAAAGAGAGAGAGAGAGAGAGACAGAAAGAGCGAGAGAGAGACAGAAAGAGAGAGAGAGAGAGACAGAGAGAGAGAGAGAGAGAGATACAGAAAGAGAGAGAGAGAGACAGAGATCCTGGTCCAAATGGACCATGTTCCATTTGTTTTTCCATGGACCATTTTCTCGAGTTTCACACACAACATTTTTTTTTGTTTGTTTGTTTTTGTTGAGTTGGGCACACATGGCTTTTGCATTCAATGACTTAACTGTCAATTGATAATCGCTGCTGTGCCACACCTCCCCGAGCCTTAATGATCTGACCCAGTGTCACATCAGCCCTCCCGTCACCTCTCTTCTCTCGTCAACTCTCTGCTCTATCTTTACCCTTCTAGACAGAAGTCCATTTCCTCTCCCAGGTCTCCCGGTGTTGCTAGCAGAAGTCAGTGGTTAGTCTGCGGTTTGTTGACTGGATCTGTCGTTGTCGTTCTGGGAAGTAGCCATGTTTACTGAGAGCAGAGTCAGTAGTTTCCTCAGTGATCGGAGGGAAGAGTACAGACCGACTCCATGGAATAACAAACAGTCTGTGGAACCAGGCCAGAGATAACAGTGTCCCTGTCTCCTGCCCTAGAGGTGCTGCTTACAGGACCCAGGCAGGCTGCGTCTGAAATGGCACCCCATTCCCTATCTCTTGCAGTACTTTTGACCAGGGCCCTATACGGTCAGACCAGTCAACATGCATGAGACAACAGGTGGACTGGGCGGTTGAGATGTTTCTAATCAGGGTGTGATCGCTGGTGGGTCTTTGGTTCTCTGTGAAGTTTTTCCAAAGTAAACTGAATTCTGAATCGTTCAGGATATCTGTGCAATGATCCGACTAGACAATGACCTATTTCTACAGCTGTTGATGATGTCTGTATCAATTAGTTTCCCTCTCTGTTTCCCTCTCCTCTCGGTGAGCATTTATCTCTGTGTCTATCTCTGTGTCTATCTCTATCTCTGTATCTATCTCTGTAGTTCTCCCTGTATCTATCTCCTCTCCCATTTCTCTATTTATCTCTCTCTCTCCCTCTCTCTCCGACTAGTTTCTCACCAGGAAATGCCTGCGTTGTTGCAGGGCTGAGCCCGGTCCAGGCCGATAAACAGGGGATAAATCCATTATCTCTGCTGTTTAGTTGGGGAATTCGATGACTCCCTCCCTCCTAAACAACAGTCGCATGCAGGGAGCGATCTCTAGATTAGGATGTATAACGTTTTCCCAGTCTGACAGACGGTTAGCAGGAGGAGCACAGGGCTCAAGTCTCTAATGGGACACCTATTCCTCACACTCCTCAGGTCTCTAATGGGACATCTATTCCTCATACTCCACAGGTCTCTAATGGGACATCTATTCCTCATACTCCTCAAGTCTCTAATGGGACATCTATTCCTCATACTCCTCAAGTCTCTAATGGGACATCTATTCCCCATACTCCACAGGTCTCTAATGGGACATCTATTCCTCATACTCCTCAAGTCTCTAATGGGACATCTATTCCTCATACTCCACAGGTCTCTAATGGGACATCTATTCCTCATACTCCTCAAGTCTCTAATGGGACATATATTCCTCATACTCCACAGGTCTCTAATGGGACATCTATTCCTCATACTCCTCAAGTCTCTAATGGGACATCTATTCCCCATACTCCACAGGTCTCTAATGGGACATCTATTCCTCATACTCCTCAGGTCTCTAATGGGACATCTATTCCTCATACTCCTCAAGTCTCTAATGGGACATCTATTCCCCATACTCTTCAAGTCTCTAATGGGGCATCTATTCCCCATACTCTTCAAGTCTCTAATGGGACATCTATTCCCCATACTCTTCAAGTCTCTAATGGGACATCTATTCCCCATACTCTTCAAGTCTCTAATGGGACATCTATTCCCCATACTCCTCAGGTCTCTAATGGGACATCTATTCCCCATACTCCTCAGGTCTCTAATGGGACATCTATTCCTCATACTCCTCAAGTCTCTAATGGGACATCTATTCCCCATACTCCTCAGGTCTCTAATGGGACATCTATTCCCCATACTCCTCAGGTCTCTAATGGGACATCTATTCCTCATACTCCTCAAGTCTCTAATGGGACATCTATTCCCCATACTCTTCAAGTCTCTAATGGGACATCTATCCCTCATACTCCTCAGGTCTCTAATGGGACATCTATTCCTCATACTCCTCAGGTCTCTAATGGGACATCTATTCCCCATACTCCTCAAGTCTCTAATGGGACATCTATTCCCCATACTCCTCAAGCGTCGCGGCTGTGTCCCAAATTATACCCAAGTTTACTCACCATAAGGCCACTTCCCCTAAGTGTTTTAGACATTACCCTGACCAATTCCCCTTGCTGTTTTAGACATTACCCTGACCAATTCCCCTAGCTGTTTTAGACATAACCCTGACCAATTCCCCTTGCTGTTTTAGACATTACCCTGACCAATTCCCCTTGCTGTTTTAGACATAACCCTGACCAATTCCCCTAGCTGTTTTAGACATAACCCTGACCAATTCCCCTAGCTGTTTAAGACATTACCCTGACCAATTCCCCTAGCTGTTTAAGACATAACCCTGACCAATTCCCCTAGCTGTTTAAGACATAACCCTGACCAATTCCCCTAGCTGTAGACAGTCTTGTGATCAACTCAACAGTATGCTATGATCATAGTAGTTCCACGTTAAATGTAGCTACTGTCAGCCTGGCTTTCCTCTACCTGTCCATAACAGTGTTAGTGTCCTGTGTGTGAGTGTGAGTGTGAGTGTGAGTGTGTGTGTGTGTGTGTGTGTGTGTGTGTGTGTGTGTGTGTGTGTGTGTGTGTGTGTGTGTGTGTGTGTGTGTGTGTGTGTGTGCGCACGTGGCTTTGCGTCTCAAGTGTTGTCAGCTAACGGTGTTGAAACTGTGAATGTTGTTATTTTGGAGGAACATCTTTGTCCTGTACTGTAGCTTTGGCAGGCACCACTTGTTGTCAAAAGTCCTGCTGCACAAAAAATAAGTCAATATGGGTAAATTTGTGCCTAGCAAATAAATAAATAAAAATTATTGGATTTTGTGTTTAAATTCATAAATACGTGGTGAATGCAATAATTGTTTTTATTTTCGTTACTTTATGTAATGTTCAAATTTAGTAACCATCTCACTACTTTTGCAGTAGTAGCTTACAAAAAACGAAAATTGTACAAAAAATACATTGTTTAGACTTTGATCCATGGACATCAAGAACCCACATTTGAAGCAATGCATTCTAAAAGCTTGCAGGTGTGCTCTGTATGTGTTTGTATGTATTGAACATTTATGTGCTGTTTTTTAATACTGTGGTCTGCTGTGTTTCATGTGTTTTGGAAATCTCTGTGACGTTTGTTTAATAGTATGGTCTGGTGTGTTTCATGTGTTTTGGAAATCTCTGTGACGTTTGTTTAATAGTATGGTCTGGTGTGTTTCATGTGTTTTGGAAATCTCTGTGACGTTTGTTTAATACTGTGGTCTGCTGTGTTTCATGTGTTTTGGAAATCTCTGTGACGTTTGTTTAATAGTATGGTCTGGTGTGTTTCATGTGTTTTGGAAATCTCTGTGACGTTTGTTTAATAGTATGGTCTGGTGTGTTTCATGTGTTTTGGAAATCTCTGTGACGTTTGTTTAATAGTATGGTCTGGTGTGTTTCATGTGTTTTGGAAATCTCTGTGACGTTTGTTTAATAGTATGGTCTGCTGTGTTTCATGTGTTTTGGAAATCTCTGTGACGTTTGTTTAATAGTATGGTCTGGTGTGTTTCATGTGTTTTGGAAATCTCTGTGACGTTTGTTTAATAGTATGGTCTGGTGTGTTTCATGTGTTTTGGAAATCTCTGTGACGTTTGTTTAATAGTATGGTCTGGTGTGTTTCATGTGTTTTGGAAATCTCTGTGACGTTTGTTTAATAGTATGGTCTGGTGTGTTTCATGTGTTTTGGAAATCTCTGTGACGTTTGTTTAATACTGTGGTCTGTTGTGTCAAAAAAAAGTTAATAATAAAAGCTTCTAAAGAAGAACATCCAGCATAAACTGGCCATCTACACTGCTCCCTCCTGGTCATCTACACTGCTCCCTATTGGTCCTCTCCTGAGCATCTACACTGCTCCCTCCTGGTCATCTACACTGCTCCCTATTGGTCCTCTCCTGGCCATCTACACTGCTCCCTATTGGTCCTCTCCTGGCCATCTACACTGCTCCCTCCTGAGCATCTACACTGCTCCCTCCTGGTCATCTACACTGCTCCCTATTGGTCCTCTCCTGAGCATCTACACTGCTCCCTCCTGGTCATCTACACTGCTCCCTATTGGTCCTCTCCTGGCCATCTACACTGCTCCCTATTGGTCCTCTCCTGGCCATCTACACTGCTCCCTATTGGTCCTCTCCTGGCCATCTACACTGGTCCTCTCCTGACCATCTACACTGCTCCCTCCTGGTCCTCTCCTGGCCACCTACACTGCTCCCTCCTGGTCCTCTCCTGGCCACCTACACTGCTCCCTCCTGGTCCTCTCCTGGCCATCTACACTGCTCCCTATTGGTCCTCTCCTGGCCATCTACACTGCTCCCTATTGGTCCTCTCCTGACCATCTACTCTGCTCCCTATTGGTCCTCTCCTGGCCATCTACACTGCTCCCCATTGGTCCTCTCCTGGCCATCTACACTGCTCCCTATTGGTCCTCTCCTGGCCATCTACACTGCTCCCCATTGGTCCTCTCCTGGCCATCTACATTGCTCCCTCCTGGTCCTCTCCTGGCCATCTACACTGGTCCACTCCTGGCCATCTACACTGCTCCCTCCTGGTCCTCTCCTGGCCACCTACAGTGCTCCCTCCTGGTCCTCTCCTGGCCATCTACATTGCTCCCTCCTGGTCCTCTCCTGGCCATCTACATTGCTCCCTCCTGGTCCTCTCCTGGCCATCTACACTGGTCCACTCCTGGCAATCTACACTGCTCCCTCCTGGTCCTCTCCTGGCCACCTACAGTGCTCCCTCCTGGTCCTCTCCTGGCCATCTACATTGCTCCCTCCTGGTCCTCTCCTGGCCATCTACACTGCTTCCTCCTGGTCCACTCCTGGCCACCTACACTGCTCCCTCCTGGTCCTCTCCTGGCCATCTACACTGCTCCCTATTGGTCCTCTCCTGGCCACCTACACTGCTCCCTCCTGGTCCTCTCCTGGCCATCTACACTGCTCCCTATTGGTCCTCTCCTGGCCATCTACACTGCTCCCTATTGGTCCTCTCCTGACCATCTACTCTGCTCCCTATTGGTCCTCTCCTGGCCATCTACACTGCTCCCCATTGGTCCTCTCCTGGCCATCTACTCTGCTCCCTATTGGTTCTCTCCTGGCCATCTACACTGCTCCCCATTGGTCCTCTCCTGACCATCTACTCTGCTCCCTATTGGTCCTCTCCTGGCCATCTACACTGCTCCCCATTGGTCCTCTCCTGGCCATCTACACTGCTCCCTATTGGTCCTCTCCTGGCCATCTACACTGCTCCCTCCTGGTCCTCTCCTGGCCATCTACATTGCTCCCTCCTGGTCCTCTCCTGGCCATCTACACTGGTCCACTCCTGGCCATCTACACTGCTCCCTCCTGGTCCTCTCCTGGCCACCTACAGTGCTCCCTCCTGGTGCTCTCCTGGCCATCTACATTGCTCCCTCCTGGTCCTCTCCTGGCCATCTACATTGCTCCCTCCTGGTCCTCTCCTGGCCATCTACACTGGTCCACTCCTGGCCATCTACACTGCTCCCTCCTGGTCCTCTCCTGGCCACCTACAGTGCTCCCTCCTGGTCCTCTCCTGGCCATCTACATTGCTCCCTCCTGGTCCTCTCCTGGCCATCTACACTGCTTCCTCCTGGTCCTCTCCTGGCCACCTACACTGCTCCCTCCTGGTCCTCTCCTGGCCATCTACACTGCTCCCTATTGGTCCTCTCCTGGCCATCTACACTGCTCCCTATTGGTCCTCTCCTGACCATCTACTCTGCTCCCTATTGGTCCTCTCCTGGCCATCTACACTGCTCCCTCCTGGTCCTCTCCTGGCCATCTATACTGCTCCCTCCTGGTCCTCTCCTGGCCATCTACACTGCTCCCTCCTGGTCCTCTCCTGGCCATCTACACTGCTCCCTCCTGGTCCTCTCCTGGCCATCTACACTGCTCCCTCCTGGTCCTCTCCTGGACATCTACACTGCTCCCTCCTGGTCCTCTCCTGGCCATCTACACTGCTCCCTCCTGGTCCTCTCCTGGCCATCTACACTGGTCATCTCTTGGCCATCTACACTGCTCCCTCCTGGTCCTCTCCTGGCCACCTACACTGCTCCCTCCTGGTCATCTCCTGGCCATCTACACTGGTCCTCTCCTGGCCATCTACACTGCTCCCTCCTGGTCATCCCCTCTCCCTGCACCTTGGCTCTGTGTGTGTCAAAGTTCACTGTGGTGTGTGTGTGTGGGTGCAGGTCTTTGCATGCTTGCAGGGCCGGCCCTAGCCTTTTGGGCCCCCCACCTTGCAGGAAGAAAACAAATGGTGCACCCCCTCTAGACAGCGTAGAGAATTTTTTTTTTTTTTAGATTTAATAAAACATTTTATAGTTAGTAAAAACGTTTTCGAGTTAATCAAATGTTTTAGAGTTAATATGACTGAGTAAGTTAACATTTTAGAGTAATCTTGCAATTCTACACATTTTGCCATGACTTATTCCATGTTCATATGATATCTGAGTGATAATGACTAACAAAATCAATGGGGGCCCCCTGGAGGTCAGGATCCCTAGGCACATGCCCTGTGTGCCTGGTCGGTAATTTGACCAGGATTAGATAGCTGATAGCTGACTAGACTAATTTACCAATTCAAAATATGTTAGCTGACATGGTCTAACTGAGTGACTATCAGTGACTGACATAACAAGAGAAAAACTGCTGATGCACAAACACATTGTGAAATTGTACCTGGTGTATTCTACTATTCTAACTCTCAGTAGTAAGCTGAGACCTCGACTGAGTTCCTAAAAAAGCAGTCGCCTATGTGTCTTATGCTTAGGGCCGGCCCTGTGTGCTTTTCCTTAATAAGGTGGTGTACTGTAGTGTACAATCTGTGTCTCTAGTCAGTCAAGCTTAGAGAGAGAGACGATGTCATTATGCGCAATGATTCTAGAACCAACTAGCTGACTCTGCCGCATTCAGCCAAGCACCATGCAGCGGGGGGGGGGGGGGGGGGGGGGGGGGGGCAGACATAAGCATTAGGCCCACACACACAGGAGTATATATACTAAGAATGATATGTACAGCAGTAGATATACCAAGACTGATATGTACAGCAGTAGATATACCAAGAATGATATGTACAGCAGTAGATATACCAAGAATGATATGTACAGCAGTAGATATACCAAGAATGATATGTACAGCAGTATATATAATAAGAATGATATTTACAGCAGTAGATATACCAAGAATGATATGTACAGCAGTAGATATACCAAGAATGATATGTACAGCAGTAGATATACCAAGAATGATATGTACAGCAGTATATATAATAAGAATGATATTTACAGCAGTAGATATACCAAGAATGATATGTACAGCAGTAGATATACCAAGAATGATATGTACAGCAGTATATATAATAAGAATGATATGTACAGCAGTAGATATAATAAGAATGATATGTACAGCAGTAGATATAATAAGAATGATATGTACAGCAGTAGATATAATAAGAATGATATGTACAGCAGTAGATATACCAAGAATTATATGTACAGCAGTAGATATAATAAGAATGATATGTACAGCCATAGATATATAATAAGAATGATATGTACAATCATATATATACTAATAATGATATGTACAGCAGTAGATATATTAGAGTGAGCTATGTAAAGAATCCAGTATATACATAAATATGTGGTGTGTATAAACAGTGTAACTAAATACAATGTACAGTAGTAGAAATATCCAAATGAGCTATGTGGGCAAAACAGTATTTAAATACTCAGTGTGAAATGGGAAGCATCCAGTGGCTCAATGCCTTTATGACATGGGACAGTTCATGTATTATTTTTACTGTACCTAACTGTGAGTCATGTGTCCTACAGAAGAACAAGCAGTCTATGCTAGTGGCCTGTCAATGGACATGTTACCACAGACGAAATACACTTAAGGTACATCCCAAATAACACCCTATTCCCTACAGGGCCCATAGGGTTCTCATCAAAAGTAGTGCACTACATAGGCAATTGGGTGTCATTTTAGATTTCACAATCACACTTAAGAAATAAAACAGGCCTATACCTGTATCTGTAAATTAACTTGTTGTGTGGTCTGAGTGGAGGTGTTGTATTGGCTCAATGTTTACTAGACCTGTATCTGTAAATGAACTTGTTGTGTGGTCTGAGTGGAAGTGTTGTATTGGCTCAATGTTTACTAGACCTGTATCTGTAAATTAACTTGTTGTGTGGTCTGAGTGGAGGTGTTGTATTGGCTCAATGTTTACTAGACCTGTATCTGTAAATTAACTTGTTGTGTGGTCTGAGTGGAGGTGTTGTATTGGCTCAATGTTTACTAGACCTTTCTTTTTGAAGATATTTTTGAACAAGAATGTGTCACTTTTTTGGTTGGGCTTACGATCCATGTGCTAATGTTCTTTGGTATTTACAAAATGCAAGTGTGATCTGATGAAGTAATATTGAAGTAATAAATTATGTATTTGTTGGTTGTTATGTATCTACTAGTGTTTTTGTTTATTCATCCACTGGTTCAATAACTGAAACACATATTTTATAAAAATACTTTATCATCATCTTAAATAGTAGCGAGTAAGTAGCCCTGGCTCATAGTAATCATCGATAACCATCTGTTGTATCAGGCTATATTTGACACAAATACTAAAACAGATCGCTAACATTCTAAATCAGGGATCGGCAAAAGGCAACCTGCAGGTCAAAACTGACCCGCAAAACCTACCAGCAAAAGTTTTTGTTTTAAAAAAAAGACAAAAATCCACAGGAATTCAGCTAAAAATGTGTTTAATTCAGGAAATCTGTTCCCAAGTATTCCCACCCTGTCTTAATGTAATCAAGGTATTAAATTACAGCTGTTTTCAAATCCAATCTCATTTTGGGCTGAATTGTGTTCAATTCGGTGTACAAATTATAATTAGGTTCTGGCCACCTGACTCTCCGCTTCGACAAAATTCTGAATCTATTTGCCTACCCCATTCTAAATCAACAATGGTATTTCTATATGACAAACCATCCAGGGACCATGAGTACCTGTGCAGTCTGTTACATGATCCTACTGTGCTTTAACATAGTGTTGTTTGTACAGAGAGTTCCGAAAAGTGTCATTCCAGGTTCTGGGCCTCCGTTTCGCTCCACCAACCGTTTCTCTCTCTCTCTATGGGAAGGCATGCTGAAGCTTTATTAACCACAGGGCATGGTAAATGCACACATTAACATAAAGGGTGTAGAGTCCAACACCGAAGCAAAACAAACAGAGAAAGGCCCCTGTCACTCTCTGTAGCATGAGAAATTACCCCCTGAAGAAAAGGGAAATCACCGCTTGTACTGTATGTATGTAGCGGTCTGACGGAACTGGGGCAACCAGCTATTTCAGTATGGGAAAATGGGCCAAGAGCGTGTGACTAGGGTGAAGGGATGAAGTGAATGGAGAGATGGAGGGATGGACGGATATTGTAAAAAAAATACATTTGTTTATATCAAGGCCGTGCCTCAGTCGAAGGTTCCGAATGATCACATGTTCATGATCATCTAAATTCTGTCAATCCAGAAGACCTAGATATACTGACCCATAAAACGGACATACTTGGCATCTGACCAGAGAGAGAGAGGGGAGAGTGAGAGAGAGAGAGGGGGGAGAGCGAGAGGGGAGAGAGAGAGAGGGGAGAGCGAGAGGGGAGAGAGAGAGAGAGGAGAGAAAGAGAGAGGGGAGAGAGAGAGAGAGGGGAGAGCGAGAGGGGGGTGAGAGAGGGGAGAGAGAGAGAGAGGGGAGAGCGAGAGGGGGGTGAGAGAGAGGAGAGAAAGAGAGAGGGGAGAGAGAGAGAGGGGAGAGCGAGAGGGGGGTGAGAGAGAGGAGAGAAAGAGAGAGGGGAGAGAAAGAGAGAGGGGAGAGAGAGAGAGAGAGAGAGGGGAGAGCGAGAGGGGGGTGAGAGAGGGGAGAGAGAGAGAGGGGAGAGCGAGAGGGAGAGAGAGAGAGAGAGGAGAGAAAGAGAGAGGGGAGAGAGGGGAGAGAGAGAGAGAGGGGAGAGCGAGAGGGGGGTGAGAGAGGGGAGAGAGAGAGAGAGGGGAGAGCGAGAGGGGGGAGAGCGAGAGGGGAGAGAGAGAGAGGGGAGAGCGAGAGGGGAGAGAGAGAGAGAGAGGAGAGAAAGAGAGAGGGGAGAGAGGGGAGAGAGAGAGAGAGGGGAGAGCGAGAGGGGGGTGAGAGAGGGGAGAGAGAGAGAGAGGGGAGAGCGAGAGGGGGGTGAGAGAGAGGAGAGAAAGAGAGAGGGGAGAGAGAGAGAGGGGAGAGCGAGAGGGGGGTGAGAGAGAGGAGAGAAAGAGAGAGGGGAGAGAAAGAGAGAGGGGAGAGAGAGAGAGAGAGAGGGGAGAGCGAGAGGGGGGTGAGAGAGGGGAGAGAGAGAGAGAGGGGAGAGCGAGAGGGGGGTGAGAGAGAGGAGAGAAAGAGAGAGGGGAGAGAAAGAGAGAGGGGAGAGAGAGAGAGAGAGAGGAGAGAAAGAGAGAGGGGAGAGAGAGAGGAGAGAGAGGGGAGAACGAGAGGGGGTGAGAGAGAGGAGAGAAAGAGAGATGGAGAGAGAGAGAGAGAGAGAGGGGGGGGGTGAGAGAGAGGAGAGAAAGAGAGAGAGAGAGAGAGAGAGGGGAGAGGGGGGTGAGAGAGAGGAGAGAAAGAGAGAGAGGGGGGTGAGAGAGAGGAGAGAAAGAGAGAGGGGGAGAGAGAGAAAGCAAAAGGATAAATATAGGCGAGAGAGAGAAAGAGAGAAGGTGAAGAGGAGAGAGAAACTGAGCGCTGCTTCATTCAAACAGAAAATGTCCATCTGTTGAATTGAGATGAAAATAGCTTCACATTACACCAGCAGATAGGAGGTCATGGGTTTTAATACTGATGTAAAGGGTTCTATGGACAATGCACTACCTACCTGTGGGTATGATGGATTAATAGACCTTGGGTGGACAGGACATTAAAGTGGAATCAACACATTTCCAGATACAAGCATCTTGCTAAACCTGCAATAACATCGGCTAAATATGTGAATGTGACTAATTACATTTGATTTGATAATGAGTTCCGATAGGAAAAAGTTTAATCTTCTAAGTCTAAAACATACATCATACATTTTTCAAATTAAATTATATTACTTTTATGAAACACAGTGTTGAATGTTCAGTTTAGAATAGATACTGTGCATTACTGTAAGTCTCTCCTTCTTAATCTCTCTGGTTTCTATCAACAAGGGATAGATAGCTGTGAGGTGGAGTCATTAGCCTTCACCTAGTCTCAGTCTGAGTCCCAAATGGCAGCCTAATCCCTATTTAGTGCACTACTTTTGACCAGAACCCTATGGGTCAAAGCCTTATGGGTCAAAGCCTTATGGGTGAGAGCCTTATGGGTCAAAGCCTTATGGGTGAGAGCCTTATGGGTCAAAGCCTTATGGGTCAAAGCCTTATGGGTCAAAGCCTTATGGGTGAGAGCCTTATGGGTCCAGGTCAAAAGTAGTAGGAGCCCCATGGGCTCTGGTAAAAAGTACTGCATTATACAGTGTGTGTGTGTGTGTGTGCGTGCGTGCGTGCGTGCGTGCGTGCGTGCGTGCGTATGTGTGTGTGTGTGAACCAATATGAACCTGTGCCAGGTGAGACATTAAACAAGGGGCATCAAGGAAATATGCGCATGACAGAGAGGTTGAAACTAGCACTAACTCTAACTATAAGCCTAATGCTAACCCCCGTGCCCACCCCACCCCACCCCACCCCCGTGCCCACCCCACCCCACCCCACCCCCGTGCCCACCCCACCCCACCCCACCCCACCCCCGTGCCCACCCCACCCCACCCCACCCCACCCCCGTGCCCACCCCACCCCCGTGCCCACCCCACCCCACCCCACCCCCGTGCCCACCCCACCCCACCCCACCCCACCCCCGTGCCCACCCCACCCCACCCCACCCCACCCCACCCCCGTGCCCACCCCACCCCACCCCCGTGCCCACCCCACCCCACCCCCGTGCCCACCCCACCCCACCCCACCCCCGTGCCCACCCCACCCCACCCCCGTGCCCACCCCCGTGCCCACCCCACCCCACCCCACCCCCGTGCCCACCCCCGTGCCCACCCCACCCCACCCCACCCCCGTGCCCACCCCACCCCACCCCACCCCCGTGCCCACCCCACCCCACCCCACCCCCGTGCCCACCCCACCCCACCCCACCCCCGTGCCCACCCCCGTGCCCACCCCACCCCACCCCCGTGCCCACCCCACCCCACCCCACCCCCGTGCCCACCCCCGTGCCCACCCCCGTGCCCACCCCACCCCACCCCACACGGAAAACATCTACGCGGACCGAACAAGTGACTGTTATGCGTTTGGCAGAACACAATATTTGTGTGCAAATCTCAAATTACACTCAATGTAACAGGTAGGCATAATGTTCCTGGGGCTCTTACTGTATTCTGATCTGCAGAACAAAAACACAGCGGAACTAATTCACAACACTAGTGGTGCATCCCAGATGACTCCCTGTTGACTAAATAGTGCACTACTTTAGACTAGTCCTATGAGTCCTGGTTAAAGAATTGTACAATGAAGAGGTAGCGTCATTTGGGACACGGAACAAAATAAACAGATGACAGAGATGTTTATTTCCTTAGTTAACAGATGCTTTCAGACACTTCAGACACAAATTACAGCTAATGCCCGAATGCAGGCGCACACACGTCAAACACACACACACACACACACACACACACACACACACACACACACACACACACACACGTCACACACACACGTCACACACGTCACACACACACACACACACACACACACAGTTTAATGTCTCACCTGGCACAGGTTCATATTGGTTCACACCCACACACACACCCACACACAGTTACAAACACACACACACACACAATAGAGTGTGTAATTAACATTAAATGGTGTTAATAGTTAACAGCTTGTAGCAGACATGTCCAGATAACACATCGTCCTCAAGTGAACATTAGTCCTGTTAGTCTGAGGACCCCCACACATACACATCCACACACACACACAACCACTAATGCCACTAATAGAGGGCAGGTGTGTGACGAGGCTTGGCTAGAAAACCTCAGACGCTTTCAGAGTTTTTTCTTAAATCCACCCAAATAAATATTTTTACCTCTATGGGATCGGTCTCTATAAACCGGGACGGTTGTTGCTAACGTGCGCTAGTGATAATGGACTACAACTTTCTGGGACATAGACATGTAGTATATAGGCAGAACGCTTACATGCTTGCTAATCTAACTGCAGTGTCCAGTTTACAGTGAAAAATACCATGCTATTGTTTGAGGAGAGTGCACAACAACAAAACACTTTTATCACGGCAACTGGTTTGATACATTCACCTCTGAAGGTAAATAATGTACTTACATTCAGTAATCTTGCCCTGATTTGTCATCCTGAGGGTCCCAGAGATAAAAGGTAGCATAGTTTTGTTTGATAAAATACCTTTTTATATTCAAATGTAGGAACTGGGTTCTACAGTTTGAACCCCTGCTGTCTCTGGCCCCACATCCACAACCATCTAGAAGGTTAGTGTGGTTAGTGTATTTTCTGTGGGGAAGCTAATTATCCATCATGTAAGACATTCCAGGGAGTGTGTAAACTTAAATGTCTCATTACCATAGCATTTTTGTATGTTCTGTATAGTTATGTACTTGAAAATGTATCAATTGAACGATTCGGCACATTTGGGCAAAGTCCTGGCAGACTTGATACAAAATATTGTGTGGTGATGTTATTATTAACTGGATCAGTCTGAAACCTTTCACACACACCGCTGCCATCTGGTGGCCAACATTTACACCGATAGTCCTATCTGACTGTATGGCCTTCCTCTAGCATTTCAAAGATGATGGAACCCCCCCCCCAATTTTTATTATCTTTTACCAGATCTAATGTGTTATATTCTCCTACATTCATTTAGCATTTCCACAAACTTCAAAGTGTTTCCTTTCAAATGGTATCAAGAATATGCATATCCTTGCTTCAGGTCCTGAGCTACAGGCAGTTAGATGTGGATGTGCATTTAAGGCAGAAATTGAAAAAAAAGGGTACGATCCTTAAGAGGTTTTAAGAGGTTCAGTATAAATACTATGTGCACCTTATATGCATCTTCAACTTTGTCGTGAGGGCCTTGGATATTTGATAAAGAATGCGTTCTGTGTGTGCGTCAGTGGAAGAGTCCGTGGGAATGGAAATTTCTTCTCCGCTTTTAAATTGGATTTGAGCGTTCACTATGCCAATTGGTTTCTGTTGGATGTTACTCACCTTGACCATTACTCCACCTGGTAGCCGGGGGGAGAGCAGATATCTGACACACACACACATATACAAACACACACAAACAGGCAAAGACACCCACATACACCCCCCCGGGCACACACACACAGAGAAGGCCAGAGGAAGGAGAAGCTGTACCCTTGTATCAGACAACTTCCACCCACAGATACAACAACAGTCTTTGGAATCCTCGTCTCAATAGAACAGCTACAACAGGTTTAAACAACCTCCACCTCTCCACTTGGTCCTATAGAGAAGAGAGTCCTGAGGGGTGTGTTTAACCACCTCTACACTTGGTCCTATAGAGAAGAGAGTACTGGGGGGTGTTTAACCACCTCTACACTTGGTCCTATAGAGAAGAGAGTCCTGAGGGGTGTGTTTAACCACCTCTACACTTGGTCCTATAGAGAAGAGAGTCCTGAGGGGTGTGTTTAACCACCTCTACACTTGGTCCTATAGAGAAGAGAGTACTGGGGGGTGTTTAACCACCTCTACACTTGGTCCTATAGAGAAGAGAGTCCTGAGGGGTGTGTTTAACCACCTCTCCACTTGGTCCTATAGAGAAGAGAGTCCTGAGGGGTGTTTAACCACCTCTACACTTGGTCCTATAGAGAAGAGAGTCCTGGGGGGGGTGTTTAACCACCTCTACACTTGGTCCTATAGAGAAGAGAGTCCTGAGGGGTGTGTTTAACCACCTCTACACTTGGTCCTATAGAGAAGAGAGTACTGGGGGGTGTTTAACCACCTCTACACTTGGTCCTATAGAGAAGAGAGTCCTGAGGGGTGTGTTTAACCACCTCTACACTTGGTCCTATAGAGAAGAGAGTCCTGAGGGGTGTTTAACCACCTCTACACTTGGTCCTATAGAGAAGAGAGTCCTGAGGAGTGTGTTTAACCACCTCTACACTTGGTCCTATAGAGAAGAGAGTCCTGAGGGGTGTTTAACCACCTCTACACTTGGTCCTATAGAGAAGAGAGTACTGGGGGGTGTTTAACCACCTCTACACTTGGTCCTATAGAGAAGAGAGTCCTGAGGAGTGTGTTTAACCACCTCTACACTTGGTCCTATAGAGAAGAGAGTCCTGAGGGGTGTGTTTAACCACCTCTACACTTGGTCCTATAGAGAAGATTGTACTGGGGGGTGTTTAACCACCTCTACACTTGGTCCTATAGAGAAGAGAGTACTGAGGGGTGTTTAACCACCTCTACACTTGGTCCTATAGAGAAGAGAGTACTGGGGGGTGTTTAACCACCTCTACACTTGGTCCTATAGAGAAGAGAGTCCTGAGGAGTGTGTTTAACCACCTCTACACTTGGTCCTATAGAGAAGAGAGTCCTGAGGGGTGTGTTTAACCACCTCTACACTTGGTCCTATAGAGAAGAGAGTACTGGGGGGTGTTTAACCACCTCTACACTTGGTCCTATAGAGAAGAGAGTCCTGAGGGGTGTTTAACCACCTCTACACTTGGTCCTATAGAGAAGAGAGTACTGGGGGGTGTTTAACCACCTCTACACTTGGTCCTATAGAGAAGAGAGTACTGGGGGGGTGTTTAACCACCTCTACACTTGGTCCTATAGAGAAGAGAGTCCTGAGGAGTGTGTTTAACCACCTCTACACTTGGTCCTATAGAGAAGAGAGTCCTGAGGGGTGTGTTTAACCACCTCTACACTTGGTCCTATAGAGAAGAGAGTACTGGGGGGTGTTTAACCACCTCTACACTTGGTCCTATAGAGAAGAGAGTCCTGGGGGGTGTGTTTAACCACCTCTACACTTGGTCCTATAGAGAAGAGAGTCCTGAGGGGTGTTTAACCACCTCTACACTTGGTCCTATAGAGAAGAGAGTCCTGAGGGGTGTTTAACCACCTCTACACTTGGTCCTATAGAGAAGAGAGTACTGGGGGGTGTTTAACCACCTCTACACTTGGTCCTATAGAGAAGAGAGTCCTGGGGGGTGTGTTTAACCACCTCTACACTTGGTCCTATAGAGAAGAGAGTACTAAGGGGTGTATTCTGGTATTGAGAAGTGGAGGGGTTAGTGGATGGATTACCTTGTAGAATACATTTTACATCCTGTTTTTCATCTGCATGAGGGAGAATAGAGGGAGATGGAGGAGAAAAGGAAAGCGGAAAGAGGTTGTTATCTCTCTCTTTCTTTCTGTCCATAAGGGATTTATTCACCATCTCTGTCATTTTGGAAACATATTAGGTGTACTGCGTGTCAGTATAACTTCTATCAGATGGTCTTTAATGAAAACTATTCATTTTGACTCTCAAATGACTCTCAATGCTTGGGTTTTTACATGGCATATTTTATTTCTGGAACCTGCGTATGACTGTATGACTGTATGAGGGAAGATGAGGTCTTCATTCGCACGACAATATCTTCATGTCTTCTGTTTCACCACAATATCTTCATGTCTTCTGTTTCACCACAATATCTTCATGTCTTCTGTTTCACCACAATATCTTCATGTCTTCTGTTTCACCACAATATCTTCATGTCTTCTGTTTCACCACAATATCTTCATGTCTTCTGTTTCACCACAATATCTTCATGTCTTCTGTTTCACCACAATATCTTCATGTCTTCCGTTTCAACACAATATCCAGTGGGAAGGGTCCATTAGGCCTGACTTTTGACCTTTTGTGCTTCTCCCTTCCACTTCCGAACTCTCACTGCCCTGAGAGAAACAAAACACACACACACACACACACACACACACACACACACACACACACACACACACACACACACACACACACACACACACACACACACACACACACACACACACAGTGGATGGAGAGACTGGATGGTTTTGGAATTCTCTACTGTTGACACATCACTCAACACCTCTGATTGGGTCAACTCAAACCACCTAATATGTGGGCTAGAGGATGCCTGTTAAGAATTTACAGAGACATTGCCTGTATCTTTGTGTGCTATACTCGGCCTTGTCTCAGGATGGTATAAGTTGGTGGTTGAAGATATCCCTCTAGTGGTGTGGG
The DNA here is from genome assembly GCF_045679555.1 of Salvelinus alpinus. Classification (NCBI taxonomy): domain Eukaryota; kingdom Metazoa; phylum Chordata; class Actinopteri; order Salmoniformes; family Salmonidae; genus Salvelinus; species Salvelinus alpinus. The sequence continues at coordinate 74,591,713 of NC_092092.1, forward strand.
GGCTGTGCTTTGGCAAAGTGGGTGGGGTTATATCCTGCCTGTTTGGCCCTGTCTGGGGGTATCATCGCATGGGGCCACAGTGTCTCCTGACCCCTCCTGTCTCAGCCTCCAGTATTTATGCTCCAGTAGTTTACGTGTCGGGGGGCTAGGGTCAGTCTGTTGTATCAGGAGTACTTCTCTTGTCTTATCCAGTGTCCTGTGTGAATTTAAGTATGTTCTCTCTAATTCTCTCTAATTCTCTCTTTCTTTCTCTCTCTTGGAGGACCTGAGCGCTAGGACCATGCCTCAGGACTACCTGGCATGATGACTCCTTGCTGTCCCCAGTCCACCTGGCCGTGCTGCTGCTCCAGTTTCAACTGTTCTGCCTGCGGCTATGGAACCCTGACCTGTTCACCGGACGTGCTACCTGTCCCAGACCTGCTGTTTTCAACTCAGCAGGAACGGTAGAGACAGCAGGAACGGTAGAGATAGTCTTAATGATCGGCTTTGAAAAGCCAACTGACATTTACTCCTGAGGTGCTGACTTGTTGCACCCTCGACAACTACTGTGATTATTATTATTTGACCATGCTGGTCATTTATGAACATTTGAACATCTTGGCCATGTTCTGTTCTAATCTCCACCCGGCACAGCCAGAAGAGGACTGGCCACCCCTCATAGCCTGGTTCCTCTCTAGGTTTCATCCTAGGTTTTGGCCTTTCTAGGGAGTTTTTCCAAGCCACCGTGCTTCTACACCTGCATTGCTTGCTGTTTGCGGTTTTAGGCTGGGTTTCTGTACAGCACTTTGAGATATCAGCTGATGTAAGAAGGGCTATATTTGATTTGATATAGAATTTTTAATAGGAGTCGTCTTTTCGCTGCTATATTTTCTGGCACCGTTCCACACACATCATGTGGGCTGAGAGACGGTTTCTCTGCATATGGACGCATTGTACTATACACACAGACACAGACAGGGAATGACATACCAGTGGTTTTCAGTAACACCCAGGGAGGTGGACAAATGTGTCATAGCCAGAGGATTTATGACGCTGCAGGTCAGGAGAGAAGATGTCCAGAAGGTGTCTGTTCTGAAAACAGAGAAGCAGGGAGGGTGACATACATACAGTACATGCAGCCACACACACACGCACACACACACACACACAGTGCATTTGGAAGGTATTCAAACCCTTTTAATTTTTCCACATTTTGTTACGTTACAGCCTTATTCTAAAATGAATTGAATTGGTTTTTTTCCTTCATCAATCTACACAATACATTTTTAGCAAATATATTAAAAATGTAAAACTGAAATATCAAGTATTCAGACCCTTTAATCAAATCAAACTTTATTTGTCACATGCGCTGAATACAACAAGTTTATTCCTTACCGTGAAATGCTTACTTACAAGCCCTTAACCAGCAGTGTAGTTCAAGAAATAGAGTTAAGAAATGATTTACCAGATAAATTAAAGTAAAAAATGTAATAATAATGAAAAGTAACACAATAACATAACAATAACGAGGCTATATACAGGGGGTACCAGTACCGAGTCAGTGTGCGGGGGTACAGGTTAGAGGTATTTGTACATGTAAGTAGGGGTGAAGTGACTATGCATAGATGTTACGGATACAGGTATCCTGTGTGTGTATTTATTTTCTCTCCTTCTCCTCTCACAGGTGACAATCATCATTCCCCAATCAGTCACCAATCAGTCGCTAATCAGAAGACACCTGCTCCTTTTCCATTACCCAATCACATTCCCTTTCCCTTGGTTTAAAAACCCTGTCAGTTGTTTTCTCTGGAGCTCAATTGCTCTGTCATGCAATCTCTCTCTTGAGGTTTGCGACTACATGTCACTTTGTCCGTTACCCTGTGAGTATTGTTTTGTTATGGTGTTTGACTGTTTGTTTGATGGTGGGAAAAGGGGGTACCAAGATAAGTCGCCCATGGGCATACACTACCCGTAGGAATACTTTGTCTAAGAACACTAGTTAGAACTGGGTGGACCACCCACTGTATTTTTGGTTAGTTAGTTAGCTGTATTGCAGTAGGCTAGTCTAGCTTAGGGGTGTTTTTGGATATTTGTTTCTTTCCTTGGGTCCAGCTCAGCCCCTTTTCCTGCCTCCCCCCCCCCCCCCCCTTACTGTGTGTTTACCAAATAAACTGAGTGTGATGGTAATTTAGTTGTCTGGTTTTTTGTTCTCTTACGTTTTCACTATTATAATTTGCATGAGTTATGTTACGGGTCTCGTTACCATCCCCCCCTTTGAGTATTGAGTAGCTTGGATGAAAGGTGCCCATTGTAAACAGCCAGCTCCTCAGTCTCAGTTGCTAATATATGCATATTATTATTAGTATTGGATAGAAAACACAAGTTAAGTCTGTGAGATTAATTAAATCTGTGAGATTAACAGAACTCATATGGCAGGCAAAAACCTGAAGTTCCACTTCTTGTTTGGATTTTTTTTTCTGGGTGTGCCATATTTTCAACCAAGCTCTCATTGAAAATACAGAGATATGGATGGGTTTTCACTTCCTACGGTTTCTTTCCAAACGAGGAATAATTTATATTCTAGTTTCGGGGGCTGAGAAATAGGCAGTTTCAAATGGTTACGCCTTTTTAGCCAAAAGTGAAAACTGCGCCCCCTAGTTCTAAGAGGTTACATTAACTAGTTATTCTCATAACTATCTGACTTTCTAATGTTAGTCTCAGGGACCTAAGTTACACTCTACAGTAGTTTCAGATTGAAGTCAAGATGCTGAGTTAGCGAAACAGACATTGTATTGTTGGAAGGTGAACCTTCACCCCAGTCTGAGGTTCTGAGCACTCTGGAGCAGGCTTTCATCAAAGATCTCTCTGTACCTTGCTCTGTTCATCTTTCCCTCGATCCTGACTAGTCTCCAAGTCCCTGCTGCTAAAAACCATACCCACAGCATGATGCTGCCAGCACCATTCTTCACCGTAGGGATGGTGCTAGGTTTCCTCCAGATGTGACGCTTGACATTCAGGCCAAAGAGTTCAATCTTGGTTTCATCAGACCAGAAAAGCTTGTTTCTTATGGTCTGGGAGTCCTTTAGGTGCCTTTTGGCAAACTCCAATCGAGCTGTCATGTACTTTTTACTGAAGAGTCGCGTCCATCTAGTGGCTTGATTGGTGGTGCTGCAGAGACGGTTGTCCTTCTGAAAAGTTATCCTATCTCCTCAGAGGAAATCTTGAGCTCTGTCAGAGTGACCATTGGGTTCTTGGTCACCTCTCTGACCAAGGCCCTTCTCCCTCGAATGCTCAGTTCGGACAGGCGGTCAGCTCTAGGAAGAGTCTTGGTGGTTCCAAACTTCTTCCATTTAACTTTGGGCTAGGCGTACCTCAAGCGACCCACCTCAACAACATCCGGTGAAATTGCAGAGCGCCAAATTCGAATGACAGAGATCGTAATAAACTTTCATAAATTAGTGTCATACATCATTTAAAAGAAACTTCTTGTTAATCCAGCCGCGTTGTCAGATTTCAAAAAGGCTTTACGGCGAAAGCACACCATGCGATTATCTGAGGACAGCGTCCCGCATACAAACGCATTAAATACATTTTCCAACCAAGCAGATGCATCACAAAAGTCAGAAATAGCGATCTTTGAAGATCTTCATCTGGTTGCAATCACAGGGATCTCTGTTACATAACAAATGGTCCTTTTGTTCGATAAAGTCCTTTATATCCCAAAAAAGTATGTTTATTTAATTCACCAGTTTCCCCTCGTTCAAAATGCATACAAAACTAATCCCAAATGTTACCAATGAACTTGGTCCAAACATGTCAAACAACGTTCCTAATCAATCCTCAGGTACCCTAATGTAAATAAACAATAAAATTTAAGACGGAAAATAGTATATTCAATACCGGAGACTGCGCGCCCTCACCAGAGCGGGTCACAATCATTTTCCAACCAAGCAGATGCATCACGAAAGTCAGAAATAGCTCTTAAAATAAATCGCTTACCTTTTGACGATCTTCATCTTTTTGCAATCCCAAATGTCCCAGTTACACAATAAAAGAAATTTGTTCGATAAAGTCCTTATCCCAAAAATGTCCAACATGCCTACAAAGGAATGGAAAAAGTAACCTGTAAACTTGGTCCAAACATTTCAAACAACATTTGTAATCCAACCTCAGGTACCCTAATATGTAAATAATCGATAAAATTTAAGACGGAATAAACTCTTTCCAATACCGGAGAAAAACAAAGGACCGCGCAGTCATTCACGCGCACCAAAATACGAGTCCTTCTGAGTGACACTTAGAAAGAATACGAATACTTCATTTTTCAAAAAAAAAGAACAATTTCTTAAGACTGTTGACATCTAGTGGAAGCCATAGGAACTGTAATCTGGGTCCAAATAATTCGGCTTTCCAATAGAAAAGTATTGGAAAGTTGAATGACCTCAAAATGTTATTGGATGGATTGTCCTCGGTTTTGCCTGCCAAATCAGTTCTGTTATACACAGACATTATTTTAACAGTTTTAGAAACTTTAATGTGTTTTCTAACCAATTCTACCATGCATATCCTAGCTTCTGGGCCTGAGTAACAGGCAGTTTACTTTGGGCACCTCAGTCATTAAACTTCCGAATACTGCCCCCTATCCCTAAAAAGTTTTAAGAATGATGGAGGCCACTGTGTTCTTGGGGACCTTCAACGCTGCAGAAATGTTTTGGTACCCTTCCCCAGATCTGTGCCGCGACATAATCCTGTCTCGGAGCTTTATGGACAATTCCTTCAACCTCATGGCTTGGTTTTTGCTCTGACATGCACTGTCAACCGTGGGACCTTATATAGACAGGTGTGTACTTTTCCAAATCATGTCCAATCAATTGAATTTACCACAGGTGGACTCATATCAAGTTGTTGAAACAGCTCAAGGATGATCAATGGAAACAGGATGCACCTTTGCTCAATTTTGAGTCTTATAGCAAAGGGTCTGAATACGTATGTAAATAAGGTATTACTGTTTTTTCTTTGTCATAAATTTGCAAAACTTTCTAAACCTGTTTTCGCTTTGTCATTTTGGGGTATTGTATGTACATTGATGAGGATTTATTTTTGTTTAATCCATTTTAGAATAAGGCTATGGAAAAGTCAAGGGCTCGGAATACTTTCTGAATGCATAGTATGTTTACATTGCCAAATCAAGTGAAGTAGATAATCGCTCTCTCGTTCAAGGCTTGGTGTTAGCTTGCTGTTATCTGGAGGGCAGTTCTGTGTTGCGTGGTCTGTCTCTCTCTAGATCGCCCCCCCCCCTCCCCTCTCTCTCTCTCTCAAGGCTGCTGTGATGTCATTGTTCGGGCAGTCAGGCTCAATACTCATTTCAGATGCCAGCTGAATACACAATAGAGCCAATCAATGTCAGACTCATTGCCTGGCACACCTGACCACACATCTGAATACTTCCAGTCAATCCCTAACAACATAACCATCTTTCACTTCTTTCTTTCACTCTATTTAAACAATCTGTTTGTCTTGTTGAAGCAAAATCTTCTGTGCCAAAAATCACAAAACGTGTGAGTGCTTTGTGGCAAATTCATAGCATATTATTTAAAGCAGGTTTGTTAGATGGAACCAAAGTCCAAAGACACTGTGGCCCTCGAGTTGAGCACCACTGTCGTAGTTGAACCTTCTACGATATAATGTGCATCCCTGTGTGCTATTCCCTACAAAGTACACTACTTTTGACATTTAGGCCCTGGTGATAAGTATTCCACTGTTACATCCATTGCCTGTTTGCCTAAGGCTGATGCCACGCAAGTTCTTGTACATGCGTACACACACACTCGCATTCAAACGCACACACATGGACATACGCACACATACACTCAAGAAAATAGTGCCATACATGCCCTAAAACATATTCAGTTGGCCTTCCTCTTATGATTTTTGTTGTCCTTAATGTCTTTTGTTTTTTGCGTTTTCTGTTTTTCTTTGTCTTTTTTCTCTTGTTATTTTTGTTGGTTGTTGGCGCATTGAGGGAGATTGCATGTTTTAAAATTCTATTTAAAAAAAAATGCGCCAACAACCAACAAAAGGGACAACAAAAATCATAATATATATATATAAAAAGGTAAAATGTAATAAAAAAATAAGGTGAAATTTATGATGCAAGAAGAGTCTAAATACTGTTTATAAGTTTCCCGTACAGGTAAGTGAACTTTCTGGTACTGTGTGTTTCTGTCTGCGAGGATGTGATATAATGGTACGCCCTCCTCTCCAGCAGGCTATCCCTCAGCTCCTCTGTACTCCCTCCTCTCCAGCAGGCTATCCCTCAGCTCCTCTGTACTCCCTCCTCTCCAGCAGGCTATCCCTCAGCTCCTCTGTACTCCCTCCTCTCCAGCAGGCTATCCCTCAGCTCCTCTGTACTCCCTCCTCTCCAGCAGGCTATCCCTAAGATAAACAGTGTGACACCAGCCTCTGTCACCCTGTGAAGGGAAGATAAACAGCGTGACACCAGCCTCTGTCACCCAGCGTGACATCAGGGTACGACATAGCTAATGACTCTACCTGTCAATCAAAGTAGGATTCTGGAAATTTGTGAACTCTGAGATGCTCCACAGACTTTCTCACTCCTCTTGACTCTTAAAACCCTAAAACGTTAAACTCTTCCTGAAAATTGTAGTCCAGACTATCATGAAGATGTTTTATTTGATTCTTGTTTGTTTTGCTTTTTCAAGCACTTTGAGATTCTTTCAGTAAGGAAAAGTGCTGTAGAAGTTGAATACATAATTATTATTATTAGATGTCGCATTCATCATCATTTACCCTGCCTACACTTTAGAATAGATTTTTACAGTCAATGTCTCACTGTATTGGTGATGTGTCCTACATGAATCCTCTGTCTGACCAGTATGACTGTTTGGAATAACATGTGTCATTTCAGTAGACATCCAATCACACTTCAAATAAATGGTAAGAACACATGGACGAATCAATAGAGATGGTATGTGTATGGGGATTGGTCACAGTAACACAACATATCACACATCCTCACACCCGTAGACGCACACAAACACGGAAGAATACACAAAAAATCAATCAGGACAGTGAAAAAATATAACGCATGTACAAACACTCACTAAAGCTGTATTCATCTTCTCCAGTACATGATGTGATGTAGGGCCTTGGACACTGTAGTAGACTTGACAGTATGGATGAACTGTGGCAATATATCAGAGAGTATGACATCTCTGAGATAATCTGGCAGGTGCAGGCATGTCTAACACACTTCAGGAAGGGGAGTGTTTCTTAATAATAAATGTAATGTATTTTAGATGACTCAACCTTTCTTCATAGAGAAGAGGTTTGAACGATACCGTTGAAGTCGGAAGTTAACGTACACCTTAGCCAAATACATTAACTCAGTTTTTCACAATTCCTGACATTTAATCCAAGTAAAAATTCCCTGCCTTAGATCGTTAGGATCACCACTTTATTTTAAGAATGTGAAATGTCAGAATAATAATAGAGAATTATTTATTTCAGCTTTAATGTCTTTCATCACATTACCAGTGGGTCAGAAGTTTACATACACTCAATTCATATTTGGTAGCATTGCCTTTAAATTGTTTAACTTGAGTCAAACGTTTTGGGTAGCCTTCCACAAGCTTCCCACAATAATTTGGGTGAATTTTGGCCCATTACTCCTGACAGTGTAACGGTGTTCCTCTCTCTCTTCATACGAAGAGGAGGAGTAGTGATTCGACCAAGGCGCAGCGGGTTGTGAATACATAATGAATTTATTAGAACACGACGAAAAAACAAACTATACTTGAACAAACTAACAAAACAAATAAACGATGCAGACAGACCTGAACACGAACTTACATATAACGTGAAGAACGCATGAACAGGAACAGACTACATAAAACAAACAAACCGAAAACAGTCCCGTGTGGTGCACAGACACAGACACAGACACGGAAGACAACCACCCACAAACAAACAGTGTGAAAACACCTACCTTAATATGACTCTCAATCAGAGGAAATGAAAAACACCTGCCTCTAATTGAGAGCCATATTAGGTCACCCTTTAAACCAACATAGAAACAGAAAACATTGAAATGCCCACCCACACTCACGCCCTGACCGACTAACACATACAAAACAACAGAAAATAGGTCAGGAACGTGACAGACAGAGCTGGTGTAACTGAGTCAGGTTTGTAGGCCTCCTTGCTCGTACATGCTTTTTCAGTTCTGCCCACAAATGTTCTATAGGATTGAGGTCAAGGCTTTGTGCTGGCCATTCCAATACCTTGACTTTGTTGTCCTTAAGCCATTTTGCCACAACTTTGGAAGTATGCTTGGGGTCATTGTTCATTTGGAAGACCCATTTGCGACAAAGCTTTAACTTCCTGACGGATGTCTTGAGATGAACCCCCGTGATTCACGGTTGGGATGGTGTTCTTCGGCTTGCAAGCATCCCGCTTTTTCCTCCAAACATAGCGATGGTCATTAAAGCCGAACAGTTCTATTTTGTTTCATCAGACTAGAGGACATTTCTCAAAAGTACAATCTTTGTCCCCATGTGCTGTTGCAAACCGTAGTCTGGCTTTTTTATGGCGGTTTTGGAGCAGTGTTCTGGGACTGATTTGCACTTTTCGCACCAAAGTACGTTCATCTTTAGGAGACAGAACGCGTCTCCTTCTTGAGTGGTATGGGGGCTGCTGGTCCCATGGTGATTATACTTGCGTACTATTGTTTGTACAGATGAACGTGGTACCTTCAGGCATTTGAAAATTGTTCCCAAGGATGAACCAGACTTGTGGAGGTCTACAATTTATTTTCTGAGATCTTGGCTGATTTCTTTTGATTTTCTCATGATATCAAGCAAAGAGGCACTGAGTTTGAAGGTAGGCCTTGAAATACAGCCACAGGTACACCTCCAATTGACTCAGGCTAATTGAAATCATCTATCAGAAGCTTCTAAAGCCATGACATCATTTTCTGGAATTTTCCAAGCTGTTTAAAGGCCCAGTCAACTTAGTGTATGTAAACTACTGACCCACTGAAATTATGAAACATTGAAATAAAGTGAAATAATCTGTCTGTAAACAATTTTTGGGAAAAATTACTTTTGCTCAAAGTTGATGTCCTCACCAAAACGATGGCTTGTTAAAACCTCTTACAGCTACCCCTTCTTTCAATTTCCACCTGAAGACATACCCAAATCTAACTGCCTCTGGCTCAGGCCCAGAAGCAAGGATATGCATATTCTTGGTACCATTTGAAAGAAAACACTCTGAAGTTTGTGTGAATGTGAATTGAATGTAGGAGAATATAACACAATAGATCTGGTTTAGATAATACAATGAAAAAAACATACGTTTTTTTTATTTTTTATTGTTGTATCTTTAAAATGAACAAGATAAAACAAACATTCAGATACGAATATGGGGACAATTTCAGTGGAAAACATTACACGGAAACAGTACTTGTGCAAAGTTTCAGAATGATAACTTCCAAAATGAGTGTGCTACATGACATTTATCATGAAGTCACCCAGGTGTCCCACACAAGTAGCCCAAATGTACCCAAGTGGCCAACTTGGTGAAGGTATACATTTTGAAACAAATAACTATATACAAAATATTCTAACACACCCCCCCAAAAAAATGGAGGGAAAAAAATATTAAACAAAATATGAAGAAAAAAGATATATACATTTACAAAATAACATGGGTAACTATTTACACACTTTCAATATTTGGAAGACCCTCAGTCCTCTATCAAATCTATTTATATAGCCCTTCGTACTTTAGCTGATATCTCAAAGTGCTGTACAGAAACCCAGCCTAAAACCCCAAACAGCAAGCAATGCAGGTGTAGAAGCACGGTGGCTAGGAAAAACTCCCTAGAAAGGCAAAAACCTAGGATGAAACCTAGAGAGGAACCAGGCTATGAGGGGTGGCCAGTCCTCTTCTGGCTGTGCCGGGTGGAGATTATAACAGAACAGATTTTCTAACGCACTAATAATCACAGTGGTTGTAGAGGGTGCAACAGGACAGCACCTCAAGAGTAAATATGAACAGTGTACTTTACACATTTCATTAAATTTTTATATATTGCATATAAAATGTAAAAACAATCACAAATAATATTTTATATTATTAATTTCAAACAACGGCATTAGCATGAGAAGAACTTACCAGTCCAAAACAATGTCCTCTCCGTTCAAAAAATATGCTTCCATTTGAGTCATGGTTGCTAACTGAGTCGTCTTCCAAAAGCATATGTTTCACTTTCACGATCAATTTCCTCTATAATTTTGTCTACATTCGTATATCTAGTCTTAGATTTAGCTTTCCCTGACTTATTCGCCATGATGTTTGATATAAACAGCTGAAGATGCGTGTTACCGGAATAGTGCTGTGCGTAACGAGCTTGGCTCCTTCCAGTATGAATCTTCAATGGCGAATGACCGTCTTTACGCCGGAGTTTACTACATGGGTTGGTCTTCCAACACAGAAACATTACATATTGCCGTTTACCTCTGCTCATTGGCTATCTACCCAGCTAGATTTCAAGACGACCAGGGGTCATTGGGTTAAAATACAGTCAATCAACGAAACAGCGGTCATATAATTGCTGCACAATGAGGTCGTTACTTGTCTTCCAATCGGTTTCTTTGGGTCAATACGTCCCGCGAAATGACCCATCAAGTTTGGTTGTGTTACAAACAAACAGTTGATTGCAAGGAAACCAAACATGACTCGATAAAGTCAGGTTTAGTCTGTGTATTTACGTCGAATGTTTCGTCAAATTGAATGACACGAAATTCAACGAGATAAGCGTTCACAAAATGTTTAACCGAACAAAAGACCATTCATTGTGTAACAATGAGCCTTGGGATTGCAAACAGAGCAAGATCTTCAAAGGTAAACGATTTATTTCATTGCAATCTGTGATTTTGTTACGCCTGTGCTGGTTGAAATAGTATTTTGGTATGGGGATCTGTGCTCAGATAATCGCATCGTATTCTTTCGCAGTAAATCCTTTTTTAAATCTGACAACGCAGTTGGATTAGCAAGATTCTAGGCTTTTGAAGCATGTGAGACACTTGTATTTTCAGGAATGTTTAATATGACTATTTGTGGCGATCACCGTATGTTGTCGAATTTAAACCCGGTACCGGTATCCGTAGCGCAGAGAAGTTAACAAGAAATTTGTGGAGTGGTTGAAAAACGAGTTTTAATGACTCCAACCTAAGTGTATGTAAACTTCCGACTTCAACTGTATTTGCAATAGAGAGCTTATCGCACGATATTCCATATGGCATTGTTATGGTCCCAAATGTCACCCTATTCCCTTTAGAGTGCACTACTTTTGACCAGGGCTCATTATAGTGACTAGGGAACATTATAGTGCACTACTTTTGACTAGAACACATTATATTGCACTCTTTTTCACTAGGGCTCATTAGGCTGTGGTCAAAAGTAGTGCACTATGTAAGCAATAGTGTGCCATTGGGATGCAGATTTGTGCTACATCTCCACTTTGTCAACCACTTTGAAAAGAATGTTGACATCTGCTCCTCATTCAATGAGCCTATTGAGTCCACTGGTCCCACTCACACAGAACTATCCTATGCCTTGACCTCTTTCTCCCCTCTCTCTCCAGATGAAATCTTGCAACTGTTGAGGTCCAGCTTCTCGACAACCTGCTCACTCAACCACATCCCCTCCTCCCTTGTCCAGACCATCTCTGGAAACCTTCCCTCATCAAATCATCCCTGACCGCTGGATGAGTTCCCTCTGACTTCAAAATGGCTAGAGTCGCTCCCCTCCTCAAGAATCCAACACTCAACCCATCTGACATCATAAACTACAGACCAATATCCCTTCTATCTTTTATTTTCAAAACACTTCAGCGTGTTGTCTCTGACCAACTCTCTCGCTATCTGTCTTCGAACAATCTTCTTGAACCTAACCAGTCAGGCTTCAAGACGGGTCACTCAAATGAGACTGCTCTTCTCTGTCACGGATGCTCTCTGCACAGCCAAAGCCGACTCTCTCTCCTCTGTTCTCATCCTCCTAGATCTATCTGCTGCCTTCAACACTGTGATCCATCAGTTCCTCCTCTCCACCCTCTCAGGGCTGGGCGTCTCAGGCTCTGCCTCCTCTCCACCCTCTCAGGGCTAGGCATCTCAGGCTCTGCCTCCTCTCCACCCTCTCAGGGCTAGGCGTCTCAGGCTCTGCCTCCTCTCCACCCTCTCAGGGCTGGGCATCTCAGGCTCTGCCTCCTCTCCACCCTCTCAGGGCTAGGTGTCTCAGGCTCTGCCTCCTCTCCACCCTCTCAGGGCTAGGTGTCTCAGGCTCTGCCTCCTCTCCACCCTCTCAGGGCTAGGTGTCTCAGGCTCTGCCTCCTCTCCACCCTCTCAGGGCTGGGTGTCTCAGGCTCTGCCTCCTCTCCACCCTCTCAAGGCTAGGCGTCTCAGGCTCTGCCTCCTCTCCACCCTCTCAGGGCTGGGCGTCTCAGGCTCTGCCTCCTCTCCACCCTCTCAAGGCTAGGCGTCTCAGGCTCTGCCTCCTCTCCACCCTCTCAGGGCTAGGTGTCTCAGGCTCTGCCTCCTCTCCACCCTCTCAGGGCTGGGCATCTCAGGCTCTGCCTCCTCTCCATCCTCTCAGGGCTGGGCATCTCAGGCTCTGCCTCCTCTCCATCCTCTCAGGGCTGGGCGTCTCAGGCTCTGCCTCCTCTCCACCCTCTCAGGGCTAGGCGTCTCAGGCTCTGCCTCCTCTCCACCCTCTCAGGGCTAGGCGTCTCAGGCTCTGCCTCCTCTCCACCCTCTCAGGGCTGGGCGTCTCAGGCTCTGCCTCCTCTCCACCCTCTCAGGGCTGGGCGTCTCAGGCTCTGCCTCCTCTCCACCTTCTCAAGGCTAGGCGTCTCAGGCTCTGCCTCCTCTCCACCTTCTCAAGGCTGGGCATCTCAGGCTCTGCCTCCTCTCCACCCTCTCAGGGCTGGGCGTCTCAGGCTCTGCCTCCTCTCCACCTTCTCAGGACTGGGCATCTCAGGCTCTGCCTCCTCTCTACCCTCTCAGGGCTGGGCGTCTCAGGCTCTGCCTCCTCTCCACCCTCTCAGGGCTAGGCGTCTCAGGCTCGCCTCCTCTCCACCTTCTCAAGGCTAGGTGTCTCAGGCTCTGCACACTCATGGATTGCGTCATACCTGCCAGACCGCTCCTACCAGGTGATGTGGACAGCATCTGTGTCTGCACCATGTACTCTCACTACTGGTGTCACCCAGGGTTCTAGGCCCTCTCCTCTTCTCTCTATACACCAAGTCACTCGGCTCCATCATATCTTCACGTGGTCTCCTATTATTGCTATGCGGATGACACTCAACTACTTTTCTCTTCTGACACCCAGGTGGCAGATATCTCAGCTTGGATGTCGGCCCACCACTTTAAGCTCAAACTCGACAAGATGGAGCCTCTCTGCCTCCTAGGGAAGGCCTACCTGCTACAAGACCTCTCCATCACGGTTGACAACTCCATGGTGTCCCCCTTCCAGAGTGCAAAGAAGCTTGTCGTAACCCTGAACAATACCCTGTCATTCTCTGCAAACATTAAAGCAGTGCATCGCTCCTGCAGGTTCATGCTCTGCAACATCCGTAGAGTACGACCCTACCTCACACAGGAAGCGGCGCAGGTCCTAATCCAGGCACTTGTCATCTCCCGTCTTGACTAGTGCAATTCACTGTTGGCTGGGCTCCCCACTTGTGCCATCAAACCCCTGCAATTTATCCAGAATGCTACAACCTGCCTGGTGTTCAACCTTCCCAGCTTCTCCCATGTCACCCCGCTCCCAGTCCAAGCTCTCAGCCCAGTCCAAGCTCTTCTCTGTCCTGGCACCCCAATGGTAGAACTATCTTCCCCCTGAAGCTAGGACAGCAGAGTCCCTGCCCATCTTCAGAAAACAACTGAAACCCTACCTCTTCAATAGTATCTTAAATAATCCCACAGCCCCCCCCCCCCCCCCCCCACGCCTAACCTGCAAGTCTCTCTGGATAAGTGTCTAGTAAATGACTAAAATATCAAATGTAAATATACCCCCAACTGCATCTGAAATACATAATCCGCTTCACAATCTGGCCACTGGAGTACAGAACTAATTTAACAATCATGAGCTTCGACCTCTCAGAAGGACCACAAGACCACACACAAAAAGCTTTTCAACTCCACATCCATAACTCACAAGACAATGGAACAACACAAGCCTTATTTGAACATGTTTACTAAGAATCCTAAATCAAGCCAGGTCTAAATAAGGACACTGAAATGTCTCATACCCGAATAGCTTGAAGTGTGTTTGATACCTTCACATACTCAGACTGTAAAGTGAAGAATATTTGCTCAAACATCCCTAAGCTACTGCCACCATCTAGTGGTGAAATATAAGTGTTGCAGGTGCTCTATCTCACATCTGCCGGCAGCAGTCTTGGGGAACATATGTCAGAGAAAGAAGCGAAAGGGAGGCATTTAATTGGTTCCTTTTGTCTGGAACATATATAGTCAATAAACTAAGTAGACCAGACCCAGTTTCTATCGCATTGGTGCCTATGTTAGAACCACCCCTTAACTTCTCTAGGATAGGGGGCAGCATTTTCACGTTTGGATGAAAAGCATACCCAAATTCAACTGCCAGCTACTCATCCCCAGAAGATAAGATATGCATATTGTTAGTAGATTTGGATAGAAAACACTGAAGTTTCTAAAACTGTTTGAATCATGTCTGTGAGTATAACAGAACTTATTTAGTAGGCGAAACCCCGAGGACAAACCATTCAGAATTTTTTTCACTCTTTTCAATGGATTTTCATTGGGAAACCAGATTTCGAATCGACCTGCTTGCAGTCCCTACCGCTTCCACCGGATGTCAACAGTCTTGAGAAATTGGTTGAGGTTATTCCTTTGTGTAATGAAGAAGTACGGCCATCTTGAATGAGAGTCACATTAAGTGTTCTGTTAGATAGAAGCGCGTGAGCAGAACGCTGGCTATAGTTGGTTTTAATCCTGTATTGAACCAGATCATCCCGTCTTCAATTTTATCGATTATTAACGTTAAATACCTAAAGTTGTATTACAAAAGTAGTTTGACATTTTTTGGCAAAGTTTATACGTAACCTTTGAGATATTTTGTAGTCACGTTTGAGCAATTTGGAAGGATCTGGATCAAACGCGCCAAAAAAATTACATTTTGGATATCGACGGAATTAATCGAACAAAAGGACCATTTGTGATGTTTATGGGACATATTGGAGTGCCAACAACAGAAGCTCGTCAAAGGTAAGGCATGAATTATATTTTTATTTCTGCGTTCTGTGTCGCGCCTGCAGGGTTGAAATATGCTTCTCTCTCTTTGTTTACAATGGTGCTATCCACAGATAATAGCATTGTTTGCTTTCGCCGAAAAGCCTATTTGAATTCTGACATGTTGGCTGGATTCACAACCAGTGTAGCTTTAATTTGGTAACTTTCATGTGTGATTTAATGAAAGTTTAATTTTTATAGTAATTTTCATAGTAATTAATTTGAATTTGGCGCTCTGCATTTTCTCTGGCTTTTTGCCAAGTGAGACAGTAGCGTCCCGCCTAAACTCCGATTTTTGGATATAAATATGAACTTTACTGAACAAAACATACATGAAGTCCTATGAGTGTCATCTGATGAAGATTATCGAAGGTTAGTGATTAATTTGATCTCTATTTCTGCTTTTTGTTACTACTCTCTTTGGGTGGAAAAATGGCTGTGTTTTCTGTGGCTGGAAAAATGGCTGTGTTTTCTGTGGCTATCTACTGACCTAACATAATCGTTTGGTGTGCTTTTGCCGTAAATCCTTTTTGAAATCCGACATGTTGGCTGGATTCACAACAAGTGTAGCTTTAATTTGGTGTCTTTCATGTGTGATTTCATGAAAGCTTGAAAATGTAGAGTAATATATTTGAATTTGGCGCTATGCATTTTTACTGGCTTTTGGCCAAGTGGGACGTTAGCTTCCCACATATCCTAGAGAAGTTAAATGGGGCTGGGGCAAAACTGACACTAATCATGCCCTCGAGGACTGGAATTGCCCACTCCTGCCTGAAGTGGACAGGAACTGTGATGCATTTTTTTATGGTAAACAGCCTTTACTGGATATCTTCATTTATCCACCATCTTTGAATTGTGTGATCTGGGGCCACGGTGACATAAAATACACACTATCACAGGACTGTAGTTTTATTACCCGTTAAGGGGAAGTGGAATTATAAGATGTGGGCCTCTTCTTCTTTTTTTTAACACAATAGGTACTTCCTGTCAGACAGGGATTAGACTGACGGGGACGGGACTAATAGTTTCACTGTTGCACATGTTTATCCCCAAGACTTTCACTCCTACTCTCATTTCCACTTTTGTTACTCAAACAGATATGCTTTGTGACACTCACTTTACCTGTCCTTCATCTCCTTTCCTCTAATCCACATGCTCTTCCCTTCGCAGATCTTATATGCATAAGATCTGCGTTCCATTACAGAATGGTCATGTATAGAGGAAGAGTGATACTGATAACCAGCCCAAAATCACCAGTCATTTTGACCCCACGTTTCATATGTTGATGTGGTTCTGCGGCGGTATTTAAGTAGATGCTAGCCTCACGAGCCATCCAGAACGCTACTAGTGAACCATTAATGTAAGCTCGTGAGATCAGGGTGGCTGGTGAGGCTAGGTACATACAGTCTGCGTGTTTTCTCTGGTCTGCAAAAACGACCTCATGACACGTTTTAATCTTCAGATTGTGTTGGGTTCTGATTTCAAACATGAGCAGGTGTGTTCTTCAGATACACTACATGACCAGCAGTATGTGAACATCTACTCGTCTAACATCTCATTCCAAAATCATGGGCATTAATATGGAGTTGATCCCCCTTTGCTTCTATAACAGCCTCCACTCTTCTGGGTAAGACTTTCCACTAGATGTTGGAACATTTCTGCGGGGACCTGCTTCCATTTAGCCACAAGAGTATTAGTAAGGTCGGGCACTGATGTTGGGCAATTAGGCCTGGCTCGCAGTCGGCGTTCCAAATTATCCCAAAGGTGCTCGATGGGGTTGAGGTTAGGGCTCTGCGCAGGCCAGTCAAGTTCTTCCACACCAATCTCGACAAACCATTTCTGTATGGACTTCGCTTTGTGCAAGGGGGCATTGTCATTCTGAAAAAGGAAAGGGCCTTCCCCAAACTGTTGCCACCAAGTTGGAAGCACAGAATCATCAAGAATGTAATTGTATGCTGTAGCGTTAAGATTTCCCTTCACTGGAACTAAGGGGCCTACCCTGAACGATAAAAAAAAAATAGCCCCAGACCATTATTCCTCCTCCACCAAAATGTACAGTTGAGACTATGCATTGGGGCAGGTAGCGTTCTCCTGGTATCTGCCAAACCCAGATTAGTCCGTCGGACTATCAGATGGTGAAGCATGAGAGTCCAATGGCGGCGAGCTTTACTCTACTCCAGCCGACGCTTGACATTGCGCATGGTGATCTTAGGCTTGTGTGCGGCTGCTCGGCTATGGAAACCCACTTCATGAAGCTTCCGGCGAACAGTAATTGCCTGATGTTGCTTCCAGAGGCAGTTTGGAACTCGGTAGTGAGTGTTGCAACCGAGGACAGAAGATTTTTACGCGCTTCAGCACTTGGTGGTACCATTCTGTGAGCTTGTGTGGCCTACCACTTACAGTTGACCTGAGCAGTTCTAGCAGGGCAGAAATTTGACGAAGTGACTTGTTGGTAAGGTAGCATCCTGTGATGGTGCCACATTGAAAGTAATTGAGCTCTTCAGTAAGGCCATTCTACTGTCAATGTTTGTCTATGGAGATTACATGGCTGTGTGCTCGATTTTATGCACCTGTCTGCAATGGGTGTGGCTGAAATGGGCACATCTACCAATTTGAAGGGGTGTCAACATACACTATATATACAAAAGTATCTTTCCAGCTGAACCTGAACTGTGTCACAGCTGTGCAGCTGGTCAAACCTGAAACACCTGAATACAGAGAGGAAGGAGCCTCAGCCTAGACCTCGCAACGCTGCCGCACGCGAAGGACAGACACACACACACACAGGGATGCAAATGACACAGTGACAAAGCTGTGCAACAGGTCTCTATTGTCCTCCTAGTGCCTCATGACAACAATTGGAGAATGAGGCAGTGTTCCTCTAATGAGCAGGTTAAGTGGAGGAAGGCTTTGTTGGCTAAGTGGTACACAGGTAGCTAGGGAGGTCACCAGGATGAACTCTGGGTGATCTATAGGGCCCAAGGGTCATGAACTGGCCATGACATTTAAACTGAGTAGGGTGTGAGGGAGAGATGGAGGTGTGAAAGACTGAGAAGACAACATTTTATCTTGTGAAGAGACAGCTTTGAAAATGTTAATCTTGTTTTAGTGTCATAAATAATCGTTGGTTCCTGCTGGTGCTTGGTACAGATATGAGGGGGTGCAACATGACCCCCTCCTTAGGACCATCTGGCAGAACGCCCAGAAAGAAGACGATGCCAGACACATGCTGGAACCAACCCTATGAACTATGTTTATTTAACGTTTCTTTAACCAGTTTACAGTGCATTCGTGAAGTATTCAGACCCCTTGACTTTTCCACGTTTTGTTACGTTACAGCCTTATTCTAAAATTGATTCATTTGTTTTTTTCCCCTCATCAATCTACACAATACCCAATAATGACAAAGCAAAAGCAGGTTTTTATAAATGTATGCTATTTTATAAAAAATGTATAACTGAAATATTAAATTTGCATAGGTATTCAGGGCCTTTACTCAGTACAATGGAAACAGGATGCACCTGAGCTCAATGTTGAGTCTCATAGCAAAGGGTCTGAATAATTATGTAAATAAGGTATTTGTTTTTTATTTTCAATACATTTGTAAACATTTCTTAAAACCTGTTTTCACTTTGTCATTATTGGGTATTGTGTGTAGATTGCTGAGTTTTTTTTATTTTTTATTTTTTTAAATACATTTTAGAATGAGGTTGTAACGTAACAAAATGTGGAAAAAGTTAAGAGGACTGAATACTTTCCGAATGCACTCTATAAGAGATCTAACAGGACTGCCCCTTGAAAGCTCCTGACAGACGTTCACTATGGTGCATCAAACTGTCAATCCTCCAATGGGCAAAGATAGATACTTGCATTACATCATCATTGTTGTTGTTTTCGCTCTCTCTGATGAAAGTGTGGATGATGTCATACCTCTGAGTCAGGCAGCACACTTCATTCTGAGCAAGTGGGTGTGTATGTGAGGGGACAGAGAGTCTGCCCATTGACAAGAGTGGTATCGGAGTGAAAGGTTAGTGAGACTACGGCTTCTTAGAAGCTACTTTTGTTTTTGTCTGCCCAGAGTCATCCAGAAATACCTGGCCACACATAGTCAGAGGCACAGAGGAGTTATAGGAACCTGGAAGAGACTCGTGGTAGCAATAAACCTCACAGGGTCACTCAACGAGAGTCCTGGAACCGAAAGGGAAATGTTTTGAGGTATAGGAGTAGATTTAGCTGCATAGCATGGCACTGTAACCTGGTAGTTTCTTTGGCAGTGGTGGCTAACCAGTTTCAATGGCTCATGTTGGTATAGCTGTTGCGTTTCGTCAGACACACACACATTCACACACTTACACACACACACACTACAAACACCTCTGCCAGGTATCGACAAGAAGCACAGTACTTCCTAAACAACTTCACTCCTATTCTCCTCTTTCTCCCTCTCTCCCTATCTCAGTCAGTGTGGTAGCTGCGTCCGCTGTGTCAGTCGGGAGGTGTGTGTGACCCCTGCATTGGTCACACCTCTCTCCTGTCTGGGGGTGCTGGCTCTTCTCATCTGCAACCTGGGATCAAAACACATCCAACTTTATTTAAAACATATCAATACGTTCTTCTAAAACAAGTATAAAGCCCAAGCAATGAAACGAAATACGTTTTGAATTAAGAAAAGTGTTCATAAATAAGTTACAAGCAATCATGACATACAAACTCCAGAAAGTATTAAAGTGAGAAACTCAGACTAAATCCTTGCTTCTTCTTGGGCTCTTCCTGCATGTCGATACAGGCGATCGGTGGCAGCCGGTCTTCCGGGGCAGGTGGGGTAGGGCCGCACCTGTTTTGAGCAACATACTTTTTTAGTTATTTTGGCATTAATATGTGTCACATATCAGTTTGCAAACAATGTAAAAAAAATAAAATAAAAAAATAAAAGTCAGAGTTAAAAAAGCTGCATACAAACATGGTCTCTTTTCAGCGTTGTGCCTGATTAGCTCAGTTTTCCGTCACTCATGGGACAGAATTGGGGCTGACGTACTAAGGTCAGAGCTCAAAACAAATGTACCCTTGGGTTCTGCCATAGAGTTATATTAGAACTGCCCATCCATGAAGGCTCATGGTCATTGGCCACAGATTGAATGACATCAAATGATGTGATATCTACAGTAGCTTTGATTGGAATGATCATGTCAACATCTTACTTTCAAAGTCTTAGCTAGCAGTCATCATCAGTTGTCATCAAGTCGACAAGCTACTGGCAAATCCTTTTCAGTCCCTGTCATATGAAGAGAAATTATAGATAAAATGTATTGGTGCTCATTGGCCCATTGCACATACAGATTACACAACCAGTTGGAAATCGCAAATTCAACAATTAGTGGTTTGGAAGGAGTCAGTAGCTAACTGCAAGCATTGCAAATATTAGCCTGCTATGCGATGGAGTGGCTTTTTTTTTTATCCCGAGAATGCCAGACTTTGATGACAAGGTTTGATGACCAAATTTTCCAACTCAGGACCGCTGCGCCACCTTCACAAGGTGAGTCCAGAAATGTCTTGTATGCTGCTGCATAAGGGAGAAATGTACACCATAGCTAATAAAGTAATGCTAAGTGTATGTTGTGTAGTAAGCTGCTAGTAGCCTATGTGCCTCACCCTAATAATTGAGTCTCTTTTCACCAACGCGGTATTGTAAATACATCGTTCGTGGCATGGTGTGTGCTTGTTTGACTACCTTTTTGTACAGCTTTGACAGTGCTACTGATAGAGTGGTGGCGCTTGGCTTGCACGTGCAAATTCAGAACACACAACATTCTATAATATAATTGTGTTATTTGACGTGTCAAATTAAAAGCTTATTTAATGAGTCAAATAGTGTTACATTACGTGTATCTTTTTTGACACGCAAAGACCCAAACGTCGTTTTATGTGCCTCACCCTAATAATTTGGTCTAATTTCACCTCTTAACTTGGTGGTGCACAAATAGCCTATAACCTGTTTTAGAGAAATGTAATCATTGAATATTGTAAGAGCTTTCATTGTCTGTTTTATATGCCCCCTTTATTTATCTTATGGTTCTGACTTGGTGTACAGGGAATACACTGTAATAACGGGCCATGTTCTGAATTCTGTCGCTGTACATTTTCAAAAGTACTGAACAAATAGTATATTGACTACGTCCGTCATCGCTTGTTCATTAATGTCTTAATGGAAATTATGGATTGCCTGTTATCCGCTTGTCGTCCCCTTATGCCGTCAATTGCCAGTAGAAACCCCATTTTTGAAAGCAAGTCTGCCATATCAGCTATGTTTTTATGTGTAGTGGCTTTGCTGGCATGCATCCCACCTTAAATGTTTTGGCCCTACCAAGATTGACATGCTAAAATCACCAATGGCTTGATCACCGATAGTGAACATCTTCAACTCTTTGTAGCTCAGGTGCTAAGGTACACAGAGGTGTAAGAGTACACTATGTAGAAACACATAGATGCCAACCTTAAGCTGGACAGGAGAGACATTGCTGTCTCTGGACACGTCTCTAACAAGAGACATCAGACTAGAAGATCTTGTTAGCAAAAAGATCCCTGAGCCCTTGTCAAAGGTAGTGCACTATATTACATAGGGTGCCATTTCAAACCCAGAGAGTCAGTCAGTGTACCTCGTCTCCGGAGACATTGAACTCGAAGAAGATCTTATCGAGGGCGTGTCCCTTGAGGTTGAACAGGAAGCCAGAGGCCTGGAACTCGGCAGGGCTGATGTTACGACCTCCATCCATGTCCAACAACTCAAACACCGGCCTGGAGTGACGAAGAAGATGTACTTCTCCACGTGGTGCTGGAAGAGATTGAACACTCACTCACTCATGCACATTCGCACGCACACACACACACGTGATGCATTCACACACATGAAAATAAGACACACTGTGTCAGAAGGTTCTGTAACGTACGTTACCCTGTGCATTTCTCATTACGGCTCCAGCTATGATTATTACATTTCTACGAAACCTCTGTTTTCTGGTCAACTTTGAATCATGGCAGTGAAAAGCCTTTTGTTGTCTCTGTAAACATGACTGCAATGTGTTCATGAGATATGAAATAGGAAGTGGGTTGTGTTCAAGGGGTTTTCATCTCTTTGTCAAACAGCCAGATATGAGAAGTGGTTTTCTCATGATACACAAGGTTAACAGATAATGGCCTTCAGTTTGACCGAACGGTTGTGACAAACAAGCTCTATTCTCCTGACCGAACGGTTCTGATATACAAGCTCTATTCTCCTGACCGAACGGTTCTGATATACAAGCTCTATTCTCTTGACCGAACGGTTCTGATATACAAGATCTATTCTCCTGACTGCATGGTTCTGATATACAAGATCTATTCTCCTGACCGAACGGTTCTGATATACAAGATCTATTCTCCTGACCGAACGGTTCTGATATACAAGATCTATTCTCCTGACCGAACGGTTCTGATATACGAGATCTATTCTCCTGACCGAACGGTTCTGATATACAAGATCTATTCTCCTGACTGCACGGTTGTGTAGTAACAGTCAATACGTAATACAGTTCAATGAATTAATTGCTTATCTGAACTTCAATGCTGTCAGACAAGTCAAAAATACATGCTCCGCACACACACACACACACACACACACACACACACACACACACAGAGAGGAACACTACCTCACTGCAGACCAGCATGTAGAACTGTTGGAAGCCGATCTCTCCGCTGTCGTTCCAGTCTAGCAGGTCAAAGGTCATCATGATCTCCTTCTTCAGGTGAGTCACATGGTGCAGGAAGTGGTAGAACTGGATGTCTGCAAGAAGAAGAGAAATGGGCAAATGGACGACTGTTTGCTGCTTCCGACACTGATCTTCAATAATGTTGTGGGAAATAGTTTTAATAACCAACATGAGTTACTGATTACACATGAGGTACAACCAGACACGTACAGGAGGACACAAACGGCCTGGATGTCTATGAATACACTGACAAACCTATTTACCTTTTCACAAATGCTTTTTCTGTCATGTTACTGCCTCCACGTTACCCACACACTTCAAATCAAATCAAATCAAATCAAATTTTATTAGTCACATACACATGGTTAGCAGATGTTAATGCGAGTGTAGCGAAATGCTTGTGCTTCTAGTTCCGACAATGCAGTAATAACCAACAGTAATCTAACCTAACAATTCCACACTACTACCTTACACACACACACAAGTGTAAAGGGATAAAGAATATGTACATAAAGATATATGGATGAGTGGTGGTACAGAACGGCATGGCAGATGCAGTAGATGGTATAGAGTACGGTATATACATATGAGATGAGTACTGTAGGGTATGTAAACATAAAGTGGCATAGTTTAAAGTGGCTAGTGGTACATGTATTGCATAAAGATGGCAAGATGCAGTAGATGATATAGAGTACAGTATATATACATATGAGATGGGTAATGTAGGGTATGTAAACATTGTATTAAGTGGCATTGCTTAAAGTGGCTAGTGGTACATTTTTACATAATTTCCATCAATTCCCATTTTTAAAGTGGCTGGAGTTGAGTCAGTATGTTGGCAGCGGCCGCTAAATGTTAGTGGTGGCTGTTTAACAGTCTGATGGCCTTGAGATAGAAGCTGTTTTTCAGTCTCTCGGTCCCTGCTTTGATGCACCTGTACTGACCTCGCCTTCTGGATGATAGCGGGGTGAACAGGCAGTGGCTTGGGTGGTTGTTGTCCTTGATGATCTTTATGGCCTTCCTGTGACATCGGGTGGTGTAGGTGTCCTGGAGGGCAGGTAGTTTGCCCCTGGTGATGCGTTCTGCAGACCTCACTACCCTCTGGAGAGCCTTACGGTTGTGGGCGGAGCAGTTGCCGTACCAGGCGGTGATACAGCCCGACAGGATGCTCTCGATTGTGCATCTGTAGAAGTTTGTGAGTGCTTTTGGTGACAAGCCGAATTTCTTCAGCCTCCTGAGGTTGAAGAGGCGCTGCTGCGCCTTCTTCACAACGCTGTCTGTGTGGGTGGACCAGTTCAGTTTGTCCGTGATGTGTACACCGAGGAACTTAAAACTTTCCACCTTCTCCACTACTGACCCGTCGATGTGGATAGGGGGGTGCTCCCTCTGCTGTTTCCTGAAGTCCACAATCATCTCCTTTGTTTTGTTGACGTTGAGTATGAGGTTATTTTCCTGACACCACACTCCGAGGGCCCTCACCTCCTCCCTGTAGGCCGTCTCGTCGTTGTTGGTGATCAAGCCTACCACTGTAGTGTCATCCGCAAACTTGATGATTGAGTTGGAGGCGTGCATGGCCACGCAGTCGTGGGTGAACAGGGAGTACAGGAGAGGGCTCAGAACGCACCCTTGTGGGGCCCCAGTGTTGAGGATCAGCGGGGTGGAGATGTTGTTACCTACCCTCACCACCTGGGGGCGGCCCGTCAGGAAGTCCAGGACCCAGTTGCACAGGGCGGGGTCGAGACCCAGGGTCTCGAGCTTGATGACGAGTTTGGAGGGTACTATGGTGTTAAATGCTGAGCTGTAATCGATGAACAGCATTCTCACATGGGTATTCCTCTTGTCCAGTTGTCCACTTCTAAGTACACGAATGAACTCGGGATGAACTCAGTAGTCTGAAGTAATCCGACGTTATTTAGGCGTTGCGCAGGGAGAGACGATGGTAGACACTGTTAAAGTCCAGATAATTTACAGTTGTTTCCATTGGTCAAAACTGAAGTCACGTTGTCAAACCTCTTCACACAGTCAGTGAAACAGAAGTGTAGGTGGACCAAACTGTGAATCATGTTTCATTGCCTTCACACAAAATGCATCCAATGACCACATTCTCCAAAATCCATGAACTCTTTTCTCATTCATACTCCACCACCTGCAAAACTATATATTTGCAGCACATGTTGTCAAATGCAACACACTGTTTCCAAAACTGTTAAACACATTCAAAACAGAATGATGGCAAATGTCGTGCATTTCTGCATTAAGCAGATTGAAACATATAGAAAATCTCAGCAGAATATTGAATCATTCTAAACACAGCTGATTGCAATTTCAGCTGAAAGCCTACACAAGTGTCCTGTTTTTAGTCTCGTTACCAAACAGACAAAAGAGGACGGCTTCGGAATGATTTAGTTTGGATACTTGGATCAAGGAAGACCGGTTGGTGGGGAAAAAGAGTGGCAGGGTTGGATTAGACATTCCAGAAGATACTTTCCAAGATGCATCACCAGAGAAGATAGATGTGATGTTGATGAGAACGTGTGGGTAAATGCAGGAGAGAGGGAGAACTAGAACCTTCACAGTACTGTACAGTATGAGTGATTATACTATACATGTTGATGAGAACTAGAACCCTCACAGTACTGTACAGTATGAGTGATTATACTATACATGTTGATGAGAACTAGAACCCTCACAGTACTGTACAGTATGAGTGATTATACTATACATGTTGATGAGAACTAGAACCTTCACAGTACTGTACAGTATGAGTGATTATACATGTTGATGAGAACTAGAACCCTCACAGTACTGTACAGTATGAGTGATTATACATGTTGATGATAACTAGAACCCTCACAGTACTGTACAGTATGAGTGATTATACTATACATGTTGATGAGAACTAGAACCCTCACAGTACTGTACAGTATGAGTGATTATACTACACATGTTGATGAGAACTAGAACCCTCACAGTACTGTACAGTATGAGTGATTATACTATACATGTTGATGAGAACTAGAACCTTCACAGTACTGTACAGTATGAGTGATTATACATGTTGATGAGAACTAGAACCCTCACAGTACTGTACAGTATGAGTGATTATACATGTTGATGAGAACTAGAACCCTCACAGTACTGTACAGTATGAGTGATTATACATGTTGATGAGAACTAGAACCCTCACAGTACTGTACAGTATGAGTGATTATACATTTTGATGAGAATTAGAACCCTCACAGTACTGTACAGTATGAGTGATTATACTATACATGTTGATGAGAACTAGAACCCTCACAGTACTGTACAGTATGAGTGATTATACATGTTGATGAGAACTAGAACCCTCACAGTACAGTACAGTATGAGTGATTATACTATACATGTTGATGAGAACTAGAACCCTCACAGTACAGTACAGTATGAGTGATTATACTATACATGTTGATGAGCACTAGAACCATCACAGTACTGTACAGTATGAGTGATTATACATGTTGATGAGAACTAGAACCCTCACAGTACTGTACAGTATGAGTGATTATACTATACATGTTGATGAGAACTAGAACCCTCACAGTACTGTACAGTATGAGTGTTATACTATACATGTTGATGAGAACTAGAACCCTCACAGTACTGTACAGTATGAGTGATTATACTATACATGTTGATGAGAACTAGAACCCTCACAGTACTGTACAGTATGAGTGATTATACTATACATGTTGATGAGAACTAGAACCCTCACAGTACTGTACAGTATGAGTGATTATACATGTTGATGAGAACTAGAACCCTCACAGTACTGTACAGTATGAGTGATTATACATGTTGATGATAACTAGAACCCTCACAGTACTGTACAGTATGAGTGATTATACTATACATGTTGATGAGAACTAGAACCCTCACAGTACTGTACAGTATGAGTGATTATACATGTTGATGAGAACTAGAACCCTCACAGTACTGTACAGTATGAGTGATTATACTATACATGTTGATGAGAACTAGAACCCTCACAGTACTGTACAGTATGAGTGATTATACATGTTGATGAGAACTAGAACCCTCACAGTACTGTACAGTATGAGTGATTATACTATACATGTTGATGAGACCTAGGACCCTCACAGTACTGTACAGTATGAGTGATTATACTATACATGTTGATGAGAACTAGAACCCTCACAGTACTGTACAGTATGAGTGTTATACTATACATGTTGATGAGAACTAGGACCTCACAGTACTGTACAGTATGAGTGTTATACTACACATGTTGATGAGAACTAGGACCCTCACAGTACTGTACAGTATGAGTGATTATACTATACATGTTGATGAGAACTAGAACCCTCACAGTACTGTACAGTATGAGTGATTATACATGTTGATGAGAACTAGGACTTCACAGTACTGTACAGTATGAGTGATTATACTATACATGTTGATGAGAACTAGAACCCTCACAGTACTGTACAGTATGAGTGATTATACTATACATGTTGATGAGAACTAGAACCCTCACAGTACTGTACAGTATGAGTGATTATACATGTTGATGAGAACTAGAACCCTCACAGTACAGTACAGTATGAGTGATTATACTATACATGTTGATGAGCACTAGAACCATCACAGTACTGTACAGTATGAGTGATTATACATGTTGATGAGAACTAGAACCCTCACAGTACTGTACAGTATGAGTGATTATACTATACCTGTTGATGAGAACTAGAACCCTCACAGTACTGTACAGTATGAGTGTTATACTATACATGTTGATGAGAACTAGAACCCTCACAGTACTGTACAGTATGAGTGATTATACTATACATGTTGATGAGAACTAGAACCCTCACAGTACTGTACAGTATGAGTGATTATACATGTTGATGAGAACTAGAACCCTCACAGTACTGTACAGTATGAGTGATTATACATGTTGATGATAACTAGAACCCTCACAGTACTGTACAGTATGAGTGATTATACTATACATGTTGATGAGAACTAGAACCCTCACAGTACTGTACAGTATGAGTGATTATACATGTTGATGAGAACTAGAACCCTCACAGTACTGTACAGTATGAGTGATTATACTATACATGTTGATGAGAACTAGAACCCTCACAGTACTGTACAGTATGAGTGATTATACATGTTGATGAGAACTAGAACCCTCACAGTACTGTACAGTATGAGTGATTATACATGTTGATGAGAACTAGAACCCTCACAGTACTGTACAGTATGAGTGATTATACATGTTGATGAGAACTAGAACCCTCACAGTACTGTACAGTATGAGTGATTATACTATACATGTTGATGAGAACTAGGACCCTCACAGTACTGTACAGTATGAGTGATTATACTATACATGTTGATGAGAACTAGAACCCTCACAGTACTGTACAGTATGAGTGTTATACTATACATGTTGATGAGAACTAGGACCTCACAGTACTGTACAGTATGAGTGTTATACTACACATGTTGATGAGAACTAGGACCCTCACAGTACTGTACAGTATGAGTGATTATACTATACATGTTGATGAGAACTAGAACCCTCACAGTACTGTACAGTATGAGTGATTATACATGTTGATGAGAACTAGGACTTCACAGTACTGTACAGTATGAGTGATTATACTATACATGTTGATGAGAACTAGAACACTCACAGTACTGTACAGTATGAGTGATTATACATGTTGATGAGAACTAGGACTTCACAGTACTGTACAGTATGAGTGTTATACTATACATGTTGATGAGAACTAGAACCCTCACAGTACTGTACAGTATGAGTGATTATACATGTTGATGAGAACTAGGACTTCACAGTACTGTACAGTATGAGTGTTATACTACACATGTTGATGAGAACTAGGACTTCACAGTACTGTACAGTATGAGTGTTATACTATACATGTTGATGAGAACTAGGACCTCACAGTACTGTACAGTATGAGTGTTATACTACACATGTTGATGAGAACTAGGACCCTCACAGTACTGTACAGTATCAGTGATTATACTATACATGTTGATGAGAACTAGAACCCTCACAGTACTGTACAGTATGAGTGATTATACATGTTGATGAGAACTAGGACTTCACAGTACTGTACAGTATGAGTGATTATACTATACATGTTGATGAGAACTAGGACCCTCACAGTACTGTACAGTATGAGTGATTATACTATACATTTTGATGAGAACTAGAACCCTCACAGTACTGTACAGTATGAGTGATTATACTACACATGTTGATGAGAACTAGAACCCTCACAGTACTGTACAGTATGAGTGTTAAACTATACATGTTGATGAGAACTAGAACCCTCACAGTACAGTACAGTATGAGTGATTATACATGTTGATGAGAACTAGAACCCTCACAGTACTGTACAGTATGAGTGATTATACTATACATGTTGATGAGAACTAGAACGCTCACAGTACTGTACAGTATGAGTGATTATACATGTTGATGAGAACTAGAACCCTCACAGTACTGTACAGTTTGAGTGATTATACATGTTGATGAGAACTAGAACCCTCACAGTACTGTACAGTATGAGTGATTATACTATACATGTTGATGAGAACTAGAACCCTCACAGTACTGTACAGTATGAGTGATTATACTATACATGTTGATGAGAACTAGAACCTTCACAGTACTGTACAGTATGAGTGATTATACATGTTGATGAGAACTAGAACCCTCACAGTACTGTACAGTATGAGTGAATATACATGTTGATGAGAACTAGAACCCTCACAGTACTGTACAGTATGAGTGATTATACATGTTGATGAGAACTAGAACCTTCACAGTACTGTACACTATGAGTGATTATACTATACATGTTGATGAGAACTAGAACCCTCACAGTACTGTACAGTATGAGTGATTATACATGTTGATGAGAACTAGAACCCTCACAGTACTGTACAGTATGAGTGATTATACATGTTGATGATAACTAGAACCCTCACAGTACTGTACAGTATGAGTGATTATACTATACATGTTGATGAGAACTAGAACCCTCACAGTACTGTACAGTATGAGTGATTATACATGTTGATGAGAACTAGAACCCTCACAGTACTGTACAGTATGAGTGATTATACTATACATGTTGATGAGAACTAGAACCCTCACAGTACTGTACAGTATGAGTGATTATACATGTTGATGAGAACTAGAACCCTCACAGTACTGTACAGTATGAGTGATTATACATGTTGATGAGAACTAGAACCCTCACAGTACTGTACAGTATGAGTGATTATACTATACATGTTGATGAGAACTAGGACCCTCACAGTACTGTACAGTATGAGTGATTATACTATACATGTTGATGAGAACTAGAACCCTCACAGTACTGTACAGTATGAGTGTTATACTATACATGTTGATGAGAACTAGGACCTCACAGTACTGTACAGTATGAGTGTTATACTACACATGTTGATGAGAACTAGGACCCTCACAGTACTGTACAGTATGAGTGATTATACTATACATGTTGATGAGAACTAGAACCCTCACAGTACTGTACAGTATGAGTGATTATACATGTTGATGAGAACTAGGACTTCACAGTACTGTACAGTATGAGTGATTATACTATACATGTTGATGAGAACTAGAACCCTCACAGTACTGTACAGTATGAGTGATTATACATGTTGATGAGAACTAGGACTTCACAGTACTGTACAGTATGAGTGTTATACTATACATGTTGATGAGAACTAGAACCCTCACAGTACTGTACAGTATGAGTGATTATACATGTTGATGAGAACTAGGACTTCACAGTACTGTACAGTATGAGTGTTATACTACACATGTTGATGAGAACTAGGACTTCACAGTACTGTACAGTATGAGTGTTATACTATACATGTTGATGAGAACTAGGACCTCACAGTACTGTACAGTATGAGTGTTATACTACACATGTTGATGAGAACTAGGACCCTCACAGTACTGTACAGTATCAGTGATTATACTATACATGTTGATGAGAACTAGAACCCTCACAGTACTGTACAGTATGAGTGATTATACATGTTGATGAGAACTAGGACTTCACAGTACTGTACAGTATGAGTGATTATACTATACATGTTGATGAGAACTAGGACCCTCACAGTACTGTACAGTATGAGTGATTATACTATACATTTTGATGAGAACTAGAACCCTCACAGTACTGTACAGTATGAGTGATTATACTACACATGTTGATGAGAACTAGAACCCTCACATTACTGTACAGCATGAGTGTTAAACTATACATGTTGATGAGAACTAGAACCCTCACAGTACAGTACAGTATGAGTGATTATACATGTTGATGAGAACTAGAACCCTCACAGTACTGTACAGTATGAGTGATTATACTATACATGTTGATGAGAACTAGAACGCTCACAGTACTGTACAGTATGAGTGATTATACATGTTGATGAGAACTAGAACCCTCACAGTACTGTACAGTTTGAGTGATTATACATGTTGATGAGAACTAGAACCCTCACAGTACTGTACAGTATGAGTGATTATACTATACATGTTGATGAGAACTAGAACCCTCACAGTACTGTACAGTATGAGTGATTATACTATACATGTTGATGAGAACTAGAACCTTCACAGTACTGTACAGTATGAGTGATTATACATGTTGATGAGAACTAGAACCCTCACAGTACTGTACAGTATGAGTGATTATACATGTTGATGAGAACTAGAACCCTCACAGTACTGTACAGTATGAGTGATTATACATGTTGATGAGAACTAGAACCTTCACAGTACTGTACAGTATGAGTGATTATACATGTTGATGAGAACTAGAACCCTCACAGTACTGTACAGTATGAGTGATTATACATGTTGATGAGAACTAGAACCCTCACAGTACTGTACAGTATGAGTGATTATACTATACATGTTGATGAGAACTAGATCCTTCACAGTACTGTACAGTATGAGTGATTATACATGTTGATGTTTTTTTTGTAATAATTATTGCAGCCCTGGAATATCAGGAATTTGTTTTTTGTTGACACTTTTTATTTTTCACAAGTAAATTACTATATGCAAAGATATATAAAAAAAAAGGCTATTGAAGCAAATTGCTGCAGTTCTGGTTCATTCTTGTTACATATACTTTAGTACAGTAAATAAAGTGAAAAAGTGTGATTATTTTTCTATAATGAAATAGTGATTTATGAAAAGTTCATCATTGATGTAATGCTCCCTGTTATTGTTTTGATGTCAGTGTGTTATGAGTGACCGTATGCTTTCTGAGTGAGAATTGTTGCCAGTGTTATGGTCAAATGAGCTTATTTTGAAACATGTATGAAGTGTTTTGGTGGTTTGAGTGAGTTTTGGAGGTGAGATGAACTGTTTGGCCAAGATGCATGTTGGTAATGCAGACTGTGTGAAGAGTTTTGAAAAAGTGGCTTAAGTTGAAAGATGCTTTTTAGCAATTGAAAAAAACTGTAAAACAGCTCATTTTTTTAGCTTCATCTTGGCTCACTGACTGACCACTGCAGAAGTGCTGTCCTTCTCAGCTGTATCTGACACTGACTGACCACTGCAGAAGTGCTGTCCTTCTCAGCTCTACCTGACACTGACTGACCACTGCAGAACTGCTGTCCTTCCCAGCTGTACCTGACACTGACTGACCACTGCAGAAGTGCTGTCCTTCTCAGCTCTACCTGACACTGACTGACCACTGCAGAAGTGCTGTCCTTCTCAGCTCTACCTGACACTGACTGACCACTGCAGAAGTGCTGTCCTTCTCAGCTCTACCTGACACTGACTGACCACTGCAGAACTGCTGTCCTTCCCAGCTGTACCTGACACTGACTGACCACTGCAGAAGTGCTGTCCTTCTCAGCTGTACCTGACACTGACTGACCACTGCAGAAGTTCTGTCCTTCTCAGCAGTACCTGACACTGACTGACCACTGCAGAAGTGCTGTCCTTCTCAGCTGTACCTGACACTGACTGACCACTGCAGAACTGCTGTCCTTCTCAGCTCTACCTGACACTGACTGACCACTGCAGAAGTGCTGTCCTTCTCAGCTCTACCTGACACTGACTGACCACTGCAGAACTGCTGTCCTTCCCAGCTGTACCTGACACTGACTGACCACTGCAGAAGTGCTGTCCTTCTCAGCTCTACCTGACACTGACTGACCACTGCAGAAGTGCTGTCCTTCTCAGCTCTACCTGACACTGACTGACCACTGCAGAAGTGCTGTCCTTCTCAGCTCTACCTGACACTGACTGACCACTGCAGAACTGCTGTCCTTCCCAGCTGTACCTGACACTGACTGACCACTGCAGAAGTGCTGTCCTTCTCAGCTGTACCTGACACTGACTGACCACTGCAGAAGTTCTGTCCTTCTCAGCAGTACCTGACACTGACTGTC
Organism: Salvelinus alpinus; assembly: GCF_045679555.1. Taxonomy (NCBI): domain Eukaryota; kingdom Metazoa; phylum Chordata; class Actinopteri; order Salmoniformes; family Salmonidae; genus Salvelinus; species Salvelinus alpinus. The sequence continues at coordinate 74,625,287 of NC_092092.1, forward strand.
CACTGCAGAAGTGCTGTCCTTCTCAGCTGTACCTGACACTGACTGACCACCGCAGAACTGCTGTCCTTCTCAGCTCTACCTGACACTGACTGACCACTGCAGAAGTGCTGTCCTTCTCAGCTCTACCTGACACTGACTGACCACTGCAGAAGTACTGTCCTTCTCAGCTCTACCTGACACTGACTGACCACTGCAGAAGTGCTGTCCTTCTCAGCTCTACCTGACACTGACTGACCACTGCAGAACTGCTGTCCTTCTCAGCTGTACCTGACACTGACTGACCACTGCAGAACTGCTGTCCTTCTCAGCTGTACCTGACACTGACTGACCACTGCAGAAGTGCTGTCCTTCTCAGCTGTACCTGACACTGACTGACCACTGCAGAACTGCTGTCCTTCTCAGCTCTACCTGACACTGACTGACCACTGCAGAAGTGCTGTCCTTCTCAGCTGTACCTGACACTGACATCACAATGGTTCACCATGGAATTGAGTGTTCTATTACAGATTCTACATTCTATTGATAGAATTCTGACATTAATTATTAACTCATTTAGTAGCGTTTTAATTGAGTGATCATTACATACTATGTTAACAGTAGATGACAACTTACCAGTCTTTTCCATAAAACCTGTGCATTTATGTCACTACACTGAAAAGACAGCAATTCACTTGATTAATTCATAGGTCTAAAACTGTACTGCACACTGTCAGGGAATTCCAATATTAGCTACATTACCTCATTACCTCACTACCTTTCACATACCTGCAAAGGTCCATCATCACAGACAAACAAGTCTCAAAGGAAGTGAAAGTGAAAGACGTGTTTCTCGCTCACCTGCGTTACATCACTTCATTTCCTCAGTCCCTACTCGGTCACATCATCTGTAGCCCATTCCCAAAGTATTGCTGAATAATAACATAAAACTAGTAAAGGCTTATATGAAACCATTTTCATTTCACTGCCGTTTATTGCGCAATTACCTACCATGTTTACATTTATAAAGTTATGGATAAGAAGGATAATAATTGCAATCAAAGTGAAGAGATTGATTTTGAAAGGGGATGGTTGAGGCTACAAGATACAGATTATATTAAGAAAAACTGTTGGCAACTATAAAAAACCTTTCAAAGAATGAATGAAAGTCTTGGGATGTGTACGCAGCCCATGGAAGTAAGACAAATAAGGTTAGACCATGTCTGAACAGTCCTCTATTATCATGCCTTGTTTAGGTTAGATTAGAAAGTGGTTGAGTTCCTCGTTCTGACTGTCTGTACTTTTCTCAACGGGGAAATTCTATTGGATGCTAAATGTCATCGACATTGACACATATTAAAAAGCCACTGTTTAGACTTCAGCGTTATTCAGAGGACGTGTTGATCAGAAGATGTTTGATTGCTGTCTAAAGGTATGAACAATTTACTTTTAAATTAACTTGTTGGCCTATGAATTTATTATGCAGATCAATTATTCATTTTGTACTTCATATTTTATTCGTTATGAACACATGCATGGGTAGAATCTTAGATTTGTATATTTAAATTGATTTGACTAAACATTATTCTCTCTCTCTCTCCTTGCCTCATACTCTGTCTCCCAGATGAGGTTTACTTTACTAAGCATCCTGCCTATTTTACTGGGCGTTCTAATCCTACACCAGGCAAAAAGCCAAAGCCCCAAGTTCACTCAGAGCAGCTGGAATCTTCTACCCAACGGTAGGAATCATCATCTCTTACCAGTACATGTATATTACTGTCATCTGTTAGATCAGTACAGTTTGTCACAATAATGTCAGCCTGTACACTTGTCAGTATGTTGTCAACTCATTATTAAGTGTAGTATATGCGTTTCCAGTCTGATATAGTACAGTGCTTTCAGAAAGTATTCATACCCCTTGACTGATTCCATGCACAATACCACATATTATACATAAGTATTCACACATTGAGTCAATACTTGTTATAATCACCTTTGGAAAGGATTACAGATGTGAGTCTTTCTAGGTAAGTCTCTACGAGTTTTGCACACCTGGATTGTACAATATTTGCACATTATTCTTTAAAGAATTCTTCAAGCTCTGTCAAGTTGGTTGTTGATCACTGTTAGACAGCCATTTTCAAGTCTTTCCATGGATTTTCAAGCCGATTTAATTCAAAACTGTAACTAGGCCACTCAGGAACATTCAATATAATCTTGGTAAGCAACTCCTGCTAAAAGGTGAATTTGTCTCCCAGTGTCTGTTGAAAAGCAGAATGAATCAGGTTTTCCGCTAGTATTTTGCCTGTGCTTAGCTCTATTCCGTTTCTTTATTTAGGCTTGCCATAACAAAGGGATTGAATACTTATTGACTCAAGAAATTTCAGCGTTTCAATTTTAATTAAGTTGTAAAACGTTCTAAAAACAAAATTATACTTTTATATTATAGGGTATTGTGTGTAGGCCAGTTACACAAAATCTCAGTTTAATCAATTTTAAATTCAGGCTGTAACACAACAAAATGTGGAAAAAGTCAAGGGGTGTTAACACTTCTGAAGTCACTGTATATAAAGATCACTTACTGTAGTTCTATTTTGGTTTTGCCAGTCCGGTGTATAAAGGTATGTTTATGTCAGTTCATCATAAGGCCATATACAGTTGAGGTACTTTATATGTTTATGTTGATGAGCTACAGTCAGATCCAAAAATATTGGCACCCTTGAAAAAGATGAGCAAAAAATAATGTATAAAATACATAATACAAATACTGAACTACTGTATCTTGTACGCTCAAACAGACGGAATAATTATATTCTTTTATACCAATACAATTAGTCAGAGAAAGAGATTTTGTTCAACAAATATGATTTTTTTCTCTCAAAAAGCTGGGGATCAAAATTATTTGCACCCCTGTTTTTAATAGGGTAACGGCACTGAGCTTTTATCTAAAATGTTTTGAGATTGGAAACCACATTGGAAAGGATACTAGACCTTTCCATTCCTCCATACAGAACCTGTCCAGATACTTGATATCCTTTGTCTGCGCTTATGGGCTGGCCTCTTCAATTCAAACCACAGGTTCCCGATGGGGTTCTAGTCCATAGACTGAGAAGGCCATTGCAAAATCTTGATTTTGTGGTCAATTTAGAAAAAGGCTCAGTGCCTTGCAAGGGGAGGTATTGAAAGGTATTGACAACAGGGTTGCCAATTATTTTTACCAATCTATTTGAAAAAAAAAAATGTTACTTGTTACACGAGATCTCTGAGCAACTGTATTAGTATAAAATAATATACATTTTACATTACATTACATTTTACATTTACATTTAATTCTCAAAAGAATTTGAGCATACAATATAGTTCAGTATTTTTATGATATATTTTATACAGTATTTGTTGCTCATCTTTATCAAGGGTGGCAATAATGTTTGACCTGACTGTATATGTTGGTGTTGATTGAAGTGTGTGTTGTCACCAGTTGTTGTGGTGAACGTAGACGGCTCGCTGGTTCAGCATCCTCTAACCTGCCTGGGTTCCTTCGACCGAGAGGAGGAGGGTTGGAGGAGAGACAATGACTGGGTGTGGCGGAGAGATGGAGAGGAGGATGAGGAGATCCTATGGATGATGGGTGAACAGGAGAAGAGGGGGAATAGCTTCCTTGTCAACCTGGAAGAGAGAACTGGAGGGGGGATATTTACATGTCACCGCCTGGATAGAACCCTCCTGAAGAAAACTACAGTGCTGGTCAAACACTTGGACGAACAGAAACGCATTCTAGAAGGATCCACCAGAACAGGTATACAGGATGTCTGTCTGTCTGTCATCCGAAATCAAGTAAAATATTGTTTTTCCATTCATTATCCAATTGTAACATTACATCTTCTGTCTCTCTTCTGTTTGTTTGTTTCTATTCTAAGGTTATATGAAATGTTCAACACGGAACTACCAAGGAGAATTCCACTGCTCCTGGAAATTCACCCCTACACGTGTTGGGACTGTTATGTTTGTCAAAGTGGCACGGTACGATCACCACCAACCTTTTCAATGTATTACTACTACACTATTGGAAAGTAGAACCATGCAGGGGTCTTCCATTTGAACCATTTTTGGTTCTGGATAGAACCCTTTGCAGAGGATTCTATCTAAAACCCTCTATGTAGGGTTCTTTAAAGAACCCCCTGTAAAATATACTATGGTTCTACCTGGAAGCCTCTATGAAGGGTTCTGCCTAGAACCGTCTATAATGGGTTCTACCGAGAACCCTTTTATCTATGAAGTGTTCTTCCTAGAACCCTTTATGAATGGTTCCACCAGCCTTCATAATTGCATTATTAAATTACATATATCATAAGGCCTGTCTTTGAGGGCCTAGTTGTAGCCTAATAAAGTGGCGTTTGGAAACTCCTGGTTCACAGGCCACATCAGGACTGCAAATCACATTATGCTGGCTTGCAAAGTCTTATTGACTTTAAACTCTTATTGAAATCCAGCCAGAGCTAGGATATCCAACAAGTGGAATATGTTATGACCTGCAACCTGCATTCAGAATAACTGCCAGGGTAGAGAAGATTGAATACTGAGCTCAATCATCTAAACTGGAACCACCATCTCAGTAACAGGTGCTATAAATCCAATTACTAACAGATTGGATACGTTTATAAAACTATGTTATTTATCTTTATGTAGCATAAAATTAATCAATCAATCAATGTATAGAACATGCAAAAACACAGATATATCAGTAAAACAAACAATTAAGTAAATCTCCCTGCAGCCTCCTGAGTGGTCTAAGGCACTGCATCGCAGAGCTAGAGGCGTCACTACAGACCCACGTTTGATCCCGGGCTGTAACATGACCGGCCGTGATCGGGAGTCACATAAGGCGGTGCACAATCAGCCCAGCGTCGTCCGGGTTAGGGGAGGGTTTGGCCAGGGGGGATTTGGCTCATCGCGCTGTAGCAACTCCTTGTGGCGGGTCGGGCGCCTGCAGGCCGACCTCGGTCGTCAGGTGAACTGTGTTTCCTCCGACACATTGGTGCAACTGCCTTCCGGGTTAAGCGGGTGGCTGTTAAGAAGCGTGGTTTGATGCTTCATGTTTCGGAGGACGCCTCCTGAGCCCGTTGGGGAGTTGCGGCGATGAGACAAGATCGAAATTGAGAAAAGGGGGTCAAATACAAAAAAAGATTAATAATTCTCTCCCTGCAAAAGAGCATGCTGGGGAATAGTATATATGGTTCTATGTAGAACCCTTCTTGCCTTCCAAAGAATCATTCTTGCCTTCCGAAGAATCATCAAAGAACCCTTTCTTCCAAAAATGGTTCTTAGGATGTTAAATGGTCTAGGTAGAACCCTTTGTCTTACAAAGAACTCCTGTCTTCCAAAAAGGGTTCTTCTGATTGAAGTGGTTCTTGGTAGAATCCTTTCCCTCCTCACAGAACCCGTTTGGAACCCTTTGTTCTAAGAGTGTAAACATTCTATGGGTCTGACTGTTGTATAGTGCTACAGTGCTGTATGGCCTATAACATGTGACTATTGTATAGTGCTGTATGGCCTATAACAGGTGACTATTGTATAGTGCTATAGTGCTGTATGGCCTATAACATGTGACTATTGTATAGTGCTACAGTGCTGTATAGACTATAACATGTGACTATTGTATAGTGCTATAGTGCTGTATAGACTATAACATGTGACTATTGTATAGTGCTATAGTGCTGTATAGACTATAACATGTGACTATTGTATAGTGCTATAGTGCTGTATAGACTATACCATGTGACTATTGTATAGTGCTATAGTGCGGTATGGCCTATAATAACATGTGACTGTTGTATAGTGCTACAGTGCTGTATAGACTATAACATGTGACTATTGTATAGTGCTATAGTGCTGTATAGACTATAAGATGTGACTATTGTATAGTGCTATAGTGCTGTATAGACTATAACATGTGACTATTGTATAGTGCTATAGTGCTGTATAGACTATACCATGTGACTATTGTATAGTGCTATAGTGCGGTATGGCCTATAATAACATGTGACTGTTGTATAGTGCTACAGTGCTGTATAGACTATAACATGTGACTATTGTATAGTGCTGTATAGACTATAAGATGTGACTATTGTATAGTGCTATAGTGCTGTGTAGACTATAAGATGTGACTATTGTATTGTGCTATAGTGCTGTATAGACTATAACATGTGACTATTGTATAGTGCTATAGTGCTGTATAGACTATAACATGTGACTATTGTATAGTGCTGTTTAGCCTATAACATGTGACTATTGTATAGTGCTATAGTGCTGTATAGACTATAACATGTGACTATTGTATAGTGCTGTTTAGCCTATAACATGTGACTATTGTATAGTGCTACCGTGCTGTATAGACTATAACATGTGCATAATAACTTACAGTATTGACTTGACTTCAAATTAAATATTACTGAATGGACTACTGCAATGTTACTCTACTTTTAGTCATCCATTTCTTGTATTTTCTATAGTGGCCTGTCTGATGCGGAGAACATCAGCTGTTCTGTGGACACCAGTGGACAGCAGTGGACTTGCTCCTCTTCGTCTGGCCAGAGTGACATCATGTGTTCTGTGAACAGTAGTGGACTGGGGGTGTCCTGTGTGGACAGACAGTATTGTCCCTATGCTGAGGAGACTGACCGGATCACCCTGACCATCTACATGAGGACTAACTACCTGCTGGAGGAATACTCCCAACGCTTCTACTTATCAGAGATAGGTGAGGACACACACACACAGACACACACACACAACACTTCTACTTATCAGACATAGGTGAGTGTTAAATAGGGACCTTGTTGCAGTCATAAGGGCAGACATGTTGCAAGAGGCTGGCAGGATCAGGTGCACAAGTTGTGATTTTAGGCTACTTAAAGGTGACAATAATGGTCTAGGTGTGCACTTCACTATATTTACCAACTAATAAAACAATTATATTTACAACCTTCACAATGTAAGTGGTCTCTGAAAAGAAAATGCTTTGGAGCTGGTAAACCTGTCTATCCCGTAACAAACATTAAGAATGCAGAAACAAAGCTCTCTAAGATGGCAGGAGTTTGTAGAGCACTAGTGCAGAGACGCACCACTAAAGTCTTCGTCACCACCTCCATATACACTGAATAAAAATATAAACGCAACATGTGAAGTGTAAAAATCCCTGAAATTTTCCAGATGCACAAAAAGCTTATTTCTCTCAAATTCTGTTCACAAATTTGTTTACATCCCTACTGGTGAGTATTTGTCCTTTGGCAAAATAATCCACCCACCTGAAAGGTGTGGCATATCAAGAAGCTGATTAAACAGCATGAACATTACACAGGTGCACCTTGTGCTGGGGACAATAAAGGCCACTTTAAAATATGCAGTTTTTTCACACAACACAATGCCACAGATGTCTCAAGTTTTGAGGAAGCGTGCAATTGGCATGCTGCCTGCCGGAATGTCCACCAGAGCTGTTGCCAGAGAATTTAATGTTAATTTCTCTAGCATAAGCTGCCTCCACCGTCGTAGTAGAGAATTTGGCAGTACGTCAAACCTACCTCATAACTGCAGACCACGTGGATGGGCCTGGGTTGTGATTAGGGCCTAATACATTTATTTCAATTAACTGATTTCCTTATATGAATTGTTACTCAGTAAAATCTTGGAATATGTTGCATTCATATTTTTGTTCAGTATACAAATATCTTGCACATATATGTAGGCCTATCAGAAGATTATATGCTGAGAGTTTGTTGGTTTAAGTGCTACTGAAAGTTAGTTTGATAGTGCAGAGTGTTAGTAGAAGTTATGGTAATATTATCTATCCCACCTCTCTCCCTCTCTCCAGTGAAGCCAGACAATGTATACATTAAGGAGGTGAACAGCAGTACTATAGAGTGGAGCTATCCTGTCTCCTGGAACAGACCCATCTCCTACTTCCCCCTCTCCTTCCAGGTCAAAGAGATCGAAGGCAGAAAGTGCAAGAACGGGTGCACGTGTGATTCTCCCTACACAGAGGTGAGGACTACTATCTACATTCTGTACATACTACTAGCCCTTGTCTCCAGAGCTTGATGAGGGCCATTACACCAAGAGATCCAGACCCTGTACTAATAGGCTCATACTCTTCAACTAATAGACGTGGTCACTCTGGTCCCTGGTTCAATTCATTAGAGCACACCTTAGCAAAACGTTTTGCAACGAAAAGGAGCCTTTCTTATTGGACAAGTTCATGTAGTCCCTGCGTCAGGCCATTTTCCTCCATTTGGTGCTTAATGAATTAAATCCCTGTGTTCCTCAGGTCCACACCACAGAGAGCAGCCAGTGGTCAGTCAAGGCCAAGATGACGGTGTGTGTCAGGGCACAGGATGCCCTCTGTGACTCCCCCTGGAGCGACTGGACAGAGTACAGGTCAGTACCACACTCTCTAGTCTACTGTATTCAGGAGAACCTCTCCTCGAGGACCCCCAGCTGTTCCATGTAGTTGAACTATTGAAGAGTTAACACACCTGATTCAATTTGTCAACCAATCATCAAGCCCTTGAATACCACTGAATCAGGTGTGCTAGTTCAGGGCTACAACAGCATAGTGAAACAGCTCTCGGAGTAGAGGGTTAAAACCCTCCTCTAGTCTACTGTTTCATTACGGAGACATTGTGCTCCATCTACACTACCAGGGTTAGGATCAATTTGGTTTTCCATTCAGTACATTCAGTAAGTGGATTGAAATTACATTTCATAAATGGAAAATGCGCCTTTGTTTATCAATTCAAGAATTTAATTTCTGTGAAGACATTGCAGAACAACACGTTTTACAATATGATGCGATTTTTCAGACTCAGCAACAAGGGAAACAAGAGGGGGAGGCAGGAAAAGCAGAAGAAGAAGCAGAAGAAGAAGAAAAGAATGTGCCTCAATAGTAGATCTTTACCATACTGATGGCCATCAAATATGAACCTATTTATTCACTCTAGTTTGTAGGCATTCACACTCTAAAACATCCACTATGACAAAGGTGTCTTAATTTACACTCTAAAACATCCACTATGACAAAGGTGACTTGATTGACACTCTAAAACATCCACTATGACAAAGATGACTTATTTGACATTCTAAAACATCCATTATGACAAAGGTGACTTCATTTACACTCTAAAACATCCATTATGACAAAGGTAACTTTGTTGCCAAGATAATTTACTGACACAAACTTCACTTTTACAATCTTTATACTTGTTATGAAATGTATTTAGTAATATTTATGATTATTTATTTATTAATGTTGCTTTTTATCTCATAGAGTATGACATGACATGCACTAACATAAACTGAACTGATATTTTTGTGACTTTAATACTATAAATCAAAATAAACGTACAGACCTGCACTTACAGTAGATGTGTTGCAGTTCTTTCCACTACTCTGTGCTCACAATCTTTAATGAATTTCAGGATTTAAAAAAAGAAAGTGAAATCAAGCATCAATAAAAAGGAAGTCATGTATGACTATACAATATAAATACCTACGCTAATACACTTTCTTTGACTCTGACAAACCACAACAGGATGTCCAGGAAACTGGTTGGAAGGCTTAGACCAATGGCGTGACACTTGAGGGTTCTAGATCACGGTGGCTGTTGCTTTCCTCTCTATTTATCCAATTTAGGGTTTTGAGGTTGCAGGGTGGGATGGAAGTTATTTTTAAAGACTGTGCATGAGGTGCACTGACTCATTAATCTGTATGGTCCAAATCAGGATGATCCATACTTCTTTGAAAACATTTAAACGTATTTATTGAACTTACAGGCAACAAATTATTAAATCATTATGGTAGGAGACTATAACACAGTGTTAAGTACATCAATGGACCGTTAGGTAATCACTCTACAAACTATCATCACCGTGCCCTTATGGAAATCACAAATATTATGGACACATTAGAAATAGTGGATATTTGGAGACTAAAAAACCCCGACCTAGTGAGATATACATGGAGGAGACTTAATCACGCTAGTCGTCTTGACTACTTTCTTGTCTCTTTCTCTCTTGCATCAAAGGTTAAAAAAGTTTGAATAGGAGAGAATGCGATCGGATCATCATCACATAACTTATAGATTTTCCATGTAGACGGGGATATTGGAAATGTTATCAAAGTTTACTGGAGGACAACTTATTTTTAACTAAACAAAATAATTTATAACTGAATTTTTCCAGTATAATATAGGTTCAGCAAATCCCCTTATTGTTTGGGATACCTTAAAATGTACCTTCAGAGGTCATTCAGTTCAATATTCATCAATAATAAAAAAAACATTTCTGGCTAAAGAAACAAGACTAACAAGGGAAATCCATGAACTAGTAGTACAGGTAGATGGCAATAAAAACGATACTACAGAGATACAAAATAAGTTAGAGGAAAAACAAAAAGAACTTGAGGAATTTATTGAAGAACGATCTAATGTCATCTATTACAAAAATTTAGCAAACTGGATGGAATATGGAGAAAAATTCACAATTTTTTTCCTGAATCTCCAATACAGGAACGCTAACAAAAACAATTTCCAGAAACTCGGAGTCATCTATGATTCTCTGAATGATATTTTAAAAGAGGAAGGTAATTATTGTAGGCAGATGTTCTCTTTTCCGTCTCATCCTCTCCCACTGAATGAAGATTACGGTAAGGAATTATTTCGAAATACTATAAAAAATACAAAATGAACAAATGCACAGAAAGATCAGCGCGAATCCTTTCATTCTGGAAAAACCCCAGGGCTTGATGGCGTACCGGCAGAGGTATATCAAGCGTTTTTTGATATCCTAAAAGCTCCATTGTTAGATTGTTTTAACTACTCCTATAGAAATGATAGTCTGTCAAGTACTCAGCAGGAAGGTCTGATTAAAACAAGACCCAGATGGCAAATATAAAGTCCCAGTCTATCTGAAAAACTAGAGGCCCCTTACACTTCAATGTTGTGATGCAAAAATACTAGCAAAATGCATAGCACTCAGAATTCTAAGGGTTTTACCAGGTATTGTTCATCCTGATCAGACAGGTTTTTTACATGGACGATACATTGGAGATAATATACGACAACTACTAGAAATAATAGAACATCGTGAAACATCTAAGAAGCCAGGCCTGGTATTTATAGCGGATTTTGAGAAGGCATTTGATAAAGACTGGATTTTATTTATAAATGCCTGGATTTTTTAATTTTCAGTAATTATCTTATTAAATGGGTAAAATTAATGTATATCAACCCCAGATGTAAAATAGTAAATAATGGCTACTTCTCAGAGTTTTTAATTGTCAAGAGGAGTTAATCAAGGGTGTCCACTGTCACCATATCTGTTTCGTCTTGTTCTCACTTTGTTATTTTGTTTCAGTGTTCAGTTTGAATAAATTATCATGAACATGTACCACGCTGCGCTTTGGTCCTCTTCTTCAGACGAGTGTGACAGTGAGTTGTCTTCACAACCCAGCTTGTGGGAAGTGACATAGAGCTCTTATAGGACCAGGGCACAAATAATAATATAATAAAAATCAATCATTTTGCTCTTTATTTAGCCATCTTACATAAAAAACTTTATTTGTTCGAAGAAAATTGTGAATAACTCACTACAGGTTAATGAGAAGGGTATGCTTCAAAGGATGCACATAACTCTGCAATGTTGGGTTGTATTGGAGAGAATCTCAGTCTTAAATCATTTCCCACACACAGTCTGTGGCTGTATTTAGTTTTCATGCCAGTGAGGGCCGAGAATCCACTCTCACATAGGTATGTGGTTGCAAAGGGCATCAGTGTCTTAACAGCCAAATTTGCCAAGGCAGGATATTCTGAGCACAGCCCAATCCAGAAATCTGGCACTGGCTTCTGATTCAATTTTCCCACAACCGCTTGTTGCAATTTCAATGAGGCTTCCTTGTTCAGATATCGGTAAGTGGACTGGAGGCAGGGCAAGAAAGGGATAACGAATCCAGTTGTTTGTGTCATCCGTTTTGGGAAAGTACCTGCGTAATTGCGCAACCAACTCACTCAGCTGCTTCGCTATATCACATTTGAAATTGTCTGTAAGCTTGAGTTCATTTGCACACAAAAAATCATACAATGATGGAAAGACCAGTGTTTTGTCCTTGTTAATACAGACAGAGAAGAGCTTCAACTTCTTAATCATAGCCTCAATTTTGTCCCGCACATTGAATATAGTTGCGGAGAGTCCCTGTAATCCTTCATTCAGGCGAGAAAAAACATCACCCAGATAGGCCAGTCGTGTGAGAAACTCGTCATCATGCAAGCAGTCAGACAAGTGAAAATGATGGTCAGTAAAGAAAAGTTTAAGCTCGTCTCTCAATTTAAAAAAACCTGTGTCAATACTTTGCCCCTTGATAACCAGCGCATTTCTGTATGTTGTAAAAGCGTGACATGGTCGCTGCCCATATCATTGCATCGTTCAGAAAATACACGAGTTCAGGGGCCTTGCATTAACAAAGTTAACCACTTTCACTGTAGTGTCCAAAATGTATTTCAAGCTGTCAGGCATTTGTCAATTCTTTGGCAGCAAGAGCCTCTTGGTGGATGCTGCAGTGTACCCAAGTGGCGTCGGGAGCAACTGCTTGCACGCGAGTTACCACTCCACTATGTCTCACTGTAATGGCTTTTTGCGCCATCAGTACAGATGCCAACACATCTTGACCACCAAAGTCCATGTGATGTCACAAAGCTGTCCAGTACTTCAAAAATATCCTCTCCTGTTTTCCTGGTTTCCAATGGTTTGCAGAAGATGATGTTTTCCTTAATTGACCCCCCATAAACGTAAAGTACATATACCAGGAGCTGTGCCAGGCCCGCCACATTTGTTGACTCATCCAGCTGTAATGCATAGAATTCACTGGCTTGTATGCCATGCAGTAATTGTTTCAAAACATCTCCTGCCATGTCACTGATGCACCGTGAAACAGTGTTGTTTGATGAAGGCATTGTCTGTATAGTTTTTTTGGCCTTTTCCTCTAGTATTGTCCGAGCCATATCCACAGCAGCAGGAAGAATTAAGTCATCCACAATAGTATTGGGCTTGCCTGTCCTAGCCACTCGGTAGCTCACCATATAAGACGCTTCTATCCCCTTCTTTTTAATAGTATCTGTTGCTTTTATACATGCCTTACTACTCGAAAGTCATCTTAAGTCTCGCACCAAAGACTCCTGTGGCTTATTTTTCCAATTGTTATGTTTTGTTTCTAAATGTCTGCGCAAGAGTGAAGGTTTCGTCAAGTTGTGAGATAGTACTTTTGCACATATAACACACTGTGGCTGAGGAAAGGCACTACTCCCAATATAAGTGAATCCAAATCAACGTAGTTCTCCTCATATTTGCACCTCTTCGATGGTCCAACGTCCCTGTCTGTTGTTCGGTGCTTTCCCGGGTAAGGGGGCAGTAGCTCCTCGGCTGCATCAGATTCACAATTGTCTGTGTCCATGCTAGCTGGCTAACAACAAATGTAGAATTACTGATGCTAGCATTGGATGTGCTCATTGAAGCAGAACAACTTGTGTCATCGACAGGTGCAGGTGTAGTACTGCTGGTAGTAGCAGTACTACCAGTAGAGCTGGTATTTGTCTCTATGGATGCAGGCCTTACTTTTTTTTAACCATTTATCAATTTTCGAGCAAACGGAATGAGCTGCAGCTACATTAGGCTACATTTGGACCGTTAGTGGAATTCCAGCGAGAGAGTAACGGTTAACGTGATTGGATGTTAATTATTTGACTAGGCTACCTGTATTTGACATTATGTTGTTATTTCTCTGAATACTAGATGGTTTAATTTTATTTTTGGCAGTGAAACGAGGCTACTAAGGCGAGAAAAAAACGTATAGCCCCGTTGGAAAATATAAATGGACTCTTTGAAAATGTGAAGAAAAATATATATATTTTATAGAAGAAAAAAAATGTATCAATCACATTTTTATTTGGCGTACCACCGGCAGCATTGCGCGTACACCAGTTTGGGAATACCTGTCCTAGTGGATAAAACAGACATGGTTCAATCTGCCTTGTGTCATTGTCTTCAACCTCCATGACAACCATATTAAATCAGAATGCAGGCAACAACATGTGTTTTAACGCTTCGTCTACAGACAGCAAAGATGAGGAGTTGAACTGATAGTTCCAATCTGTGGGCGATGTAAATTTCTTTGCAACATGCTTTACCAGACTGCCTTATAACTCAAATTCCAAATTCTCACCTGATGACCTGTTTGTCCTCTCTCTGTGCCTCCACATGGGCAGTGCTCTCCCTCTCTCTACTGACTGTCTCTGACCCCTGCCATGACAACCAAATGAAATCTGAACAGGTATAAAGCCAAAGTTGGCCATTTACTGCCACCTGATGTTATATGTTTTTTTATGACTATAATTCATTGGCTGATCCCTCCTGATGACCTGGATGGAATTATGTGATCCTTCCTTAACCCATAGTTACCCACCCCCACCCAGTTAACTTCTTGTTAAAACAGGCTTTTGGGCACTAGAGACCTCTATCTATCTCTATGATCAAGCCCTGCCCCTTATCCAGAATCCGGTGCTGATGATGAAGCTCACCAGTCAAGATATGTTCTCTTCTACCAGATGTCACGACTGACTAGGTGTGTTGGTAGGAATCAGGTGCAGAGAGTTTCAGGGGGAAAATGCACTTTATTCCGGCACCGAAAATAGTAATGCCCAAAACACAGGGCGCAAAACACTGACCAACCCAAACACAGGGTCAACACAGTCCGGAGCACAACAACACCTACGACACAAACGTGAACACAACAATAATCCTGCACAACAAAGGGCGTGTTCCACACGCTTACATAGGGAAGCAAATCAAGAAAACACAAATCGGAACAGGTGCAACTAATAAGACAAAACTAACAGAAAAGGGAAAAGGGATCGGTGGCGGCTAGTAGGCCGGTGACGACGACCGCCGAGCAACGCCCGAACAGGCGGGGGAGCCACCTTCGGCGGGAGTCGTGACACCAGATTACATATCAACACTTGCAACATACAAGAAAAAGCCAAATATGAAATGTATTATAAAATGTATACATATTTATTAACACGTTCAAACAAACAAGCAAATATAAATAACATATGTTCTCTAATTTTACATTTCCTAATGACCTGCCTCGCATACCCCCGGGTGGGCCACACCTATCAGGCTGAGATGATGAGACTGCAACGCAACACAGACATTGAAACAGAAATGTTGTTGGGAAAGGGTTGCAAAAATGTGTTTTAGACATTAACTGTGATTTCATTATTTACTCATTAATGTGAAATTGTCTAACTGTCGTCAAGTAAAGCCCTGAAGTCTGGTGTTTTAATGGTTTCTATGCAGGGGCAATGGCCGAGCTGCAATAAAGGTCTGGCTTGCATGATTCATTCAGCTTTACTGTGTCTGTCATGACGTCTCCACACCTGTACCACGATGCAACGCACCTTACAAAGTCTTGTTTTAGTCTTATTGAATCATCGCTGGTCTGCATTGCACTGTGGTATAGGTGTGTAGGTGTCATGGCAGATGCAATGGAGCTGAGTGACATTTATCATGCAAGCCATATCTCTATGCAACTTAGCCATTGAGCAAGTAGACTAATGTCAATAGCAAATTGGGAAGCCTAATTGATTTATTCCAAGGCCCATTTTCAAAACCTATGTATAATTATTGGAGAAAAGGGCTGGGTATAAGACTCAGTCAGGGGTAACTCTGTCATATAAAGAAGTGTCAATGCATTTGCAATAATATATAAATGTTCAACAGGCCTGTATTTCATGCTCCATAGTTAATGAATGAATTAACCCACTAGTCAATAGCAATGGAAATAGCAGTGTTGCCAGTGCACTCACTCTGTGGATGATGTCTTGGGCACTGTTGTGGTCGCACCAGGAGGAGCAGCGATTAGACTGACAGACTGACTGACAGACTGACTGACAGACTGACTGACAGACTGACTGACAGACTGACTGACAGACAGACAGTAGTAACACCAGTAACACTTCTCAAGCAGTTGTAATAGTGACAGGGCTGCTAGGGATGATGATTACCTGGGTGGAAACAGGATATATTTTGCAAACATGAGAGATCACTCCCTGATGAGACCATTCATCTTCACTGCCAGAACAATCCTCATTCAATGTGATGGAGCTGTCCATGCGACTAGCCCGGTTACCAGCGATTAGAGACGGACGTGTCCAAGTTGGATGAGGAAGGGGAGGAAGGGGGGACAGCCGGGGGTTAGAGAACTGCCTGCCTATTAGGGTGTTAGGGGCGGCGCCCCACTTGTGATTGGTCAAAAAGCCCTCTTGTGATTGTAAAATAAATAAAATAAAATAAAATAAATATATATATATATATATATATTGTAACGTCAGGTGAATGATGGGTGTAGAGTCAGGCGCAGAGAGAGCAAAAGTTTTACGGGAACAAAACGCTTTAATGTCCACAGTGAAAACAGGAACAGGTACAAAAGGGGTGACGCCAAAACAAAGGCGCAAACACAACCCACAGACCACTGTTTAAAATAAGCTGGACAGCGAAAAACCCACAATCAAATAATCCACTCCCGACGTAACATGAACACACAAAATAAGCCCGCACAAACACTAGCGGGCGAAACTAACCTAAATAGTACACCTCCCAAAACCCCAACAAGAAACAGGTGAAAACAATTAGACAGACATAAACGAAAAGGAAAAAGGGATCGGTGGCAGCTAGTAGACCGGCGACGACGACCGCCGAGCGCCACCCGAACGGGAAGGGGAGTCACCTTCGGTAGTATTCGTGACATATATATATACAGTACCAGTCAAAAGCTTGGACACACCTACTCATTCAAGGGTTTTTCTTTATTTTCACTATTTTCTACATTGTAGAATAATAGTGAAGACATCAAAACTATGAAATAACACAAATGGAATCATGTAGTAACCAAAAAAGTGTTAAACAAATCAAAATATATATTTATATTTGAGATTCTTCAAAGTAGCCACCCTTTGCCTTGATGACAGCTTTGCACACTCTTGGCATTCTCTCAACCAGCTTCATGAGGTAGTCACCTGGAATGCATTTCAATTAACAGGTGTGCCTTGTTAAAAGTTAATTTGTGGAATTTCTTTCCTTCTAAATACATTGAAGCCAATTAGTTGTGACAAGGTAGGGGTGGTATACAGAAGATAGCCCTATTTGGTAAAAGACCAAGTCCATATTATTGCAAGAACAGCTCTAATAAGCAAAGAGAAACGACAGTCCATAATTACTTAAAGACATTAAGGTCAGTCAATGAAAGTTTCTTCAAGTGCAGTCGCAAAAACCATCAAGCGCTATTAAAAAATCTTTAAATTCTTTATGGAGTAAATGTATGGAGTAAAAATAATATTATTTTCTTAAGGAATGTAGTGAAGTAAAAGTTGTAAAAAAATATGAATAGTAGTGTAAAGTACAGATACCCCAAAAAACGATTTCAGTAGTAGTGGCCATGTACAGTTGAAGTCGGAAGTTTACATACACTTAGGTTGGAGTCATTAAAACGTGTTTTTCAACCACTCCACAAATTTCTTGTTAACAAACTATAGTTTTGTAAAGTCGGTTAGGACACCTACTTTGTGCATGACACAAGTAATTTTCCCAAAAATTGTTTACAGACAGTATCACAATTCCAGTGGGTCAGAAATTTACATACACTAAGTTGACTGTACCTTACAGCTTGGAAAATTCCAGAAAAGTATGACATGCCTTTAGAAGCTTCTGATAGGCTAATTGACATAATTTGAGTCAATTGGAGGTGTACCTGTGAATGTATTTCATGGCCTACCTTCAAACTCAGTGCCTCTTTGCTTGATATCATGGGAAAATCAAAATAAATCAGCCAAGACCTCAAAAAATTATTGTAGACCTCCACAAGTCTGGATCATCCTTGGGAGCAATTTCCAAATGCATGAAGGTACCATATTTATCTGTACAAACAATAGTATGCAAGTATAAACACCATGGGACCACACAGCCGCCATACCGCTCAGGAAGGAGACACGTTCTGTCTCCTACAGATGAACGTACTTTGGTGCGAAGTGCAAATCAATCCCAGAACAACAGCAAAGGATCTTGTGAAGATGATGGAGGAAACAGGTACAAAAGTATCTATATCCACAGTAAAACGAGTCCAGTATCAACATAACCTGAAAGGCCGCTCAGCAAGGAAGAAGCCACTGCTCTAAAACCGCCATAAAAAAAGCCAGACTACGGTTTGCAACTGCACATGGGGACAAAGATCGTACTTTTTGGAGAAATGTCCTCTGGTCTGATGAAACAAAAATAGAACTTTTTGGCCATAATGACCATCGTTATGTTTGGAGGAAAAAGGGAGAGGCTTGCAAGCCGAAGAACACCATCCCAACGGTGAAGCACGGGGGTGGCAGCATCATGCTGTGGGGTGCTTTACTGCAGGAGGGATTGGTGCACTTCACAAAATAGATAGCATCATGGGGCAGGGAAATTATGTAAATATATTGAAGCAACATCTCAAGACATCAATCATGAAGTTATAGCTTGATCGCAAATGGGTCATACATATGGACAATGACCAAGAGCATACTTCCAAAGTTGTGGCAAAATGGCTTAAGGACAGGAAAGTCAAGGTATTGGAGTGGCCATCACAAAGCCCTGACCTCAATCCCATAGAAAATGTGTTGGCAGAACTGAAAGAGCGTGTGCGAGCAAGGAGGCCTACAAACCTTACTCAGTTACACCAGCTCTGTCAGGAGGAATGGGCCAAAATTCACTCAACTTATTGTGGGAAGCTTGTGGAAGGCTACCCGAAACATTTGACCCAAGTTAAACAATTTAAAGGGAATGCTACCAAATACTTCTTGAGTGTATGTAAACTTCTGACTCACTGGGAATGTGATGAAAGAAATAAAAGCTGAAATAAATCATTCTCTGTACTATTATTCTGACATTTCACATTCTTAAAATAAAGTGGTGATCCTAACTGACCTAAGACAGGGAATTTTTACAAGGATTAAATGTCAGGAATTGTGGAAAACTGAGTTTAAATGTATTTGGCTAAGGTGTATGTAAACTTCTGACTTCAACTGTACCTATAAAGTGGTACAATCTGGCCATGTACCTATAAACTGGTAAACTTGATTGTAGTGGCTTCCTTTCCTCTTTACCATAGCCACTGCCCTAGCCTGAAGTGGGGTTGTTTCGTACGCATACAGTTCACACTCAAGGTTTCCAAATGGCCAAAACATTCGATGAGATCCAGGGATATGGTGCAAAAAAAGGTTTATTCTTCTTATATCTAACAAAACAATGATTCTCCAATCAACTTAAAGCATAGATTACTTGACATGGAAAATACATAATATGACCTGTCTGTCTGTCTGTATGGTCAAAAAACTATACCACTCCCGCGTCTAGCAAGGACTCCTCCCACCGAAGGCCCAACTTCCTGCCTTTATCCTAACACACTTACCACAGTACAAGTGTGGACTGTATGCGTTCGAAACAACCCCGCTTCAGGCTAGGGCAGTGGCTATGGTAAAGAGGAAAGGATGCCACTACAATAGATCAACATGACTTGGGAATCTATTTTGTGAATTTCAGCCAGGAATTCCATGTCACATGAATGGAAACCCCAGCCAGCCTAGCCCATAGACAAGGGGTGCATCCCAAAGTAACCTGCTGTCCAACATTGCCATGTGCAGTCTGTAAGGGTGCATCCCAAATGGCACCCTGTTCCCTATATACAGTACCGTGCTACTGTTAATCATAGCCATATGGACCCTGGTCAAAAGTAGTGCACTATAAAGGGAATATGGTGTCATTAGGGATGTAGCCTATGTCAGCAGTGGTTGGTTCAGTTCCTTCATATGAAAGCAGAAGATGCCACAATGTTGTAAGCTTTTTCTGGCAGACTCACTATACAACTATCAATAGGCTCAAAACAGACAAGAAAAATGTTCTGGAATGACAACGTGGACGAAATCATGTACCTACCTAGGATTGATGGAAATTCTGAAACACACACACACACACACACACACACACACACACACACACACACACACACACACACACACACACACACACACACACACACACACACACACACACACACACACACACACACACACACACACACACACACACACACACACACACACACACACACATACATAGGGGTTAGACACATGCACACTCTCACGCTCTCTCACACACAAATACCACTCAAGAGTACCACAGCTCAAGTCGATATATTATGTGGGTATGTAAAGCTCAAGTGAATACTTTGCTGACCTCTAGTGGTAGAGAGGGAGAAAAGTGTCTGGCTAAAGATATATGGAATTATACCAGAAGTCAAGCTACTTTTTAGAAGACATTTATTTTTACTACTGTAAAAGCTACATGTGTAAAGGTTCATTTTGATGTCCTGAATGTCCTTCCGAATGTGATGAATTTAATAGTTTTTTAAAGTCTAAATCTGTCATTTCCTCATGCAGGGGAACTTGAGTTCTACCTCCGGGATTGAGTTGTAAACCCTGTTAAAAAAATTCTCTGAAAAAAGGACAAGTTATGAAATTGCGGGACGTACAAAAGTTGGATTGACACCATAAAAAGTACACCTCAATAGAATGAAAAACAATACAATACAAAACAATAGAATGAGCTGAATGAACCACCCTAGGCTTCACAGCACAATATAACTGCAGACTACAGAGATAACCTACATACAGTATATAACGTAAAGAGAGAACCTACAGAGATAACCTATGGAGATAACCTACAGAGATAACCTGCAGTGATAACCTACAGAGAATACCTACAGTGATAACCTACAGTGATAACCTACAGAGAATACCTACAGAGATAACCTACAGCGATAACCTACAGAGATAACCTACAGTGATAACCTACAGAGAATACCTACAGAGATAACCTACAGAGAATACCTACAGTGATAACCTACAGTGATAACCTACAGAGAATACCTACAGTGATAACCTACAGTGATAACCTACAGTGATAACCTACAGAGAATACCTACAGTGATAACCTACAGTGATAACCTACAGAGAATACCTACAGAGAATACCTACAGTGATAACCTACAGTGATAACCTACAGTGATAACGTACAGAGAATACCTACAGTGATAACCTACAGAGAATACCTACAGTGATAACCTACAGTGATAACCTACAGTGATAACCTACAGTGATAACCTACAGTGATAACCTACAGAGAATACCTACAGTGATAACCTACAGTGATAACCTACAGTGATAACGTACAGAGAACTTACAAAAAGTGATGCAGTATAATGGAAAGGAACACATGAAAACAGTTGTGCATACAGCAATGCAAATAATTACTTATAAACCCCCCAATGACTTACTGAGTACACCTTCGACTGCATCTTTAATCTGGGAAAATAAACTATTTTCAGCTTCAGGGTTGGTGTCTTCCGACACTATAACGCAAACAGAAGTTGTCATAGAAATTAGTTTTTCAGATCTTCGTCGGGTGTCTTGCTGTAACAGCAGAGCAGACCGCATCTCCTCCTACCATGTCTTGGAACAGGTAACTAGTTCAAGGTCCTGTACTCTCTGCTTTCATTGTAAGACGATGCTAATTCTGAATTAATATCCACCATTCTTGACAAAATGATAAAATATGAAACCATTAGGTCGAACATCCGGTCAGCAAATGCTGAAACATAAACACAAGAAGATCATCTTAAAATAGGGTTACAATTATGTAACAGTGTTCTAATACCTAGACAAGAGGTTATGTGATGATGTTCTAATAACTAGGACACGTCCATTATGTCATAGTGTTCTAATAACTAAGACAAGTCCATTATGCCATAGTGTTCTAATAACTAAGACAAGTCCATTATGTCATAGTGTTCTAATAACTAAGACAAGTCCATTATGTCATAGTGTTCTAATAACTAAGACAAGTCCATTATGTCATAGTGTTCTAATAACTAAGACAAGTCCATCATGTCATAGTGTTCTAATAACTAAGACAAGTCCATTATGCCATAGTGTTCTAATAACTAAGACAAGTCCATTATGCCATAGTGTTCTAATAACTAAGACAAGTCCATTATGTCATAGTGTTCTAATAACTAAGACACGTCCATTATGTCATAGTGTTCTAATAACTAAGACAAGTCCATTATGCCATAGTGTTCTAATAACTAAGACAAGTCCATTATGCCATAGTGTTCTAATAACTAAGACAAGTCCATTATGCCATAGTGTTCTAATAACTAAGACAAGTCCATTATGTCATAGTGTTCTAATAACTAAGACACGTCCATTATGTCATAGTGTTCTAATAACTAAGACAAGTCCATTATGTCATAGTGTTCTAATAACTAGGACAAGTCCTTTATGTCATAGTGTTCTAATAACTAAGACAAGTCCATTATGTCATAGTGTTCTAATAACTAAGACAAGTCCATCATGTCATAGTGTTCTAATAACTAAGACAAGTCCATCATGTCATCGTGTTCTAATAACTAAGACAAGTCCATTATGTCATAGTGTTCTAATAACTAAGACAAGTCCATCATGTCATAGTGTTCTAATAACTAAGACAAGTCCTTTATGTCATAGTGTTCTAATAACTAAGACAAGTCCATTATGTCATAGTGTTCTAATAACTAAGACAAGTCCATCATGTCATAGTGTTCTAATAACTAAGACAAGTCCATTATGTCGTAGTGTTCTAATAACTAAGACAAGTCCATTATGTCATAGTGTTCTAATAACTAAGACACGCCCATTATGTCATAGTGTTCTAATAACTAAGACAAGTCCATTATGTCATAGTGTTCTAATAACTAGGACAAGTCCTTTATGTCATAGTGTTCTAATAACTAAGACAAGTCCATTATGTCATAGTGTTCTAATAACTAAGACACGTCCATTATGTCATAGTGTTCTAATAACTAAGACACGTCCATTATGTCATAGTGTTCTAATAACTAAGACAAGTCCTTTATGTCATAGTGTTCTAATAACTAAGACAAGTCCATTATGTCATAGTGTTCTAATAACTAGGACAAGTCCTTTATGTCATAGTGTTCTAATAACTAAGACAAGTCCATTATGTCATAGTGTTCTAATAACTAAGACAAGTCCATTATGTCATAGTGTTCTAATAACTAAGACAAGTCCATTATGTCATAGTGTTCTAATAACTAAGACACGTCCATTATGTCATAGTGTTCTAATAACTAAGACACATCCATTATGTCATAGTGTTCTAATAACTAAGACAAGTCCATTATGTCATAGTGTTCTAATAACTAGGACAAGTACATTATGTCATAGTGTTCTAATAACTAGGACACGTCCATTATGTCATAGTGTTCTAATAACTAAGACAAGTCCATTATGTCATAGTGTTCTAATAACTAAGACACGTCCATTATGTCATAGTGTTCTAATAACTAAGACACGTCCATTATGTCATAGTGTTCTAATAACTAAGACAAGTCCATTATGTCATAGTATTCTAATAACTAAGACAAGTCCATTATGTCATAGTGTTCTAATAACTAAGACAAGTCCTTTATGTCATAGTGTTCTAATAACTAAGACAAGTCCATTATGTCATAGTGTTCTAATAACTAGGACAAGTCCTTTATGTCATAGTGTTCTAATAACTAAGACAAGTCCATTATGTCATAGTGTTCTAATAACTAAGACAAGTCCATTATGTCATAGTGTTCTAATAACTAAGACAAGTCCATTATGTCATAGTGTTCTAATAACTAAGACACGTCCATTATGTCATAGTGTTCTAATAACTAAGACAAGTCCATTATGTCATAGTGTTCTAATAACTAAGACAAGTCCATTATGTCATAGTGTTCTAATAACTAAGACAAGTCCATTATGTCATACTGTTCTAATAACTAGGACAAGTCCATTATGTCATAGTGTTCTAATAACTAGGACAAGTCCATTATGTCATAGTGTTCTAATAACTAGGACAAGTACATTATGTCATAGTGTTCTAATAACTAGGACAAGTCCATTATGTCATAGTGTTCTAATAACTAAGACACGTCCATTATGTCATAGTGTTCTAATAACTAAGACCCGTCCATTATGTCATAGTGTTCTAATAACTAAGACACGTCCATTATGTCATAGTGTTCTAATAACTAAGACAAGTCCATTATGTCATAGTGTTCTAATAACTAAGACAAGTCCATTATGTCATAGTGTTCTAATAACTAGGACAAGTCCATTATGTCATAGTGTTCTAATAACTAAGACACGTCCATTATGTCATAGTGTTCTAATAACTAGGACAAGTCCATTATGTCATAGTGTTCTAATAACTAAGACAAGTCCATTATGTCATAGTGTTCTAATAACTAAGACACGTCCATTATGTCATAGTGTTCTAATAACTAAGACAAGTCCATTATGTCATAGTGTTCTAATAACTAAGACAAGTCCATTATGTCATAGTGTTCTAATAACTAAGACAAGTCCATTATGTCATAGTGTTCTAATAACTAAGACACGTCCATTATGTCATAGTGTTCTAATAACTAAGACAAGTCCATTATGTCATAGTGTTCTAATAACTAAGACAAGTCCATTATGTCATAGTGTTCTAATAACTAAGACACGTCCATTATGTCATAGTGTTCTAATAACTAAGACACGTCCATTATGTCATAGTGTTCTAATAACTAAGACAAGTCCATCATGTCATAGTGATCTAATAACTAGGACAAGTCCATTACGTCATAGTGTTCTAATAACTAAGACACGTCCATTATGTCATAGTGTTCTAATAACTAGGACAAGTCAATTATGTCATAGTGTTCTAATAACTAGGACAAGTCCATTATATCATAGTGTTCTAATAACTAAGACACGTCCATTATGTCATAGTGTTCTAATAACTAGGACAAGTCCATTACGTCATAGTGTTCTAATAACTAAGACACGTCCATTATGTCATAGTGTTCTAATAACTAAGTCAAGTCCATTATGTCATAGTGTTCTAATAACTAGGACAATTCCATTATGTCAAAGTGTTCTAATAACTAAGACACGTCCAATATGTCATAGTGTTCTAACAACTAAGACAAATCCATTATGTCATAGTGTTCTAATACTTAGGACAAGTCCATTATGTCATAGTGTTCTAATAACTAAGACACGTCCATTATGTCATAGTGTTCTAATAACTAAGACCCGTCCATTATGTCATAGTGTTCTAATAACTAAGACACGTCCATTATGTCATAGTGTTCTAATAACTAAGACAAGTCCATTATGTCATAGTGTTCTAATAACTAAGACAAGTCCATTATGTCATAGTGTTCTAATAACTAGGACAAGTCCATTATGTCATAGTGTTCTAATAACTAAGACACGTCCATTATGTCATAGTGTTCTAATAACTAGGACAAGTCCATTATGTCATAGTGTTCTAATAACTAAGACAAGTCCATTATGTCATAGTGTTCTAATAACTAAGACACGTCCATCATGTCATAGTGTTCTAATAACTAAGACAAGTCCATTATGTCATAGTGTTCTAATAACTAAGACAAGTCCATTATGTCATAGTGTTCTAATAACTAAGACAAGTCCATTATGTCATAGTGTTCTAATAACTAAGACACGTCCATCATGTCATAGTGTTCTAATAACTAAGACAAGTCCATCATGTCATAGTGTTCTAATAACTAAGACAAGTCCTTTATGTCATAGTGTTCTAATAACTAAGACACGTCCATTATGTCATAGTGTTCTAATAACTAAGACAAGTCCATTATGTCATAGTGTTCTAATAACTAAGACACGTCCATTATGTCATAGTGTTCTAATAACTAAGACAAGTCCATTATGTCATAGTGTTCTAATAACTAAGACAAGTCCATTATGTCATAGTGTTCTAATAACTAAGACAAGTCCATTATGTCATAGTGTTCTAATAACTAAGACACGTCCATCATGTCATAGTGTTCTAATAACTAAGACAAGTCCATCATGTCATAGTGTTCTAATAACTAAGACAAGTCCATTATGTCATAGTGTTCTAATAACTAAGACACGTCCATTATGTCATAGTGTTCTAATAACTAAGACAAGTCCATTATGTCATAGTGTTCTAATAACTAAGACAAGTCCATTATGTCATAGTGTTCTAATAACTAAGACAAGTCCATTATGTCATAGTGTTCTAATAACTAAGACACGTCCATTATGTCATAGTGTTCTAATAACTAAGACAAGTCCATTATGTCATAGTGTTCTAATAACTAAGACAAGTCCATTATGTCATAGTGTTCTAATAACTAAGACACGTCCATTATGTCATAGTGTTCTAATAACTAAGACACGTCCATTATGTCATAGTGTTCTAATAACTAAGACAAGTCCATCATGTCATAGTGATCTAATAACTAGGACAAGTCCATTACGTCATAGTGTTCTAATAACTAAGACACGTCCATTATGTCATAGTGTTCTAATAACTAGGACAAGTCAATTATGTCATAGTGTTCTAATAACTAGGACAAGTCCATTATGTCATAGTGTTCTAATAACTAAGACACGTCCATTATGTCATAGTGTTCTAATAACTAGGACAAGTCCATTACGTCATAGTGTTCTAATAACTAAGACACGTCCATTATGTCATAGTGTTCTAATAACTAAGTCAAGTCCATTATGTCATAGTGTTCTAATAACTAGGACAATTCCATTATGTCAAAGTGTTCTAATAACTAAGACACGTCCAATATGTCATAGTGTTCTAACAACTAAGACAAATCCATTATGTCATAGTGTTCTAATACTTAGGACAAGTCCATTATGTCATAGTGTTCTAATAACTAAGACACGTCCATTATGTCATAGTGTTCTAATAACTAAGACCCGTCCATTATGTCATAGTGTTCTAATAACTAAGACACGTCCATTATGTCATAGTGTTCTAATAACTAAGACAAGTCCATTATGTCATAGTGTTCTAATAACTAAGACAAGTCCATTATGTCATAGTGTTCTAATAACTAGGACAAGTCCATTATGTCATAGTGTTCTAATAACTAAGACACGTCCATTATGTCATAGTGTTCTAATAACTAGGACAAGTCCATTATGTCATAGTGTTCTAATAACTAAGACAAGTCCATTATGTCATAGTGTTCTAATAACTAAGACACGTCCATCATGTCATAGTGTTCTAATAACTAAGACACGTCCATTATGTCATAGTGTTCTAATAACTAAGTCAAGTCCATTATGTCATAGTGTTCTAATAACTAGGACAATTCCATTATGTCAAAGTGTTCTAATAACTAAGACACGTCCAATATGTCATAGTGTTCTAACAACTAAGACAAATCCATTATGTCATAGTGTTCTAATACTTAGGACAAGTCCATTATGTCATAGTGTTCTAATAACTAAGACACGTCCATTATGTCATAGTGTTCTAATAACTAAGACCCGTCCATTATGTCATAGTGTTCTAATAACTAAGACACGTCCATTATGTCATAGTGTTCTAATAACTAAGACAAGTCCATTATGTCATAGTGTTCTAATAACTAAGACAAGTCCATTATGTCATAGTGTTCTAATAACTAGGACAAGTCCATTATGTCATAGTGTTCTAATAACTAAGACACGTCCATTATGTCATAGTGTTCTAATAACTAGGACAAGTCCATTATGTCATAGTGTTCTAATAACTAAGACAAGTCCATTATGTCATAGTGTTCTAATAACTAAGACACGTCCATCATGTCATAGTGTTCTAATAACTAAGACAAGTCCATTATGTCATAGTGTTCTAATAACTAAGACAAGTCCATTATGTCATAGTGTTCTAATAACTAAGACAAGTCCATTATGTCATAGTGTTCTAATAACTAAGACACGTCCATCATGTCATAGTGTTCTAATAACTAAGACAAGTCCATCATGTCATAGTGTTCTAATAACTAAGACAAGTCCTTTATGTCATAGTGTTCTAATAACTAAGACACGTCCATTATGTCATAGTGTTCTAATAACTAAGACAAGTCCATTATGTCATAGTGTTCTAATAACTAAGACACGTCCATTATGTCATAGTGTTCTAATAACTAAGACAAGTCCATTATGTCATAGTGTTCTAATAACTAAGACAAGTCCATTATGTCATAGTGTTCTAATAACTAAGACAAGTCCATTATGTCATAGTGTTCTAATAACTAAGACACGTCCATCATGTCATAGTGTTCTAATAACTAAGACAAGTCCATCATGTCATAGTGTTCTAATAACTAAGACAAGTCCATTATGTCATAGTGTTCTAATAACTAAGACACGTCCATTATGTCATAGTGTTCTAATAACTAAGACAAGTCCATTATGTCATAGTGTTCTAATAACTAAGACAAGTCCATTATGTCATAGTGTTCTAATAACTAAGACAAGTCCATTATGTCATAGTGTTCTAATAACTAAGACACGTCCATTATGTCATAGTGTTCTAATAACTAAGACAAGTCCATTATGTCATAGTGTTCTAATAACTAAGACAAGTCCATTATGTCATAGTGTTCTAATAACTAAGACACGTCCATTATGTCATAGTGTTCTAATAACTAAGACACGTCCATTATGTCATAGTGTTCTAATAACTAAGACAAGTCCATCATGTCATAGTGATCTAATAACTAGGACAAGTCCATTACGTCATAGTGTTCTAATAACTAAGACACGTCCATTATGTCATAGTGTTCTAATAACTAGGACAAGTCAATTATGTCATAGTGTTCTAATAACTAGGACAAGTCCATTATGTCATAGTGTTCTAATAACTAAGACACGTCCATTATGTCATAGTGTTCTAATAACTAGGACAAGTCCATTACGTCATAGTGTTCTAATAACTAAGACACGTCCATTATGTCATAGTGTTCTAATAACTAAGTCAAGTCCATTATGTCATAGTGTTCTAATAACTAGGACAATTCCATTATGTCAAAGTGTTCTAATAACTAAGACACGTCCAATATGTCATAGTGTTCTAACAACTAAGACAAATCCATTATGTCATAGTGTTCTAATACTTAGGACAAGTCCATTATGTCATAGTGTTCTAATAACTAAGACACGTCCATTATGTCATAGTGTTCTAATAACTAAGACCCGTCCATTATGTCATAGTGTTCTAATAACTAAGACACGTCCATTATGTCATAGTGTTCTAATAACTAAGACAAGTCCATTATGTCATAGTGTTCTAATAACTAAGACAAGTCCATTATGTCATAGTGTTCTAATAACTAGGACAAGTCCATTATGTCATAGTGTTCTAATAACTAAGACACGTCCATTATGTCATAGTGTTCTAATAACTAGGACAAGTCCATTATGTCATAGTGTTCTAATAACTAAGACAAGTCCATTATGTCATAGTGTTCTAATAACTAAGACACGTCCATCATGTCATAGTGTTCTAATAACTAAGACAAGTCCATTATGTCATAGTGTTCTAATAACTAAGACAAGTCCATTATGTCATAGTGTTCTAATAACTAAGACAAGTCCATTATGTCATAGTGTTCTAATAACTAAGACACGTCCATCATGTCATAGTGTTCTAATAACTAAGACAAGTCCATCATGTCATAGTGTTCTAATAACTAAGACAAGTCCTTTATGTCATAGTGTTCTAATAACTAAGACACGTCCATTATGTCATAGTGTTCTAATAACTAAGACAAGTCCATTATGTCATAGTGTTCTAATAACTAAGACACGTCCATTATGTCATAGTGTTCTAATAACTAAGACAAGTCCATTATGTCATAGTGTTCTAATAACTAAGACAAGTCCATTATGTCATAGTGTTCTAATAACTAAGACACATCCATTATGTCATAGTGTTCTAATAACTAAGACACGTCCATTATGTCATAGTGTTCTAATAACTAAGACAAGTCCATCATGTCATAGTGATCTAATAACTAGGACAAGTCCATTACGTCATAGTGTTCTAATAACTAAGACACGTCCATTATGTCATAGTGTTCTAATAACTAGGACAAGTCAATTATGTCATAGTGTTCTAATAACTAAGACACGTCCATTATGTCATAGTGTTCTAATAACTAGGACAAGTCCATTATGTCATAGTGTTCTAATAACTAAGACACGTCCATTATGTCATAGTGTTCTAATAACTAGGACAAGTCCATTATGTCATAGTGTTCTAATAACTAAGACAAGTCCATTATGTCATAGTGTTCTAATAACTAAGACACGTCCATCATGTCATAGTGTTCTAATAACTAAGACAAGTCCATTATGTCATAGTGTTCTAATAACTAAGACAAGTCCATTATGTCATAGTGTTCTAATAACTAAGACAAGTCCATTATGTCATAGTGTTCTAATAACTAAGACACGTCCATTATGTCATAGTGTTCTAATAACTAAGACCCGTCCATTATGTCATAGTGTTCTAATAACTAAGACACGTCCATTATGTCATAGTGTTCTAATAACTAAGACAAGTCCATTATGTCATAGTGTTCTAATAACTAAGACAAGTCCATTATGTCATAGTTTTCTAATAACTAGGACAAGTCCATTATGTCATAGTGTTCTAATAACTAAGACACGTCCATTATGTCATAGTGTTCTAATAACTAGGACAAGTCCATTATGTCATAGTGTTCTAATAACTAAGACAAGTCCATTATGTCATAGTGTTCTAATAACTAAGACACGTCCATCATGTCATAGTGTTCTAATAACTAAGACAAGTCCATTATGTCATAGTGTTCTAATAACTAAGACAAGTCCATTATGTCATAGTGTTCTAATAACTAAGACAAGTCCATTATGTCATAGTGTTCTAATAACTAAGACACGTCCATCATGTCATAGTGTTCTAATAACTAAGACAAGTCCATCATGTCATAGTGTTCTAATAACTAAGACAAGTCCTTTATGTCATAGTGTTCTAATAACTAAGACACGTCCATTATGTCATAGTGTTCTAATAACTAAGACAAGTCCATTATGTCATAGTGTTCTAATAACTAAGACACGTCCATTATGTCATAGTGTTCTAATAACTAAGACAAGTCCATTATGTCATAGTGTTCTAATAACTAAGACAAGTCCATTATGTCATAGTGTTCTAATAACTAAGACACGTCCATTATGTCATAGTGTTCTAATAACTAAGACACGTCCATTATGTCATAGTGTTCTAATAACTAAGACAAGTCCATCATGTCATAGTGATCTAATAACTAGGACAAGTCCATTACGTCATAGTGTTCTAATAACTAAGACACGTCCATTATGTCATAGTGTTCTAATAACTAGGACAAGTCAATTATGTCATAGTGTTCTAATAACTAAGACACGTCCATTATGTCATAGTGTTCTAATAACTAGGACAAGTCCATTATGTCATAGTGTTCTAATAACTAAGACACGTCCATTATGTCATAGTGTTCTAATAACTAGGACAAGTCCATTATGTCATAGTGTTCTAATAACTAAGACAAGTCCATTATGTCATAGTGTTCTAATAACTAAGACACGTCCATCATGTCATAGTGTTCTAATAACTAAGACAAGTCCATTATGTCATAGTGTTCTAATAACTAAGACAAGTCCATTATGTCATAGTGTTCTAATAACTAAGACAAGTCCATTATGTCATAGTGTTCTAATAACTAAGACACGTCCATCATGTCATAGTGTTCTAATAACTAAGACAAGTCCATCATGTCATAGTGTTCTAATAACTAAGACAAGTCCTTTATGTCATAGTGTTCTAATAACTAAGACACGTCCATTATGTCATAGTGTTCTAATAACTAAGACAAGTCCATTATGTCATAGTGTTCTAATAACTAAGACACGTCCATTATGTCATAGTGTTCTAATAACTAAGACAAGTCCATTATGTCATAGTGTTCTAATAACTAAGACAAGTCCATTATGTCATAGTGTTCTAATAACTAAGACACGTCCATTATGTCATAGTGTTCTAATAACTAAGACAAGTCCATCATGTCATAGTGATCTAATAACTAGGACAAGTCCATTACGTCATAGTGTTCTAATAACTAAGACACGTCCATTATGTCATAGTGTTCTAATAACTAGGACAAGTCAATTATGTCATAGTGTTCTAATAACTAAGACACGTCCATTATGTCATAGTGTTCTAATAACTAAGACACGTCCATTATGTCATAGTGTTCTAATAACTAAGACACGTCCATTATGTCATAGTGTTCTAATAACTAAGACAAGTCCATCATGTCATAGTGATCTAATAACTAGGACAAGTCCATTACGTCATAGTGTTCTAATAACTAAGACACGTCCATTATGTCATAGTGTTCTAATAACTAGGACAAGTCCATTATGTCATAGTGTTCTAATAACTAAGACACGTCCATTATGTCATAGTGTTCTAATAACTAGGACAAGTCCATTATGTCATAGTGTTCTAATAACTAAGACAAGTCCATTATGTCATAGTGTTCTAATAACTAGGACAAGTCCATTATGTCATAGTGTTCTAATAACTAAGACAAGTCCATTATATCATAGTGTTCTAATAACTAAGACAAGTCCATTATGTCATAGTGTTCTAATAACTAAGACACGTCCATCATGTCATAGTGTTCTAATAACTAAGACAAGTCCATTATGTCATAGTGTTCTAATAACTAAGACAAGTCCATTATGTCATAGTGTTCTAATAACTAAGACAAGTCCATTATGTCATAGTGTTCTAATAACTAAGACACGTCCATCATGTCATAGTGTTCTAATAACTAAGACAAGTCCATCATGTCATAGTGTTCTAATAACTAAGACAAGTCCTTTATGTCATAGTGTTCTAATAACTAAGACACGTCCATTATGTCATAGTGTTCTAATAACTAAGACAAGTCCATTATGTCATAGTGTTCTAATAACTAAGACACGTCCATTATGTCATAGTGTTCTAATAACTAAGACAAGTCCATTATGTCATAGTGTTCTAATAACTAAGACAAGTCCATTATGTCATAGTGTTCTAATAACTAAGACACGTCCATTATGTCATAGTGTTCTAATAACTAAGACAAGTCCATCATGTCATAGTGATCTAATAACTAGGACAAGTCCATTACGTCATAGTGTTCTAATAACTAAGACACGTCCATTATGTCATAGTGTTCTAATAACTAGGACAAGTCAATTATGTCATAGTGTTCTAATAACTAAGACACGTCCATTATGTCATAGTGTTCTAATAACTAAGACACGTCCATTATGTCATAGTGTTCTAATAACTAAGACACGTCCATTATGTCATAGTGTTCTAATAACTAAGACAAGTCCATCATGTCATAGTGATCTAATAACTAGGACAAGTCCATTACGTCATAGTGTTCTAATAACTAAGACACGTCCATTATGTCATAGTGTTCTAATAACTAGGACAAGTCCATTATGTCATAGTGTTCTAATAACTAAGACACGTCCATTATGTCATAGTGTTCTAATAACTAGGACAAGTCCATTATGTCATAGTGTTCTAATAACTAAGACAAGTCCATTATGTCATAGTGTTCTAATAACTAGGACAAGTCCATTATGTCATAGTGTTCTAATAACTAAGACAAGTCCATTATATCATAGTGTTCTAATAACTAAGACACGTCCATTATGTCATAGTGTTCTAATAACTAAGACAAGTCCATTATGTCATAGTGTTCTAATAACTAAGTCAAGTCCATTATGTCATAGTGTTCTAATAACTAGGACAATTCCATTATGTCAAAGTGTTCTAATAACTAAGACACGTCCAATATGTCATAGTGTTCTAACAACTAAGACAAGTCCATTATGTCATAGTGTTCTAATAACTAGGACAAGTCCATTATGTCATAGTGTTCTAATAACTAAGACACGTCCATTATGTCATAGTGTTCTAATAACTAAGACAAGTCCATTATGTCATAGTGTTCTAATAACTAAGACACGTCCATTATGTCATAGTGTTCTAATAACTAGGACATGTCCATTATGTCATAGTGTTCTAATAACTAGGACATGTCCATTATGTCATAGTGTTCTAATAACTAGGACAAGTACATTATGTCATAGTGTTCTAATAACTAAGACATGTCCATTATGTCATAGTGTTCTAATAACTAAGACACGTCCATTATGTCATAGTGTTCTAATAACTAAGACAAGTCCATTATGTCATAGTGTTCTAATAACTAAGACCCGTCCATTATGTCATAGTGTTCTAATAACTAAGACACGTCCATTATGTCATAGTGTTCTAATAACTAAGACAAGTCCATTATGTCATAGTGTTCTAATAACTAAGACAAGTCCATTATGTCATAGTGTTCTAATAACTAGGACAAGTCCATTATGTCATAGTGTTCTAATAACTAAGACACGTCCATTATGTCATAGTGTTCTAATAACTCGGACAAGTCCATTATGTCATAGTGTTCTAATAACTAAGACAAGTCCATTATGTCATAGTGTTCTAATAACTAAGACACGTCCATCATGTCATAGTGTTCTAATAACTAAGACAAGTCCATTATGTCATAGTGTTCTAATAACTAAGACAAGTCCATTATGTCATAGTGTTCTAATAACTAAGACAAGTCCATTATGTCATAGTGTTCTAATAACTAAGACACGTCCATCATGTCATAGTGTTCTAATAACTAAGACAAGTCCATCATGTCATAGTGTTCTAATAACTAAGACAAGTCCTTTATGTCATAGTGTTCTAATAACTAAGACACGTCCATTATGTCATAGTGTTCTAATAACTAAGACAAGTCCATTATGTCATAGTGTTCTAATAACTAAGACACGTCCATTATGTCATAGTGTTCTAATAACTAAGACAAGTCCATTATGTCATAGTGTTCTAATAACTAAGACAAGTCCATTATATCATAGTGTTCTAATAACTAAGACACGTCCATTATGTCATAGTGTTCTAATAACTAAGACACGTCCATTATGTCATAGTGTTCTAATAACTAAGACAAGTCCATCATGTCATAGTGATCTAATAACTAGGACAAGTCCATTACGTCATAGTGTTCTAATAACTAAGACACGTCCATTATGTCATAGTGTTCTAATAACTAGGACAAGTCAATTATGTCATAGTGTTCTAATAACTAGGACAAGTCCATTATGTCATAGTGTTCTAATAACTAAGACACGTCCATTATGTCATAGTGTTCTAATAACTAGGACAAGTCCATTATGTCATAGTGTTCTAATAACTAAGACAAGTCCATTATGTCATAGTGTTCTAATAACTAGGACAAGTCCATTATGTCATAGTGTTCTAATAACTAAGACAAGTCCATTATATCATAGTGTTCTAATAACTAAGACACGTCCATTATGTCGTAGTGTTCTAATAACTAAGACAAGTCCATTATGTCATAGTGTTCTAATAACTAAGTCAAGTCCATTATGTCATAGTGTTCTAATAACTAGTACAATTCCATTATGTCAAAGTGTTCTAATAACTAAGACACGTCCAATATGTCATAGTGTTCTAACAACTAAGACAAGTCCATTATGTCATAGTGTTCTAATAACTAGGACAAGTCCATTATGTCATAGTGTTCTAATAACTAAGACACGTCCATTATGTCATAGTGTTCTAATAACTAAGACAAGTCCATTATGTCATAGTGTTCTAATAACTAGGACATGTCCATTATGTCATAGTGTTCTAATAACTAGGACAAGTACATTATGTCATAGTGTTCTAATAACTAGGACATGTCCATTATGTCATAGTGTTCTAATAACTAGGACAAGTACATTATGTCATAGTGTTCTAATAACTAAGACATGTCCATTATGTCATAGTGTTCTAATAACTAAGACACATCCATTATGTCATAGTGTTCTAATAACTAAGACAAGTCCATTATGTCATAGTGTTCTAATAACTAAGACAAGTCCATTATGTCATAGTGTTCTAATAACTAAGACAAGTCCTTTATGTCATAGTGTTCTAATAACTAAGACAAGTCCATTATGTCATAGTGTTCTAATAACTAGGACAAGTCCTTTATGTCATAGTGTTCTAATAACTAAGACAAGTCCATTATGTCATAGTGTTCTAATAACTAAGACAAGTCCATTATGTCATAGTGTTCTAATAACTAAGACAAGTCCATTATGTCAAAGTGTTCTAATAACTAAGACACGTCCATTATGTCATAGTGTTCTAATAACTAAGACAAGTCCATTATGTCATAGTGTTCTAATAACTAAGACAAGTCCATTATGTCATAGTGTTCTAATAACTAAGATGAGAGGTATGTGATGATGTTCTAATACCTAGGACAAGTCCATTATGTCATAGTGTTCTAATAACTAAGACAAGTCCATTATGTCATAGTGTTCTAATAACTAAGACAAGTCCATTATGTCATAGTGTTCTAATAACTAAGACACGTCCATCATGTCATAGTGTTCTAATAACTAAGACAAGTCCATCATGTCATAGTGTTCTAATAACTAAGACAAGTCCTTTATGTCATAGTGTTCTAATAACTAAGACACGTCCATTATGTCATAGTGTTCTAATAACTAAGACAAGTCCATTATGTCATAGTGTTCTAATAACTAAGACAAGTCCATTATGTCATAGTGTTCTAATAACTAAGACAAGTCCTTTATGTCATAGTGTTCTAATAACTAAGACAAGTCCATTATGTCATAGTGTTCTAATAACTAGGACAAGTCCTTCATGTCATAGTGTTCTAATAACTAAGACACGTCCATTATGTCATAGTGTTCTAATAACTAAGAGACGTCCATTATGTCATAGTGTTCTAATAACTAAGACAAGTCCATCATGTCATAGTGATCTAATAACTAGGACAAGTCCATTATGTCATAGTGTTCTAATAACTAAGACACGTCCATTATGTCATAGTGTTCTAATAACTAGGACAAGTCAATTATGTCATAGTGTTCTAATAACTAGGACAAGTCCATTATGTCATAGTGTTCTAATAACTAAGACACGTCCATTATGTCATAGTGTTCTAATAACTAGGACAAGTCCATTATGTCATAGTGTTCTAATAACTAAGACAAGTCCATTATGTCATAGTGTTCTAATAACTAGGACAAGTCCATTATGTCATAGTGTTCTAATAACTAAGACAAGTCCATTATATCATAGTGTTCTAATAACTAAGACACGTCCATTATGTCATAGTGTTCTAATAACTAAGACAAGTCCATTATGTCATAGTGTTCTAATAACTAAGTCAAGTCCATTATGTCATAGTGTTCTAATAACTAGGACAAGTCCATTATGTCAAAGTGTTCTAATAACTAAGACACGTCCAATATGTCATAGTGTTCTAACAACTAAGACAAGTCCATTATGTCATAGTGTTCTAATAACTAGGACAAGTCCATTATGTCATAGTGTTCTAATAACTAAGACACGTCCATTATGTCATAGTGTTCTAATAACTAAGACAAGTCCATTATGTCATAGTGTTCTAATAACTAAGACACGTCCATTATGTCATAGTGTTCTAATAACTAGGACATGTCCATTATGTCATCGTGTTCTAATAACTAGGACATGTCCATTATGTCATAGTGTTCTAATAACTAGGACAAGTACATTATGTCATAGTGTTCTAATAACTAGGACATGTCCATTATGTCATAGTGTTCTAATAACTAGGACAAGTACATTATGTCATAGTGTTCTAATAACTAAGACAAGTCCATTATGTCATAGTGTTCTAATAACTAAGACACGTCCATTATGTCATAGTGTTCTAATAACTAGGACATGTCCATTATGTCATCGTGTTCTAATAACTAGGACATGTCCATTATGTCATAGTGTTCTAATAACTAGGACAAGTACATTATGTCATAGTGTTCTAATAACTAGGACATGTCCATTATGTCATAGTG
The DNA here is from genome assembly GCF_045679555.1 of Salvelinus alpinus. Taxonomy (NCBI): domain Eukaryota; kingdom Metazoa; phylum Chordata; class Actinopteri; order Salmoniformes; family Salmonidae; genus Salvelinus; species Salvelinus alpinus. Next base: position 74,663,358 of record NC_092092.1, read on the forward strand.
TTCTAATAACTAGGACAAGTACATTATGTCATAGTGTTCTAATAACTAAGACATGTCCATTATGTCATAGTGTTCTAATAACTAAGACACGTCCATTATGTCATAGTGTTCTAATAACTAAGACAAGTCCATTATGTCATAGTGTTCTAATAACTAAGACCCGTCCATTATGTCATAGTGTTCTAATAACTAAGACACGTCCATTATGTCATAGTGTTCTAATAACTAAGACAAGTCCATTATGTCATAGTGTTCTAATAACTAAGACAAGTCCATTATGTCATAGTGTTCTAATAACTAGGACAAGTCCATTATGTCATAGTGTTCTAATAACTAAGACACGTCCATTATGTCATAGTGTTCTAATAACTAGGACAAGTCCATTATGTCATAGTGTTCTAATAACTAAGACAAGTCCATTATGTCATAGTGTTCTAATAACTAGGACAAGTCCATTATATCATAGTGTTCTAATAACTAAGACACGTCCATTATGTCATAGTGTTCTAATAACTAAGACAAGTCCATTATGTCATAGTGTTCTAATAACTAAGTCAAGTCCATTATGTCATAGTGTTCTAATAACTAGGACAAGTCCATTATGTCAAAGTGTTCTAATAACTAAGACACGTCCAATATGTCATAGTGTTCTAACAACTAAGACAAGTCCATTATGTCATAGTGTTCTAATAACTAGGACAAGTCCATTATGTCATAGTGTTCTAATAACTAAGACACGTCCATTATGTCATAGTGTTCTAATAACTAAGACAAGTCCATTATGTCATAGTGTTCTAATAACTAAGACACGTCCATTATGTCATAGTGTTCTAATAACTAGGACATGTCCATTATGTCATCGTGTTCTAATAACTAGGACATGTCCATTATGTCATAGTGTTCTAATAACTAGGACAAGTACATTATGTCATAGTGTTCTAATAACTAGGACATGTCCATTATGTCATAGTGTTCTAATAACTAGGACAAGTACATTATGTCATAGTGTTCTAATAACTAAGACAAGTCCATTATGTCATAGTGTTCTAATAACTAAGACACGTCCATTATGTCATAGTGTTCTAATAACTAGGACATGTCCATTATGTCATAGTGTTCTAATAACTAGGACAAGTCCATTATGTCATAGTGTTCTAATAACTAAGACACGTCCATTATGTCATAGTGTTCTAATAACTAGGACAAGTCCATTATGTCATAGTGTTCTAATAACTAAGACAAGTCCATTATGTCATAGTGTTCTAATAACTAGGACAAGTCCATTATGTCATAGTGTTCTAATAACTAAGACAAGTCCATTATATCATAGTGTTCTAATAACTAAGACACGTCCATTATGTCATAGTGTTCTAATAACTAAGACAAGTCCATTATGTCATAGTGTTCTAATAACTAAGTCAAGTCCATTATGTCATAGTGTTCTAATAACTAGGACAAGTCCATTATGTCAAAGTGTTCTAATAACTAAGACACGTCCAATATGTCATAGTGTTCTAACAACTAAGACAAGTCCATTATGTCATAGTGTTCTAATAACTAGGACAAGTCCATTATGTCATAGTGTTCTAATAACTAAGACACGTCCATTATGTCATAGTGTTCTAATAACTAAGACAAGTCCATTATGTCATAGTGTTCTAATAACTAAAACACGTCCATTATGTCATAGTGTTCTAATAACTAGGACATGTCCATTATGTCATCGTGTTCTAATAACTAGGACATGTCCATTATGTCATAGTGTTCTAATAACTAGGACAAGTACATTATGTCATAGTGTTCTAATAACTAGGACATGTCCATTATGTCATAGTGTTCTAATAACTAGGACAAGTACATTATGTCATAGTGTTCTAATAACTAAGACACGTCCATTATGTCATAGTGTTCTAATAACTAGGACATGTCCATTATGTCATCGTGTTCTAATAACTAGGACATGTCCATTATGTCATAGTGTTCTAATAACTAGGACAAGTACATTATGTCATAGTGTTCTAATAACTAGGACATGTCCATTATGTCATAGTGTTCTAATAACTAGGACAAGTACATTATGTCATAGTGTTCTAATAACTAAGACATGTCCATTATGTCATAGTGTTCTAATAACTAAGACACGTCCATTATGTCATAGTGTTCTAATAACTAAGACAAGTCCATTATGTCATAGTGTTCTAATAACTAAGACCCGTCCATTATGTCATAGTGTTCTAATAACTAAGACACGTCCATTATGTCATAGTGTTCTAATAACTAAGACAAGTCCATTATGTCATAGTGTTCTAATAACTAAGACAAGTCCATTATGTCATAGTGTTCTAATAACTAGGACAAGTCCATTATGTCATAGTGTTCTAATAACTAAGACACGTCCATTATGTCATAGTGTTCTAATAACTAGGACAAGTCCATTATGTCATAGTGTTCTAATAACTAAGACAAGTCCATTATGTCATAGTGTTCTAATAACTAAGACAAGTCCATTATGTCATAGTGTTCTAATAACTAAGACACGTCCATTATGTCATAGTGTTCTAATAACTAGGACATGTCCATTATGTCATCGTGTTCTAATAACTAGGACATGTCCATTATGTCATAGTGTTCTAATAACTAGGACAAGTACATTATGTCATAGTGTTCTAATAACTAGGACATGTCCATTATGTCATAGTGTTCTAATAACTAGGACAAGTACATTATGTCATAGTGTTCTAATAACTAAGACATGTCCATTATGTCATAGTGTTCTAATAACTAAGACACGTCCATTATGTCATAGTGTTCTAATAACTAAGACAAGTCCATTATGTCATAGTGTTCTAATAACTAAGACCCGTCCATTATGTCATAGTGTTCTAATAACTAAGACACGTCCATTATGTCATAGTGTTCTAATAACTAAGACAAGTCCATTATGTCATAGTGTTCTAATAACTAAGACAAGTCCATTATGTCATAGTGTTCTAATAACTAGGACAAGTCCATTATGTCATAGTGTTCTAATAACTAAGACACGTCCATTATGTCATAGTGTTCTAATAACTAGGACAAGTCCATTATGTCATAGTGTTCTAATAACTAAGACAAGTCCATTATGTCATAGTGTTCTAATAACTAGGACAAGTCCATTATATCATAGTGTTCTAATAACTAAGACACGTCCATTATGTCATAGTGTTCTAATAACTAAGACAAGTCCATTATGTCATAGTGTTCTAATAACTAAGTCAAGTCCATTATGTCATAGTGTTCTAATAACTAGGACAAGTCCATTATGTCAAAGTGTTCTAATAACTAAGACACGTCCAATATGTCATAGTGTTCTAACAACTAAGACAAGTCCATTATGTCATAGTGTTCTAATAACTAGGACAAGTCCATTATGTCATAGTGTTCTAATAACTAAGACACGTCCATTATGTCATAGTGTTCTAATAACTAAGACAAGTCCATTATGTCATAGTGTTCTAATAACTAAGACACGTCCATTATGTCATAGTGTTCTAATAACTAGGACATGTCCATTATGTCATCGTGTTCTAATAACTAGGACATGTCCATTATGTCATAGTGTTCTAATAACTAGGACAAGTACATTATGTCATAGTGTTCTAATAACTAGGACATGTCCATTATGTCATAGTGTTCTAATAACTAGGACAAGTACATTATGTCATAGTGTTCTAATAACTAAGACAAGTCCATTATGTCATAGTGTTCTAATAACTAAGACACGTCCATTATGTCATAGTGTTCTAATAACTAGGACATGTCCATTATGTCATAGTGTTCTAATAACTAGGACAAGTACATTATGTCATAGTGTTCTAATAACTAGGACATGTCCATTATGTCATAGTGTTCTAATAACTAGGACAAGTACATTATGTCATAGTGTTCTAATAACTAAGACACGTCCATTATGTCATAGTGTTCTAATAACTAGGACATGTCCATTATGTCATCGTGTTCTAATAACTAGGACATGTCCATTATGTCATAGTGTTCTAATAACTAGGACAAGTACATTATGTCATAGTGTTCTAATAACTAGGACATGTCCATTATGTCATAGTGTTCTAATAACTAGGACAAGTACATTATGTCATAGTGTTCTAATAACTAAGACATGTCCATTATGTCATAGTGTTCTAATAACTAAGACACGTCCATTATGTCATAGTGTTCTAATAACTAAGACAAGTCCATTATGTCATAGTGTTCTAATAACTAAGACCCGTCCATTATGTCATAGTGTTCTAATAACTAAGACACGTCCATTATGTCATAGTGTTCTAATAACTAAGACAAGTCCATTATGTCATAGTGTTCTAATAACTAAGACAAGTCCATTATGTCATAGTGTTCTAATAACTAGGACAAGTCCATTATGTCATAGTGTTCTAATAACTAAGACACGTCCATTATGTCATAGTGTTCTAATAACTAGGACAAGTCCATTATGTCATAGTGTTCTAATAACTAAGACAAGTCCATTATGTCATAGTGTTCTAATAACTAAGACACGTCCATCATGTCATAGTGTTCTAATAACTAAGACAAGTCCATTATGTCATAGTGTTCTAATAACTAAGACAAGTCCATTATGTCATAGTGTTCTAATAACTAAGACAAGTCCATTATGTCATAGTGTTCTAATAACTAAGACACGTCCATCATGTCATAGTGTTCTAATAACTAAGACAAGTCCATCATGTCATAGTGTTCTAATAACTAAGACAAGTCCTTTATGTCATAGTGTTCTAATAACTAAGACACGTCCATTATGTCATAGTGTTCTAATAACTAAGACAAGTCCATTATGTCATAGTGTTCTAATAACTAAGACACGTCCATTATGTCATAGTGTTCTAATAACTAAGACAAGTCCATTATGTCATAGTGTTCTAATAACTAAGACAAGTCCATTATATCATAGTGTTCTAATAACTAAGACACGTCCATTATGTCATAGTGTTCTAATAACTAAGACACGTCCATTATGTCATAGTGTTCTAATAACTAAGACAAGTCCATCATGTCATAGTGATCTAATAACTAGGACAAGTCCATTACGTCATAGTGTTCTAATAACTAAGACACGTCCATTATGTCATAGTGTTCTAATAACTAGGACAAGTCAATTATGTCATAGTGTTCTAATAACTAAGACAAGTCCATTATGTCATAGTGTTCTAATAACTAGGACAAGTCCATTATGTCATAGTGTTCTAATAACTAAGACAAGTCCATTATATCATAGTGTTCTAATAACTAAGACACGTCCATTATGTCATAGTGTTCTAATAACTAAGACAAGTCCATTATGTCATAGTGTTCTAATAACTAAGTCAAGTCCATTATGTCATAGTGTTCTAATAACTAGTACAATTCCATTATGTCAAAGTGTTCTAATAACTAAGACACGTCCAATATGTCATAGTGTTCTAACAACTAAGACAAGTCCATTATGTCATAGTGTTCTAATAACTAGGACAAGTCCATTATGTCATAGTGTTCTAATAACTAAGACACGTCCATTATGTCATAGTGTTCTAATAACTAAGACAAGTCCATTATGTCATAGTGTTCTAATAACTAAGACACGTCCATTATGTCATAGTGTTCTAATAACTAGGACATGTCCATTATGTCATCGTGTTCTAATAACTAGGACATGTCCATTATGTCATAGTGTTCTAATAACTAGGACAAGTACATTATGTCATAGTGTTCTAATAACTAGGATATGTCCATTATGTCATAGTGTTCTAATAACTAGGACAAGTACATTATGTCATAGTGTTCTAATAACTAAGACATGTCCATTATGTCATAGTGTTCTAATAACTAAGACACGTCCATTATGTCATAGTGTTCTAATAACTAAGACAAGTCCATTATGTCATAGTGTTCTAATAACTAAGACAAGTCCATTATGTCATAGTGTTCTAATAACTAAGACAAGTCCTTTATGTCATAGTGTTCTAATAACTAAGACAAGTCCATTATGTCATAGTGTTCTAATAACTAGGACAAGTCCTTTATGTCATAGTGTTCTAATAACTAAGACAAGTCCATTATGTCATAGTGTTCTAATAACTAAGACAAGTCCATTTTGTCATAGTGTTCTAATAACTAAGACAAGTCCATTATGTCATAGTGTTCTAATAACTAAGACACGTCCATTATGTCATAGTGTTCTAATAACTAAGACAAGTCCATTATGTCATAGTGTTCTAATAACTAAGACAAGTCCATTATGTCATAGTGTTCTAATAACTAAGATGAGAGGTATGTGATGATGTTCTAATACCTAGGACAAGTCCATTATGTCATAGTGTTCTAATAACTAAGACAAGTCCATTATGTCATAGTGTTCTAATAACTAAGACAAGTCCATTATGTCATAGTGTTCTAATAACTAAGACACGTCCATCATGTCATAGTGTTCTAATAACTAAGACAAGTCCATCATGTCATAGTGTTCTAATAACTAAGACAAGTCCTTTATGTCATAGTGTTCTAATAACTAAGACACGTCCATTATGTCATAGTGTTCTAATAACTAAGACAAGTCCATTATGTCATAGTGTTCTAATAACTAGGACAAGTCCTTCATGTCATAGTGTTCTAATAACTAAGACAAGTCCATTATGTCATAGTGTTCTAATAACTAAGAGACGTCCATTATGTCATAGTGTTCTAATAACTAAGACAAGTCCATCATGTCATAGTGATCTAATAACTAGGACAAGTCCATTATGTCATAGTGTTCTAATAACTAAGACAAGTCCATTATGTCATAGTGTTCTAATAACTAAGACACGTCCATCATGTCATAGTGTTCTAATAACTAAGACAAGTCCATCATGTCATAGTGTTCTAATAACTAAGACAAGTCCTTTATGTCATAGTGTTCTAATAACTAAGACACGTCCATTATGTCATAGTGTTCTAATAACTAAGACACGTCCATTATGTCATAGTGTTCTAATAACTAAGACACGTCCATTATGTCATAGTGTTCTAATAACTAAGACAAGTCCATTATGTCATAGTGTTCTAATAACTAAGACCCGTCCATTATGTCATAGTGTTCTAATAACTAAGACACGTCCATTATGTCATAGTGTTCTAATAACTAAGACAAGTCCATTATGTCATAGTGTTCTAATAACTAAGACAAGTCCATTATGTCATAGTGTTCTAATAACTAGGACAAGTCCATTATGTCATAGTGTTCTAATAACTAAGACACGTCCATTATGTCATAGTGTTCTAATAACTAGGACAAGTCCATTATGTCATAGTGTTCTAATAACTAAGACAAGTCCATTATGTCATAGTGTTCTAATAACTAGGACAAGTCCATTATATCATAGTGTTCTAATAACTAAGACACGTCCATTATGTCATAGTGTTCTAATAACTAAGACAAGTCCATTATGTCATAGTGTTCTAATAACTAAGTCAAGTCCATTATGTCATAGTGTTCTAATAACTAGGACAAGTCCATTATGTCAAAGTGTTCTAATAACTAAGACACGTCCAATATGTCATAGTGTTCTAACAACTAAGACAAGTCCATTATGTCATAGTGTTCTAATAACTAGGACAAGTCCATTATGTCATAGTGTTCTAATAACTAAGACACGTCCATTATGTCATAGTGTTCTAATAACTAAGACAAGTCCATTATGTCATAGTGTTCTAATAACTAAGACACGTCCATTATGTCATAGTGTTCTAATAACTAGGACATGTCCATTATGTCATCGTGTTCTAATAACTAGGACATGTCCATTATGTCATAGTGTTCTAATAACTAGGACAAGTACATTATGTCATAGTGTTCTAATAACTAGGACATGTCCATTATGTCATAGTGTTCTAATAACTAGGACAAGTACATTATGTCATAGTGTTCTAATAACTAAGACAAGTCCATTATGTCATAGTGTTCTAATAACTAAGACACGTCCATTATGTCATAGTGTTCTAATAACTAGGACATGTCCATTATGTCATAGTGTTCTAATAACTAGGACAAGTCCATTATGTCATAGTGTTCTAATAACTAAGACACGTCCATTATGTCATAGTGTTCTAATAACTAGGACAAGTCCATTATGTCATAGTGTTCTAATAACTAAGACAAGTCCATTATGTCATAGTGTTCTAATAACTAGGACAAGTCCATTATGTCATAGTGTTCTAATAACTAAGACAAGTCCATTATATCATAGTGTTCTAATAACTAAGACACGTCCATTATGTCATAGTGTTCTAATAACTAAGACAAGTCCATTATGTCATAGTGTTCTAATAACTAAGTCAAGTCCATTATGTCATAGTGTTCTAATAACTAGGACAAGTCCATTATGTCAAAGTGTTCTAATAACTAAGACACGTCCAATATGTCATAGTGTTCTAACAACTAAGACAAGTCCATTATGTCATAGTGTTCTAATAACTAGGACAAGTCCATTATGTCATAGTGTTCTAATAACTAAGACACGTCCATTATGTCATAGTGTTCTAATAACTAAGACAAGTCCATTATGTCATAGTGTTCTAATAACTAAAACACGTCCATTATGTCATAGTGTTCTAATAACTAGGACATGTCCATTATGTCATCGTGTTCTAATAACTAGGACATGTCCATTATGTCATAGTGTTCTAATAACTAGGACAAGTACATTATGTCATAGTGTTCTAATAACTAGGACATGTCCATTATGTCATAGTGTTCTAATAACTAGGACAAGTACATTATGTCATAGTGTTCTAATAACTAAGACACGTCCATTATGTCATAGTGTTCTAATAACTAGGACATGTCCATTATGTCATCGTGTTCTAATAACTAGGACATGTCCATTATGTCATAGTGTTCTAATAACTAGGACAAGTACATTATGTCATAGTGTTCTAATAACTAGGACATGTCCATTATGTCATAGTGTTCTAATAACTAGGACAAGTACATTATGTCATAGTGTTCTAATAACTAAGACATGTCCATTATGTCATAGTGTTCTAATAACTAAGACACGTCCATTATGTCATAGTGTTCTAATAACTAAGACAAGTCCATTATGTCATAGTGTTCTAATAACTAAGACCCGTCCATTATGTCATAGTGTTCTAATAACTAAGACACGTCCATTATGTCATAGTGTTCTAATAACTAAGACAAGTCCATTATGTCATAGTGTTCTAATAACTAAGACAAGTCCATTATGTCATAGTGTTCTAATAACTAGGACAAGTCCATTATGTCATAGTGTTCTAATAACTAAGACACGTCCATTATGTCATAGTGTTCTAATAACTAGGACAAGTCCATTATGTCATAGTGTTCTAATAACTAAGACAAGTCCATTATGTCATAGTGTTCTAATAACTAAGACACGTCCATCATGTCATAGTGTTCTAATAACTAAGACAAGTCCATTATGTCATAGTGTTCTAATAACTAAGACAAGTCCATTATGTCATAGTGTTCTAATAACTAAGACAAGTCCATTATGTCATAGTGTTCTAATAACTAAGACACGTCCATCATGTCATAGTGTTCTAATAACTAAGACAAGTCCATCATGTCATAGTGTTCTAATAACTAAGACAAGTCCTTTATGTCATAGTGTTCTAATAACTAAGACACGTCCATTATGTCATAGTGTTCTAATAACTAAGACAAGTCCATTATGTCATAGTGTTCTAATAACTAAGACACGTCCATTATGTCATAGTGTTCTAATAACTAAGACAAGTCCATTATGTCATAGTGTTCTAATAACTAAGACAAGTCCATTATATCATAGTGTTCTAATAACTAAGACACGTCCATTATGTCATAGTGTTCTAATAACTAAGACACGTCCATTATGTCATAGTGTTCTAATAACTAAGACAAGTCCATCATGTCATAGTGATCTAATAACTAGGACAAGTCCATTACGTCATAGTGTTCTAATAACTAAGACACGTCCATTATGTCATAGTGTTCTAATAACTAGGACAAGTCAATTATGTCATAGTGTTCTAATAACTAAGACAAGTCCATTATGTCATAGTGTTCTAATAACTAGGACAAGTCCATTATGTCATAGTGTTCTAATAACTAAGACAAGTCCATTATATCATAGTGTTCTAATAACTAAGACACGTCCATTATGTCATAGTGTTCTAATAACTAAGACAAGTCCATTATGTCATAGTGTTCTAATAACTAAGTCAAGTCCATTATGTCATAGTGTTCTAATAACTAGTACAATTCCATTATGTCAAAGTGTTCTAATAACTAAGACACGTCCAATATGTCATAGTGTTCTAACAACTAAGACAAGTCCATTATGTCATAGTGTTCTAATAACTAGGACAAGTCCATTATGTCATAGTGTTCTAATAACTAAGACACGTCCATTATGTCATAGTGTTCTAATAACTAAGACAAGTCCATTATGTCATAGTGTTCTAATAACTAAGACACGTCCATTATGTCATAGTGTTCTAATAACTAGGACATGTCCATTATGTCATCGTGTTCTAATAACTAGGACATGTCCATTATGTCATAGTGTTCTAATAACTAGGACAAGTACATTATGTCATAGTGTTCTAATAACTAGGATATGTCCATTATGTCATAGTGTTCTAATAACTAGGACAAGTACATTATGTCATAGTGTTCTAATAACTAAGACATGTCCATTATGTCATAGTGTTCTAATAACTAAGACACGTCCATTATGTCATAGTGTTCTAATAACTAAGACAAGTCCATTATGTCATAGTGTTCTAATAACTAAGACAAGTCCATTATGTCATAGTGTTCTAATAACTAAGACAAGTCCTTTATGTCATAGTGTTCTAATAACTAAGACAAGTCCATTATGTCATAGTGTTCTAATAACTAGGACAAGTCCTTTATGTCATAGTGTTCTAATAACTAAGACAAGTCCATTATGTCATAGTGTTCTAATAACTAAGACAAGTCCATTTTGTCATAGTGTTCTAATAACTAAGACAAGTCCATTATGTCATAGTGTTCTAATAACTAAGACACGTCCATTATGTCATAGTGTTCTAATAACTAAGACAAGTCCATTATGTCATAGTGTTCTAATAACTAAGACAAGTCCATTATGTCATAGTGTTCTAATAACTAAGATGAGAGGTATGTGATGATGTTCTAATACCTAGGACAAGTCCATTATGTCATAGTGTTCTAATAACTAAGACAAGTCCATTATGTCATAGTGTTCTAATAACTAAGACAAGTCCATTATGTCATAGTGTTCTAATAACTAAGACACGTCCATCATGTCATAGTGTTCTAATAACTAAGACAAGTCCATCATGTCATAGTGTTCTAATAACTAAGACAAGTCCTTTATGTCATAGTGTTCTAATAACTAAGACACGTCCATTATGTCATAGTGTTCTAATAACTAAGACAAGTCCATTATGTCATAGTGTTCTAATAACTAGGACAAGTCCTTCATGTCATAGTGTTCTAATAACTAAGACAAGTCCATTATGTCATAGTGTTCTAATAACTAAGAGACGTCCATTATGTCATAGTGTTCTAATAACTAAGACAAGTCCATCATGTCATAGTGATCTAATAACTAGGACAAGTCCATTATGTCATAGTGTTCTAATAACTAAGACAAGTCCATTATGTCATAGTGTTCTAATAACTAAGACACGTCCATCATGTCATAGTGTTCTAATAACTAAGACAAGTCCATCATGTCATAGTGTTCTAATAACTAAGACAAGTCCTTTATGTCATAGTGTTCTAATAACTAAGACACGTCCATTATGTCATAGTGTTCTAATAACTAAGACAAGTCCATTATGTCATAGTGTTCTAATAACTAGGACAAGTCCTTCATGTCATAGTGTTCTAATAACTAAGACAAGTCCATTATGTCATAGTGTTCTAATAACTAAGAGACGTCCATTATGTCATAGTGTTCTAATAACTAAGACAAGTCCATCATGTCATAGTGATCTAATAACTAGGACAAGTCCATTATGTCATAGTGTTCTAATAACTAAGACACGTCCATTATGTCATAGTGTTCTAATAACTAGGACAAGTCAATTATGTCATAGTGTTCTAATAACTAGGACAAGTCCATTATGTCATAGTGTTCTAATAACTAAGACACGTCCATTATGTCATAGTGTTCTAATAACTAGGACAAGTGCATTATGTCATAGTGTTCTAATAACTAAGACAAGTCCATTATGTCATAGTGTTCTAATAACTAGGACAAGTCCATTATGTCATAGTGTTCTAATAACTAAGACAAGTCCATTATATCATAGTGTTCTAATAACTAAGACACGTCCATTATGTCATAGTGTTCTAATAACTAAGACAAGTCCATTATGTCATAGTGTTCTAATAACTAAGTCAAGTCCATTATGTCATAGTGTTCTAATAACTAGGACAAGTCCATTATGTCAAAGTGTTCTAATAACTAAGACACGTCCAATATGTCATAGTGTTCTAACAACTAAGACAAGTCCATTATGTCATAGTGTTCTAATAACTAGGACAAGTCCATTATGTCATAGTGTTCTAATAACTAAGACACGTCCATTATGTCATAGTGTTCTAATAACTAAGACAAGTCCATTATGTCATAGTGTTCTAATAACTAAGACACGTCCATTATGTCATAGTGTTCTAATAACTAGGACATGTCCATTATGTCATCGTGTTCTAATAACTAGGACATGTCCATTATGTCATAGTGTTCTAATAACTAGGACAAGTACATTATGTCATAGTGTTCTAATAACTAGGACATGTCCATTATGTCATAGTGTTCTAATAACTAGGACAAGTACATTATGTCATAGTGTTCTAATAACTAAGACATGTCCATTATGTCATAGTGTTCTAATAACTAAGACACGTCCATTATGTCATAGTGTTCTAATAACTAAGACAAGTCCATTATGTCATAGTGTTCTAATAACTAAGACAAGTCCATTATGTCATAGTGTTCTAATAACTAAGACAAGTCCTTTATGTCATAGTGTTCTAATAACTAAGACAAGTCCATTATGTCATAGTGTTCTAATAACTAGGACAAGTCCTTCATGTCATAGTGTTCTAATAACTAAGACAAGTCCATTATGTCATAGTGTTCTAATAACTAAGACAAGTCCATTATGTCATAGTGTTCTAATAACTAAGACAAGTCCATTATGTCATAGTGTTCTAATAACTAAGACACGTCCATTATGTCATAGTGTTCTAATAACTAAGACAAGTCCATTATGTCATAGTGTTCTAATAACTAAGACAAGTCCATTATTTCATAGTGTTCTAATAACTAAGATGAGAGGTATGTGATGATGTTCTAATACCTAGGACAAGTCCATTATGTCATAGTGTTCTAATAACTAAGACAAGAGGTATGTGATGATGTTCTAATACCTAGGACAAGTCCATTATGTCATAGTGTTCTAATAACTAAGATGAGAGGTTATCTGATGATGTTCTAATAACTAAGACAAGTACATCATGTCATAGTGTTCTAATAACTAAGACAAGTCCATCATGTCATAGTGTTCTAATAACTAAGACAAGTCCATTATGTCATAGTGTTCTAATAACTAAGACAAGTCCATTATGTCATAGTGTTCTAATAACTAAGACAAGTCCATTATGTCATAGTGTTCTAATAACTAGGACAAGTCCATTATGGCATAGTGTTCTAATAACTAGGACAAGTCCATTATGTCATAGTGTTCTAATAACTAAGACAAGTCCATTATGTCATAGTGTTCTAATAACTAAGACACGTCCATTATGTCATAGTGTTCTAATAACTAAGACACGTCCATTATGTCATAGTGTTCTAATAACTAAGACAAGTCCATCATGTCATAGTGATCTAATAACTAGGACAAGTCCATTATGTCATAGTGTTCTAATAACTAAGACACGTCCATTATGTCATAGTGTTCTAATAACTAGGACAAGTCAATTATGTCATAGTGTTCTAATAACTAGGACAAGTCCATTATGTCATAGTGTTCTAATAACTAAGACACGTCCATTATGTCATAGTGTTCTAATAACTAGGACAAGTCCATTATGTCATAGTGTTCTAATAACTAAGACAAGTCCATTATGTCATAGTGTTCTAATAACTAGGACAAGTCCATTATGTCATAGTGTTCTAATAACTAAGACAAGTCCATTATATCATAGTGTTCTAATAACTAAGACACGTCCATTATGTCATAGTGTTCTAATAACTAAGACAAGTCCATTATGTCATAGTGTTCTAATAACTAAGTCATGTCCATTATGTCATAGTGTTCTAATAACTAGGACAAGTCCATTATGTCAAAGTGTTCTAATAACTAAGACACGTCCAATATGTCTTAGTGTTCTAACAACTAAGACAAGTCCATTATGTCATAGTGTTCTAATAACTAGGACAAGTCCATTATGTCATAGTGTTCTAATAACTAAGACACGTCCATTATGTCATAGTGTTCTAATAACTAAGACAAGTCCATTATGTCATAGTGTTCTAATAACTAAGACACGTCCATTATGTCATAGTGTTCTAATAACTAGGACATGTCCATTATGTCATCGTGTTCTAATAACTAGGACATGTCCATTATGTCATAGTGTTCTAATAACTAAGACAAGTACATTATGTCATAGTGTTCTAATAACTAGGACATGTACATTATGTCATAGTGTTCTAATAACTAGGACAAGTACATTATGTCATAGTGTTCTAATAACTAAGACATGTCCATTATGTCATAGTGTTCTAATAACTAAGACACGTCCATTATGTCATAGTGTTCTAATAACTAAGACAAGTCCATTATGTCATAGTGTTCTAATAACTAAGACAAGTCCATTATGTCATAGTGTTCTAATAACTAAGACAAGTCCTTTATGTCATAGTGTTCTAATAACTAAGACAAGTCCATTATGTCATAGTGTTCTAATAACTAAGACAAGTCCATTATGTCATAGTGTTCTAATAACTAGGACAAGTCCATTATGGCATAGTGTTCTAATAACTAGGACAAGTCCATTATGTCATAGTGTTCTAATAACTAAGACAAGTCCATTATGTCATAGTGTTCTAATAACTAAGACACGTCCATTATGTCATAGTGTTCTAATAACTAAGACACGTCCATTATGTCATAGTGTTCTAATAACTAAGACAAGTCCATCATGTCATAGTGATCTAATAACTAGGACAAGTCCATTATGTCATAGTGTTCTAATAACTAAGACACGTCCATTATGTCATAGTGTTCTAATAACTAGGACAAGTCAATTATGTCATAGTGTTCTAATAACTAGGACAAGTCCATTATGTCATAGTGTTCTAATAACTAAGACACGTCCATTATGTCATAGTGTTCTAATAACTAGGACAAGTCCATTATGTCATAGTGTTCTAATAACTAAGACAAGTCCATTATGTCATAGTGTTCTAATAACTAGGACAAGTCCATTATGTCATAGTGTTCTAATAACTAAGACAAGTCCATTATATCATAGTGTTCTAATAACTAAGACACGTCCATTATGTCATAGTGTTCTAATAACTAAGACAAGTCCATTATGTCATAGTGTTCTAATAACTAAGTCAAGTCCATTATGTCATAGTGTTCTAATAACTAGGACAAGTCCATTATGTCAAAGTGTTCTAATAACTAAGACACGTCCAATATGTCATAGTGTTCTAACAACTAAGACAAGTCCATTATGTCATAGTGTTCTAATAACTAGGACAAGTCCATTATGTCATAGTGTTCTAATAACTAAGACACGTCCATTATGTCATAGTGTTCTAATAACTAAGACAAGTCCATTATGTCATAGTGTTCTAATAACTAAGACACGTCCATTATGTCATAGTGTTCTAATAACTAGGACATGTCCATTATGTCATCGTGTTCTAATAACTAGGACATGTCCATTATGTCATAGTGTTCTAATAACTAAGACAAGTACATTATGTCATAGTGTTCTAATAACTAGGACATGTACATTATGTCATAGTGTTCTAATAACTAGGACAAGTACATTATGTCATAGTGTTCTAATAACTAAGACATGTCCATTATGTCATAGTGTTCTAATAACTAAGACACGTCCATTATGTCATAGTGTTCTAATAACTAAGACAAGTCCATTATGTCATAGTGTTCTAATAACTAAGACAAGTCCATTATGTCATAGTGTTCTAATAACTAAGACAAGTCCTTTATGTCATAGTGTTCTAATAACTAAGACAAGTCCATTATGTCATAGTGTTCTAATAACTAGGACAAGTCCTTTATGTCATAGTGTTCTAATAACTAAGACAAGTCCATTATGTCATAGTGTTCTAATAACTAAGACAAGTCCATTATGTCATAGTGTTCTAATAACTAAGACAAGTCCATTATGTCATAGTGTTCTAATAACTAAGACACGTCCATTATGTCATAGTGTTCTAATAACTAAGACAAGTCCATTATGTCATAGTGTTCTAATAACTAAGACAAGTCCATTATGTCATAGTGTTCTAATAACTAAGATGAGAGGTATGTGATGATGTTCTAATACCTAGGACAAGTCCATTATGTCATAGTGTTCTAATAACTAAGACAAGTCCATTATGTCATAGTGTTCTAATAACTAGGACAAGTCCATTATGGCATAGTGTTCTAATAACTAGGACAAGTCCATCATGTCATAGTGTTCTAATAACTAAGACAAGTCCATTATGTCATAGTGTTCTAATAACTAAGACAAGTCCATTATGTCATAGTGTTCTAATAACTAAGACACGTCCATTATGTCATAGTGTTCTAATAACTAAGACAAGTCCATTATGTCATAGTGTTCTAATAACTAAGACAAGTCCATTATGTCATAGTGTTCTAATAACTAAGATGAGAGGTATGTGATGATGTTCTAATACCTAGGACAAGTCCATTATGTCATAGTGTTCTAATAACTAAGACAAGAGGTATGTGATGATGTTCTAATACCTAGGACAAGTCCATTATGTCATAGTGTTCTAATAACTAAGATGAGAGGTTATCTGATGATGTTCTAATAACTAAGACAAGTACATCATGTCATAGTGTTCTAATAACTAAGACAAGTCCATCATGTCATAGTGTTCTAATAACTAAGACAAGTCCATTATGTCATAGTGTTCTAATAACTAAGACAAGTCCAT
Source organism: Salvelinus alpinus (assembly GCF_045679555.1). Classification (NCBI taxonomy): domain Eukaryota; kingdom Metazoa; phylum Chordata; class Actinopteri; order Salmoniformes; family Salmonidae; genus Salvelinus; species Salvelinus alpinus. The sequence continues at coordinate 74,680,646 of NC_092092.1, forward strand.
TATGTCATAGTGTTCTAATAACTAAGACAAGTCCATTATGTCATAGTGTTCTAATAACTAGGACAAGTCCATTATGGCATAGTGTTCTAATAACTAGGACAAGTCCATTATGTCATAGTGTTCTAATAACTAAGACAAGTCCATTATGTCATAGTGTTCTAATAACTAAGACACGTCCATTATGTCATAGTGTTCTAATAACTAAGACACGTCCATTATGTCATAGTGTTCTAATAACTAAGACAAGTCCATCATGTCATAGTGATCTAATAACTAGGACAAGTCCATTATGTCATAGTGTTCTAATAACTAAGACACGTCCATTATGTCATAGTGTTCTAATAACTAGGACAAGTCAATTATGTCATAGTGTTCTAATAACTAGGACAAGTCCATTATGTCATAGTGTTCTAATAACTAGGACAAGTCCATTATGTCAAAGTGTTCTAATAACTAAGACACGTCCAATATGTCATAGTGTTCTAACAACTAAGACAAGTCCATTATGTCATAGTGTTCTAATAACTAGGACAAGTCCATTATGTCATAGTGTTCTAATAACTAAGACACGTCCATTATGTCATAGTGTTCTAATAACTAAGACAAGTCCATTATGTCATAGTGTTCTAATAACCAAGACACGTCCATTATGTCATAGTGTTCTAATAACTAGGACATGTCCATTATGTCATCGTGTTCTAATAACTAGGACATGTCCATTATGTCATAGTGTTCTAATAACTAGGACAAGTACATTATGTCATAGTGTTCTAATAACTAGGACATGTCCATTATGTCATAGTGTTCTAATAACTAGGACAAGTACATTATGTCATAGTGTTCTAATAACTAAGACATGTCCATTATGTCATAGTGTTCTAATAACTAAGACACGTCCATTATGTCATAGTGTTCTAATAACTAAGACAAGTCCATTATGTCATAGTGTTCTAACAACTAAGACAAGTCCATTATGTCATAGTGTTCTAATAACTAAGACAAGTCCTTTATGTCATAGTGTTCTAATAACTAAGACAAGTCCATTATGTCATAGTGTTCTAATAACTAGGACAAGTCCTTTATGTCATAGTGTTCTAATAACTAAGACAAGTCCATTATGTCATAGTGTTCTAATAACTAAGACAAGTCCATTATGTCATAGTGTTCTAATAACTAAGACAAGTCCATTATGTCATAGTGTTCTAATAACTAAGACACGTCCATTATGTCATAGTGTTCTAATAACTAAGACAAGTCCATTATGTCATAGTGTTCTAATAACTAAGACAAGTCCATTATGTCATAGTGTTCTAATAACTAAGATGAGAGGTATGTGATGATGTTCTAATACCTAGGACAAGTCCATTATGTCATAGTGTTCTAATAACTAAGACAAGTCCATTATGTCATAGTGTTCTAATAAGTAGGACAAGTCCATTATGGCATAGTGTTCTAATAACTAGGACAAGTCCATCATGTCATAGTGTTCTAATAACTAAGACAAGTCCATTATGTCATAGTGTTCTAATAACTAGGACAAGTCCATTATGTCATGTGTTCTAATAACTAAGACAAGTCCATTATGTCATAGTGTTCTAATAACTAAGACACGTCCATTATGTCATAGTGTTCTAGTAACTAAGACACGTCCATTATGTCATAGTGTTCTAATAACTAAGACAAGTCCATTATGTCATAGTGTTCTAATAACTAAGACAAGTCCATTATGTCATAGTGTTCTAATAACTAAGACACGTCCATTATGTCATAGTGTTCTAATAACTAAGACAAGTCCATTATGTCATAGTGTTCTAATAACTAAGACAAGTCCATTATGTCATAGTGTTCTAATAACTAAGACAAGTCCATTATGTCATACTGTTCTAATAACTAGGACAAGTCCATTATGTCATAGTGTTCTAATAACTAGGACAAGTCCATTATGTCATAGTGTTCTAATAACTAGGACAAGTACATTATGTCATAGTGTTCTAATAACTAGGACAAGTCCATTATGTCATAGTGTTCTAATAACTAAGACACGTCCATTATGTCATAGTGTTCTAATAACTAAGACCCGTCCATTATGTCATAGTGTTCTAATAACTTAGACACGTCCATTATGTCATAGTGTTCTAATAACTAAGACAAGTCCATTATGTCATAGTGTTCTAATAACTAAGACAAGTCCATTATGTCATAGTGTTCTAATAACTAGGACAAGTCCATTATGTCATAGTGTTCTAATAACTAAGACACGTCCATTATGTCATAGTGTTCTAATAACTAGGACAAGTCCATTATGTCATAGTGTTCTAATAACTTAGACAAGTCCATTATGTCATAGTGTTCTAATAACTAAGACACGTCCATCATGTCATAGTGTTCTAATAACTAAGACAAGTCCATTATGTCATAGTGTTCTAATAACTAAGACAAGTCCATTATGTCATAGTGTTCTAATAACTAAGACAAGTCCATTATGTCATAGTGTTCTAATAACTAAGACACGTCCATCATGTCATAGTGTTCTAATAACTAAGACACGTCCATTATGTCAAAGTGTTCTAATAACTAGGACAAGTCCATTATGTCATAGTGTTCTAATAACTAAGACACGTCCATTATGTCATAGTGTTCTAATAACTAGGACAAGTCCATTATGTCATAGTGTTCTAATAACTAAGACAAGTCCATTATGTCATAGTGTTCTAATAACTAAGACACGTCCATTATGTCATAGTGTTCTAATAACTAAGACAAGTCCATTATGTCATAGTGTTCTAATAACTAAGACACGTCCATTATGTCATAGTGTTCTAATAACTAGGACAAGTCCATTATGTCAAAGTGTTCTAATAACTAAGACACGTCCAATATGTCATAGTGTTCTAACAACTAAGACAAGTCCATTATGTCATAGTGTTCTAATAACTAGGACAAGTCCATTATGTCATAGTGTTCTAATAACTAAGACACGTCCATTATGTCATAGTGTTCTAATAACTAAGACAAGTCCATTATGTCATAGTGTTCTAATAACTAAGACACGTCCATTATGTCATAGTGTTCTAATAACTAGGACATGTCCATTATGTCATAGTGTTCTAATAACTAGGACATGTCCATTATGTCATAGTGTTCTAATAACTAAGACAAGTCCATTATGTCATAGTGTTTTAATAACTAAGACACGTCCATTATGTCATAGTGTTCTAATAACTAAGACAAGTCCATTATGCCATAGTGTTCTAATAACTAAGACAAGTCCATTATGTCATAGTGTTCTAATAACTAAGACACGTCCATTATGTCATAGTGTTCTAATAACTAAGACAAGTCCATCATGTCATAGTGTTCTAATAACTAAGACACGTCCATTATGTCATAGTGTTCTAATAACTAAGACACGTCCATTATGTCATAGTGTTCTAATAACTAAGACACGTCCATTATGTCATAGTGTTCTAATAACTAAGACACGTCCATTATGTCATAGTGTTCTAATAACTAAGACAAGTCCATCATGTCATAGTGTTCTAATAACTAAGACACGTCCATTATGTCATAGTGTTCTAATAACTAAGACAAGTCCATTATGTCATAGTGTTCTAATAACTAAGACACGTCCATTATGTCATAGTGTTCTAATAACTAAGACAAGTCCATCATGTCATAGTGTTCTAATAACTAAGACACGTCCATTATGTCATAGTGTTCTAATAACTAAGACAAGTCCATCATGTCATAGTGTTCTAATAACTAAGACAAGTCCATCATGTCATATTGTTCTAATAACTAAGACACGTCCATTATGTCATAGTGTTCTAATAACTAAGACAAGTCCATCATGTCATAGTGTTCTAATAACTAAGACAAGTCCATTATGTCATAGTGTTCTAATAACTAAGACACGTCCATTATGTCATAGTGTTCTAATAACTAAGACAAGTCCATTATGTCATAGTGTTCTAATAACTAAGACAAGTCCATTATGTCATAGTGTTCTAATAACTAAGACAAGTCCATCATGTCATAGTGTTCTAATAACTAAGACAAGTCCATTATGTCATAGTGTTCTAATAACTAGGACAAGTCCATTATGTCATAGTGTTCTAATAACTAGGACAAGTCCATCATGTCATAGTGTTCTAATAACTAAGACAAGTCCATTATGTCATAGTGTTCTAATAACTAAGACAAGTCCATTATGTCATAGTGTTCTAATAACTAAGACAAGTCCATTATGTCATAGTGTTCTAATAACTAAGACAAGTCCATCATGTCATAGTGTTCTAATAACTAAGACAAGTCCTTTATGTCATAGTGTTCTAATAACTAAGACACGTCCATTATGTCATAGTGTTCTAATAACTAAGACAAGTCCATTATGTCATAGTGTTCTAATAACTAAGACACGTCCATCATGTCATAGTGTTCTAATAACTAAGACAAGTCCATTATGTCATAGTGTTCTAATAACTAGGACAAGTCCATTATGTCATAGTGTTCTAATAACTTAGACAAGTCCATTATGTCATAGTGTTCTAATAACTAAGACACGTCCATCATGTCATAGTGTTCTAATAACTAAGACAAGTCCATTATGTCATAGTGTTCTAATAACTAAGACAAGTCCATTATGTCATAGTGTTCTAATAACTAAGACAAGTCCATTATGTCATAGTGTTCTAATAACTAAGACACGTCCATCATGTCATAGTGTTCTAATAACTAAGACACGTCCATTATGTCAAAGTGTTCTAATAACTAGGACAAGTCCATTATGTCATAGTGTTCTAATAACTAAGACACGTCCATTATGTCATAGTGTTCTAATAACTAGGACAAGTCCATTATGTCATAGTGTTCTAATAACTAAGACAAGTCCTTTATGTCATAGTGTTCTAATAACTAAGACACGTCCATTATGTCATAGTGTTCTAATAACTAAGACAAGTCCATTATGTCATAGTGTTCTAATAACTAAGACACGTCCATCATGTCATAGTGTTCTAATAACTAAGACAAGTCCATTATGTCATAGTGTTCTAATAACTAGGACAAGTCCATTATGTCATAGTGTTCTAATAACTTAGACAAGTCCATTATGTCATAGTGTTCTAATAACTAAGACACGTCCATCATGTCATAGTGTTCTAATAACTAAGACAAGTCCATTATGTCATAGTGTTCTAATAACTAAGACAAGTCCATTATGTCATAGTGTTCTAATAACTAAGACAAGTCCATTATGTCATAGTGTTCTAATAACTAAGACACGTCCATCATGTCATAGTGTTCTAATAACTAAGACACGTCCATTATGTCAAAGTGTTCTAATAACTAGGACAAGTCCATTATGTCATAGTGTTCTAATAACTAAGACACGTCCATTATGTCATAGTGTTCTAATAACTAGGACAAGTCCATTATGTCATAGTGTTCTAATAACTAAGACAAGTCCATTATGTCATAGTGTTCTAATAACTAAGACACGTCCATTATGTCATAGTGTTCTAATAACTAAGACAAGTCCATTATGTCATAGTGTTCTAATAACTAAGACACGTCCATTATGTCATAGTGTTCTAATAACTAGGACAAGTCCATTATGTCAAAGTGTTCTAATAACTAAGACACGTCCAATATGTCATAGTGTTCTAACAACTAAGACAAGTCCATTATGTCATAGTGTTCTAATAACTAGGACAAGTCCATTATGTCATAGTGTTCTAATAACTAAGACACGTCCATTATGTCATAGTGTTCTAATAACTAAGACAAGTCCATTATGTCATAGTGTTCTAATAACTAAGACACGTCCATTATGTCATAGTGTTCTAATAACTAGGACATGTCCATTATGTCATAGTGTTCTAATAACTAGGACATGTCCATTATGTCATAGTGTTCTAATAACTAAGACAAGTCCATTATGTCATAGTGTTTTAATAACTAAGACACGTCCATTATGTCATAGTGTTCTAATAACTAAGACAAGTCCATTATGCCATAGTGTTCTAATAACTAAGACAAGTCCATTATGTCATAGTGTTCTAATAACTAAGACACGTCCATTATGTCATAGTGTTCTAATAACTAAGACAAGTCCATCATGTCATAGTGTTCTAATAACTAAGACACGTCCATTATGTCATAGTGTTCTAATAACTAAGACACGTCCATTATGTCATAGTGTTCTAATAACTAAGACACGTCCATTATGTCATAGTGTTCTAATAACTAAGACACGTCCATTATGTCATAGTGTTCTAATAACTAAGACAAGTCCATCATGTCATAGTGTTCTAATAACTAAGACACGTCCATTATGTCATAGTGTTCTAATAACTAAGACAAGTCCATTATGTCATAGTGTTCTAATAACTAAGACACGTCCATTATGTCATAGTGTTCTAATAACTAAGACAAGTCCATCATGTCATAGTGTTCTAATAACTAAGACACGTCCATTATGTCATAGTGTTCTAATAACTAAGACAAGTCCATCATGTCATAGTGTTCTAATAACTAAGACAAGTCCATCATGTCATATTGTTCTAATAACTAAGACACGTCCATTATGTCATAGTGTTCTAATAACTAAGACAAGTCCATCATGTCATAGTGTTCTAATAACTAAGACAAGTCCATTATGTCATAGTGTTCTAATAACTAAGACACGTCCATTATGTCATAGTGTTCTAATAACTAAGACAAGTCCATTATGTCATAGTGTTCTAATAACTAAGACAAGTCCATTATGTCATAGTGTTCTAATAACTAAGACAAGTCCATCATGTCATAGTGTTCTAATAACTAAGACAAGTCCATTATGTCATAGTGTTCTAATAACTAGGACAAGTCCATTATGTCATAGTGTTCTAATAACTAGGACAAGTCCATCATGTCATAGTGTTCTAATAACTAAGACAAGTCCATTATGTCATAGTGTTCTAATAACTAAGACAAGTCCATTATGTCATAGTGTTCTAATAACTAAGACAAGTCCATTATGTCATAGTGTTCTAATAACTAAGACAAGTCCACCATGTCATGTGTTCTAATAACTAAGACAAGTCCATTATGTCATAGTGTTCTAATAACTAAGACAAGTCCATTATGTCATAGTGTTCTAATAACTAGGACAAGTCCATTATGTCATAGTGTTCTAATAACTAAGACAAGTCCATCATGTCATAGTGTTCTAATAACTAAGACAAGTCCATCATGTCATAGTGTTCTAATAACTAAGACAAGTCCTTTATGTCATAGTGTTCTAATAACTAAGACACGTCCATTATGTCATAGTGTTCTAATAACTAAGACAAGTCCATTATGTCATAGTGTTCTAATAACTAAGACACGTCCATCATGTCATAGTGTTCTAATAACTAAGACAAGTCCATTATGTCATAGTGTTCTAATAACTAAGACAAGTCCATTATGTCATAGTGTTCTAATAACTAGGACAAGTCCATTATGTCATAGTGTTCTAATAACTAAGACAAGTCCATCATGTCATAGTGTTCTAATAACTAAGACAAGTCCATCATGTCATAGTGTTCTAATAACTAAGACAAGTCCTTTATGTCATAGTGTTCTAATAACTAAGACAAGTCCATTATGTCATAGTGTTCTAATAACTAAGACAAGTCCATTATGTCATAGTGTTCTAATAACTAAGACACGTCCATCATGTCATAGTGTTCTAATAACTAAGACAAGTCCATCATGTCATAGTGTTCTAATAACTAAGACAAGTCCTTTATGTCATAGTGTTCTAATAACTAAGACACGTCCATTATGTCATAGTGTTCTAATAACTAAGACAAGTCCATTATGTCATAGTGTTCTAATAACTAAGACAAGTCCATTATGTCATAGTGTTCTAATAACTAAGACACGTCCATTATGTCATAGTGTTCTAATAACTAAGACACGTCCATTATGTCATAGTGTTCTAATAACTAAGACAAGTCCATCATGTCATAGTGATCTAATATCTAGGACAAGTCCATTATGTCATAGTGTTCTAATAACTAAGACACGTCCATTATGTCATAGTGTTCTAATAACTAGGACAAGTCAATTATGTCATAGTGTTCTAATAACTAGGACAAGTCCATTATGTCATAGTGTTCTAATAACTAAGACACGTCCATTATGTCATAGTGTTCTAATAACTAGGACAAGTCCATTATGTCATAGTGTTCTAATAACTAAGACACGTCCATTATGTCATAGTGTTCTAATAACTAGGACAAGTCCATTATGTCATAGTGTTCTAATAACTAAGACAAGTCCATTATGTCATAGTGTTCTAATAACTAAGACACGTCCATTATGTCATAGTGTTCTAATAACTAAGACAAGTCCATTATGTCATAGTGTTCTAATAACTAAGTCAAGTCCATTATGTCATAGTGTTCTAATAACTAGGACAAGTCCATTATGTCAAAGTGTTCTAATAACTAAGACACGTCCAATATGTCATAGTGTTCTAATAACTAAGACAAGTCCATTATGTCATAGTGTTCTAATAACTAAGACAAGTCCACCATGTCATGTGTTCTAATAACTAAGACAAGTCCATTATGTCATAGTGTTCTAATAACTAAGACAAGTCCATTATGTCATAGTGTTCTAATAACTAGGACAAGTCCATTATGTCATAGTGTTCTAATAACTAAGACAAGTCCATCATGTCATAGTGTTCTAATAACTAAGACAAGTCCATCATGTCATAGTGTTCTAATAACTAAGACAAGTCCTTTATGTCATAGTGTTCTAATAACTAAGACACGTCCATTATGTCATAGTGTTCTAATAACTAAGACAAGTCCATTATGTCATAGTGTTCTAATAACTAAGACACGTCCATCATGTCATAGTGTTCTAATAACTAAGACAAGTCCATTATGTCATAGTGTTCTAATAACTAAGACAAGTCCATTATGTCATAGTGTTCTAATAACTAGGACAAGTCCATTATGTCATAGTGTTCTAATAACTAAGACAAGTCCATCATGTCATAGTGTTCTAATAACTAAGACAAGTCCATCATGTCATAGTGTTCTAATAACTAAGACAAGTCCTTTATGTCATAGTGTTCTAATAACTAAGACAAGTCCATTATGTCATAGTGTTCTAATAACTAAGACAAGTCCATTATGTCATAGTGTTCTAATAACTAAGACACGTCCATCATGTCATAGTGTTCTAATAACTAAGACAAGTCCATCATGTCATAGTGTTCTAATAACTAAGACAAGTCCTTTATGTCATAGTGTTCTAATAACTAAGACACGTCCATTATGTCATAGTGTTCTAATAACTAAGACAAGTCCATTATGTCATAGTGTTCTAATAACTAAGACAAGTCCATTATGTCATAGTGTTCTAATAACTAAGACACGTCCATTATGTCATAGTGTTCTAATAACTAAGACACGTCCATTATGTCATAGTGTTCTAATAACTAAGACAAGTCCATCATGTCATAGTGATCTAATATCTAGGACAAGTCCATTATGTCATAGTGTTCTAATAACTAAGACACGTCCATTATGTCATAGTGTTCTAATAACTAGGACAAGTCAATTATGTCATAGTGTTCTAATAACTAGGACAAGTCCATTATGTCATAGTGTTCTAATAACTAAGACACGTCCATTATGTCATAGTGTTCTAATAACTAGGACAAGTCCATTATGTCATAGTGTTCTAATAACTAAGACACGTCCATTATGTCATAGTGTTCTAATAACTAGGACAAGTCCATTATGTCATAGTGTTCTAATAACTAAGACAAGTCCATTATGTCATAGTGTTCTAATAACTAAGACACGTCCATTATGTCATAGTGTTCTAATAACTAAGACAAGTCCATTATGTCATAGTGTTCTAATAACTAAGTCAAGTCCATTATGTCATAGTGTTCTAATAACTAGGACAAGTCCATTATGTCAAAGTGTTCTAATAACTAAGACACGTCCAATATGTCATAGTGTTCTAACAACTAAGACAAGTCCATTATGTCATAGTGTTCTAATAACTAGGACAAGTCCATTATGTCATAGTGTTCTAATAACTAAGACACGTCCATTATGTCATAGTGTTCTAATAACTAAGACAAGTCCATTATGTCATAGTGTTCTAATAACTAAGACACGTCCATTATGTCATAGTGTTCTAATAACTAGGACAAGTCCATTTTGTCATAGTGTTCTAATAACTAGGACTCGTCCATTATGTCATAGTGTTCTAATAACTAAGACAAGTCCATTATGTCATAGTGTTCTAATAACTAGGACAAGTCCTTTATGTCATAGTGTTCTAATAACTAGGACAAGTCCATTATGTCATAGTGTTCTAATAACTAAGACACATCCATTATGTCATAGTGTTCTAATAACTTACACAAGTCCATCATGTCATAGTGTTCTAATAACTAAGACAAGTCCATTATGTCATAGTGTTCTAATAACTAAGACAAGTCCATTATGTCATAGTGTTCTAATAACTAAGACACATCCATTATGTCATAGTGTTCTAATAACTAAGACACGTCCATTATGTCATAGTGTTCTAATAACTAGGACAAGTCCATTATGCCATAGTGTTCTAATAACTAAGACACGTCCATTATGTCATAGTGTTCTAATAACTAAGACAAGTCCATTATGTCATAGTGTTCTAATAACTAAGACAAGTCCATCATGTCATAGTGTTCTAATAACTAAGACACGTCCATTATGTCATAGTGTTCTAATAACTAAGACAAGTCCATCATGTCATAGTGTTCTAATAACTAAGACAAGTCCATTATGTCATAGTGTTCTAATAACTAGGACAAGTCCATTATGTCATAGTGTTCTAATAACTAAGACACATCCATTATGTCATAGTGTTCTAATAACTAAGACAAGTCCATCATGTCATAGTGTTCTAATAACTAAGACAAGTCCATTATGTCATAGTGTTCTAATAACTAAGACAAGTCCATTATGTCATAGTGTTCTAATAACTAAGACACATCCATTATGTCATAGTGTTCTAATAACTAAGACAAGTCCATCATGTCATAGTGTTCTAATAACTAAGACACGTCCATTATGTCATAGTGTTCTAATAACTAAGACAAGTCCATTATGTCATAGTGTTCTAATAACTAAGACACGTCCATTATGTCATAGTGTTCTAATAACTAAGACAAGTCCATCATGTCATAGTGTTCTAATAACTAAGACACGTCCATTATGTCATAGTGTTCTAATAACTAAGACAAGTCCATCATGTCATAGTGTTCTAATAACTAAGACAAGTCCATCATGTCATATTGTTCTAATAACTAAGACACGTCCATTATGTCATAGTGTTCTAATAACTAAGACAAGTCCATCATGTCATAGTGTTCTAATAACTAAGACAAGTCCATTATGTCATAGTGTTCTAATAACTAAGACACGTCCATTATGTCATAGTGTTCTAATAACTAAGACAAGTCCATTATGTCATAGTGTTCTAATAACTAAGACAAGTCCATTATGTCATAGTGTTCTAATAACTAAGACAAGTCCATCATGTCATAGTGTTCTAATAACTAAGACAAGTCCATTATGTCATAGTGTTCTAATAACTAGGACAAGTCCATTATGTCATAGTGTTCTAATAACTAGGACAAGTCCATCATGTCATAGTGTTCTAATAACTAAGACAAGTCCATTATGTCATAGTGTTCTAATAACTAAGACAAGTCCATTATGTCATAGTGTTCTAATAACTAAGACAAGTCCATTATGTCATAGTGTTCTAATAACTAAGACAAGTCCACCATGTCATGTGTTCTAATAACTAAGACAAGTCCATTATGTCATAGTGTTCTAATAACTAAGACAAGTCCATTATGTCATAGTGTTCTAATAACTAGGACAAGTCCATTATGTCATAGTGTTCTAATAACTAAGACAAGTCCATTATGTCATAGTGTTCTAATAACTAAGACAAGTCCATTATGTCATAGTGTTCTAATAACTAGGACACGTCCATTATGTCATAGTGTTCTAATAACTAAGACACGTCCATCATGTAATGTGTTCTAATAACTAAGACAAGTCCATTATGTCATGTGTTCTAATAACTAAGACAAGTCCATTATGTGATGATGTTCTAATAACTAAGACAAGTCCATCATGTCATAGTGTTCTAATAACTAAGACACGTCCATTATGTCATGTGTTCTAATAACTAAGACAAGTCCATTATGTGATGATGTTCTAATAACTAAGACAAGTCCATTATGTCATGTGTTCTAATAACTAAGACAAGTCCATTATGTGATGATGTTCTAATAACTAAGACAAGTCCATCATGTCATAGTGTTCTAATAACTAAGACAAGTCCATTATGTGATGATGTTCTAATAACTAAGACAAGTCCATTATGTGATGATGTTCTAATAACTAAGACAAGTCCATTATGTGATGATGTTCTAATAACTAAGACAAGTCCATTATGTGATGATGTTCTAATAACTAAGACAAGTCCATCATGTCATAGTGTTCTAATAACTAAGACAAGTCCATTATGTCCATTATGTTATCCCCCTCTTCAAAGGGGGGGACACCCTTGACCCTAACTGCTACAGACCTATATCTATCCTACCCTGCCTTTCTAAGGTCTTCGAAAGCCAAGTCAACAAACAGATTACCGACCATTTCGAATCCCACCACACCTTCTCCGCAATGCAATCTGGTTTCAGAGCTGGTCATGGGTGCACCTCAGCCACGCTCAAGGTCATAAACGATATCGTAACCGCCATCGATAGGAAACAATACTGTGCAGCCGTATTCATTGACCTGGCCAAGGCCTTTGACTCTGTCAATCACCACATCCTCATTGGCAGACTCGACAGCCTTGGTTTCTCTAATGATTGCCTCGCCTGGTTCACCAACTACTTCTCTGATCGAGTTCAGTGTGTCAAATCGGAGGGTCTGTTGTCCGGGCCTCTGGCAGTCTCTATGGGGGTGCCACAGGGTTCAATTCTTGGACCGACTCTCTTCTCTGTTTACATCAATGATGTCGCTCTTGCTGCTGGTGATTCTCTGATCCACCTCTACGCAGACGACACTATTCTGTATACTTCTGGCCCTTCTTTTGACACTGTGTTAACAACCCTCCAGGCGAGCTTCAATGCCATACAACTCTCCTTCCGTGGCCTCCAACTGCTCTTAAATACAAGTAAAACCAAATGCATGCTCTTCAACCGATCGCTGCCTGCTCCTGCCCGCCTGTCCAACATCACTACTTTGGACGGCTCTGACTTAGAATATGTGGACACCTACAAATACCTAGGTGTCTGGTTAGACTGCAAACTCTCCTTCCAGACTCACATCAAACATCTCCAATCCAAAGTCAAATCTAGAATTGGCTTCCTATTCCGCAACAAAGCATCCTTTACTCATGCTGCCAAACATACCCTTGTAAAACTGACCATCCTACCAATCCTCGACTTCGGTGATGTCATTTACAAAATAGCCTCCAAAACCCTACTCAATAAATTGGATGCAGTCTATCACAGTGCCATCCGTTTTGTCACCAAAGCCCCATATACTACCCACCACTGCGACCTGTACACTCTCGTTGGCTGGCCCTCGCTTCATACTCGTCGCCAAACCCACTGGTTCCAGGTCATCTACAAGACCCTGCTAGGTAAAGTCCCCCCTTATCTCAGCTCGCTGGTCACCATAGCAGCACCTACCTGTAGCACGCGCTCCAGCAGGTATATCTCTCTAGTCACCCCCAAAACCAATTCTTCCTTTGGACGCCTCTCCTTCCAGTTCTCTGCTGCCAATGACTGGAACGAACTACAAAAATCTCTGAAACTGGAAACACCTATCTCCCTCACTAGCTTTAAGCACCAGCTGTCAGAGCAGCTCATAGATTACTGCACCTGTATATAACCCATCTACAATTTAGCCCAAACAACTACCTCTTTACCTACTGTATTTATTTATTAATTTATTTTGCTCCTTTGCACCCCTTTATTTCTGTCTCTACTTTGCACTTTCTTCCACCGCAAACCAACCATTCCATTGTTTTTTTAGTTTTTATTTTACGTGCTGTGTTGTACTCACTTCGCCTCCATGGCCTTTTATATTTTATTTATTTATACATATATTTGTTTGCCTTCACCTCCCTTATCTCACCTCACTTGCTCACATTGTATATAGACTTATTTTTTATTTTTTTCACTGTATTATTGACTATATGTTGTTTTACTCCATGTGTAACTATGTGTTGTTGTATGTGTCGAACTGCTTTGCTTTATCTTGGCCAGGTCGCAATTGTAAATGAGAACGTGTTCTCAATTTGCCTACCTGGTTAAATAAAGGTTAAATAAATAAATAAATAAAAATGTGATGATGTTCTAATAACTAAGACACGTCCATCATGTCATAGTGTTCTAATAACTAAGACAAGTCCATTATGTCATAGTGTTCTAATAACTAGGACAAGTCCATCATGTCATAGTGTTCTAATAACTAAGACAAGTCCATTATGTCATAGTGTTCTAATAACTAGGACAAGTCCATCATGTCATAGTGTTCTAATAACTTAGACACGTCCATTATGTGATGATGTTCTAATTACTAAGACAAGGGCTTATGTGATAGTTTTCTAAGACAATGACATTTAAAATAAACAATCTACATGGATCGCAATACTTGTTTCATAATAAAACACTTATCTATGAACCAATCCAAGTTAGACAAGACAGACCTATTGAATGGTGTGTGCACAATGCATCTTACCTTTGCATGTTGGGTATGATGGTGACCAGCGGCTGTCTTTTTCACAGGTAAGACCTGATTCACCTTCCATTTCATATCCTTTTTCACATTCATATCTGACGAAAGACTTGTATTTGTATGGAGGTATATGTCCCTCTACGCGGAAAGCTTTATCGATTTTAGGTGTTGGACAAGTTATGTCTAGGATACAAGAAATAGAACCAACAACATCACCATGTGTAACATATCCCATTAATGTTTTACCTACAATTACATGTAGGTCTTTGATGATGAACCAATAGGAATATACCCATTAGTCAACCAATCAGCCAATTAAAAATTGATCAATCAATCAACTGGTCAATCTGTGATTTTTTTTTTAAGCATAATGGAATAGTTTATTATTTATTTAGTAACACCTTCTATGTTCTGAAACATACCGATACATTTAGGTGGATATGGCTCAAACTGCCCTGTTTCAGAGCAGTGTAAGAACCTGGGTCCATCCAGAGTCAGTTGCCTGTCACACTGATACTCCACCACCTCTCCGTAGGCATACGACTCTTCAGCTCGGTGCAACAGATTTCCATTGGCAACAGCAGGAGGCGCTCCACACTTCACCACTGCAACATCAAAAATACATGAATGAATAAATAATGGTGTGTTCACATTCATTTTTTTATCAATCAGTTATTGGTATTGTGTGTGTGTGTGTGTGTGTGTGTGTGTGTGTGTGTGTGTGTGTGTGTGTGTGTGTGTGTGTGTGTGTGTGTGTGTGTGTGTGTGTGTGTGTGTGTGTGTGTGTGTGTGTGTGTGTGTGTGTGTGTGTGTGCGTGTGCGTGTGCGTGTGCGCGTGCGCGTGCACATGTGTGTGTCTGACCTTCACAGATAGGGACTCTGCCAGACCAGCCTGCTACCATGCAATTCCGTACTTTGGAACCCACAATGTAATGTCTGAAAACAAGGACAGAATATTCAACTCAAATAGAAAACGGAAAACAGGTTATACAGTAGCTAACCACTTCCTTCCGCCTATTATTGAACAAAAATGTAAATTACGAGTTCTATATAGAACATTTAGCGGTGCCATTTAAGAAGCAAGCCTTTTTTTTACAATAAAGGTTCATTGGGGTTCTATATAAGACCTTTAGCTGTGCTATAACATATATTTATATTTATTTTTTATTTAACCTTTATTTAACTGTGCTATAATATGATGCAACAAATCTAGTAGAGAGAAGGTCCTGTCCTGTGAATGTAGGACAACTCTATTAGTAAATCTACTGGAGAGAAGGTCTTGTCCTGTGAGTGTGTACTACTGACCCTTTGTCACACTGGGCTGTTACTCTGGCTCCAAACTCCACCCCCTCTGTGAGGTCATACCTGCCATTCATCACTTCTCCAGGGGAGCCACAGGATATCCCTGGACAGACATGATAACACGATAACAGAATCATAAGTTTAGATTGATAAATTATAAATGATAACAAATACATAACTCAGCTCATACGGAAGTTAGGATTAGAGATTGTTATGCATTATAAAGATTCTCATA
This sequence comes from Salvelinus alpinus, assembly GCF_045679555.1. Classification (NCBI taxonomy): domain Eukaryota; kingdom Metazoa; phylum Chordata; class Actinopteri; order Salmoniformes; family Salmonidae; genus Salvelinus; species Salvelinus alpinus. Next base: position 74,696,999 of record NC_092092.1, read on the forward strand.
GACAATGTGTTTAATGTAAAATACATTAAGATATTCTCATAGACAATGTGTTTAATGTAAAGTACATTAAGAAATTCTCACAGACTATGTGTTTAATGTAAAGTACATTAAGATATTCTCACTGGCTATGTGTTAATTATAAAGTACATTAAGATATTCTCATAGTCAATGTGTTAATTATAAAGTACATTAAGATATTCTCATAGTCAATGTGTTAATTATAAAGTACATTAAGATATTCTCATAGACTATGTGTTAATTATAAAGTACATTAAGATATTCTCATAGTCAATGTGTTAATTATAAAGTACATTAAGATATTCTCATTGTCAATGTGTTAATTATAAAGTACATTAAGATATTCTCATAGACTATGTGTTAATTATAAAGTATATTAAGATATTCTCATAGTCAATGTGTTAATTATAAAGTACATTAAGATATTCTCATAGTCAATGTGTTAATTATAAAGTAAATTAAGATATTCTCATAGTCAATGTGTTAATTATAAAGTAAATTAAGATATTCTCATAGTCAATGTGTTAATTATAAAGTAAATTAAGATATTCTCATAGTCAATGTGTTAATTATAATGTAAATTAAGATATTCTCATAGTCAATGTGTTAATTATAAAGTACATTAAGATATTCTCATAGTCAATGTGTTAATTATAAAGTATATTAAGATATTCTCATAGTCAATGTGTTAATTATAAAGTACATTAAGATATTCTCATAGTCAATGTGTTAATTATAAAGTACATTAAGATATTCTCATAGTCAATGTGTTAATTATAAAGTATATTAAGATATTCTCATAGTCAATGTGTTAATTATAAAGTACATTAAGATATTCTCATAGTCAATGTGTTAATTATAAAGTACATTAAGATATTCTCATAGTCAATGTGTTAATTATAAAGTACATTAAGATATTCTCATAGTCAATGTGTTAATTATAAAGTACATTAAGATATTCTCATAGTCAATGTGTTAATTATAAAGTACATTAAGATATTCTCATAGTCAATGTGTTAATTATAAAGTACATTAAGATATTCTCATAGTCAATGTGTTAATTATAAAGTAAATTAAGATATTCTCATAGTCAATGTGTTAATTATAAAGTAAATTAAGATATTCTCATAGTCAATGTGTTAATTATAAAGTACATTAAGATATTCTCATAGTCAATGTGTTAATTATAAAGTACATTAAGATATTCTCATAGTCAATGTGTTAATTATAAAGTACATTAAGATATTCTCATAGTCAATGTGTTAATTATAAAGTACATTAAGATATTCTCATAGTCAATGTGTTAATTATAAAGTACATTAAGATATTCTCATAGTCAATGTGTTAATTATAAAGTACATTAAGATATTCTCATAGTCAATGTGTTAATTATAAAGTACATTAAGATATTCTCATAGACTATGTGTTTAATGTAATGTAAATTAAGATATTCTCATAGTCAATGTGTTAATTATAAAGTACATTAAGATATTCTCATAGTCAATGTGTTAATTATAAAGTACATTAAGATATTCTCATAGTCAATGTGTTAATTATAAAGTACATTAAGATATTCTCATAGACTATGTGTTTAATGTAATGTAAATTAAGATATTCTCATAGTCAATGTGTTAATTATAAAGTACATTAAGATATTCTCATAGTCAATGTGTTAATTATAAAGTACATTAAGATATTCTCATAGTCAATGTGTTAATTATAAAGTACATTAAGATATTCTCATAGTCAATGTGTTAATTATAAAGTACATTAAGATATTCCCATAGTCAATGTGTTAATTATAAAGTATATTAAGATATTCTCATAGTCAATGTGTTAATTATAAAGTACATTAAGATATTCTCATAGTCAATGTGTTAATTATAAAGTACATTAAGATATTCTCATAGTCAATGTGTTAATTATAAAGTACATTAAGATATTCTCATAGTCAATGTGTTAATTATAAAGTACATTAAGATATTCTCATAGTCAATGTGTTAATTATAAAGTACATTAAGATATTCTCATAGTCAATGTGTTAATTATAAAGTACATTAAGATATTCTCATAGTCAATGTGTTAATTATAAAGTACATTAAGATATTCTCATAGTCAATGTGTTAATTATAAAGTACATTAAGATATTCTCATAGTCAATGTGTTAATTATAAAGTACATTAAGATATTCTCATAGTCAATGTGTTAATTATAAAGTACATTAAGATATTCTCATAGTCAATGTGTTAATTATAAAGTACATTAAGATATTCTCATAGTCAATGTGTTAATTATAAAGTACATTAAGATATTCTCATAGTCAATGTGTTAATTATAAAGTACATTAAGATATTCTCATAGTCAATGTGTTAATTATAAAGTACATTAAGATATTCTCATAGTCAATGTGTTAATTATAAAGTACATTAAGATATTCTCATAGTCAATGTGTTAATTATAAAGTACATTAAGATATTCTCATAGTCAATGTGTTAATTATAAAGTACATTAAGATATTCTCATAGTCAATGTGTTAATTATAAAGTACATTAAGATATTCTCATAGTCAATGTGTTAATTATAAAGTACATTAAGATATTCTCATAGTCAATGTGTTAATTATAAAGTACATTAAGATATTCTCATAGTCAATGTGTTAATTATAAAGTACATTAAGATATTCTCATAGTCAATGTGTTAATTATAAAGTAAATTAAGATATTCTCATAGTCAATGTGTTAATTATAAAGTAAATTAAGATATTCTCATAGTCAATGTGTTAATTATAAAGTACATTAAGATATTCTCATAGTCAATGTGTTAATTATAAAGTACATTAAGATATTCTCATAGTCAATGTGTTAATTATAAAGTACATTAAGATATTCTCATAGTCAATGTGTTAATTATAAAGTACATTAAGATATTCTCATAGTCAATGTGTTAATTATAAAGTACATTAAGATATTCTCATAGTCAATGTGTTAATTATAAAGTACATTAAGTGGTCAACAACCTTTTCTCAATCAAAATGCAATCTACAGCTCGATTTGTTTTTAACATGACTTAAAAACATAAGCATATTTAAAAATAGTTATTTATCAATAAGGTTTGTGCAGTAGGCGATTGGCCCAATACATTATCACTGCATATTGACCAAGAAGGAGAGGGATGGAGTGCTGCATCAGATGACCTGCCCTGCACAATCACCCGACCTCAACCTAATTGAGATGGTTTGGGAGGAGTTGGATCGCAGAGTGAAGGAAAAACAGCCAACAAGTGTTCAGCATATGTGGGAATTCCTTCAAGACTGTTGGAAAAGCATTCCTCATGAAGCTGGTTGAGAGAAGGCCAAGAGTGTGCAAAGCTGTCATCAAGGCAATGGTGGCTACTTTAAAGAATCTCAGATATAAAATATATTTTGATTTGTTTATTAACACGTTTTTGGTTACTACATGATTCCATATGTCTTATTTCATAGTTGTGATGTCTTCACTATTATTCTACCATGTAGAAAATAGTGAAAATAACGAAAAACCCTTGAATGAGTAGATGTGTCCAAACTTTTGACTGGTACTGCATATATTTATTTATATATGTTTTACTGGACTGATGGCCTGTATCTGATGGTCAGTCTAAGTGAAGGGAGGTAGCAGCGACGAGCCTGCCTCTCACCCGACTCACCGCCCCTTCGCTCTCCCGAACTCCGCTGAGAAAAAGGGACACAGTCTTCCAGCTGATGGTGAAACTCAAGTTTCACTGCATTATTACTGCCTCATTCACCAATTCATGTTACTTCTATGACCAGAGAAAGAGAAATAGTCCTCGATATTAAAAAAGACACAAGCCGCTAATAATGACAACGCAAGCTTATCATTCATTGCAGCTGCAATGCTTTTAAAGAGTTTTGACAGTGCTGAATAACAAGTGAAACATGAACTTACTCATAAGAACAGCAGCTCTTTGCTGTATTCATTGAGTCTCTGTCACGCCCTGACCTTAGAGGTTATTTTTTATGTCTCTATTTTGGTTTGGTCAGGGCGTGAGTTGGGGTGGGCATTCTATGTTTTGTGTTTCTATGATTTTCTATTTCTATGTTTTGGCCGGGTATGGTTCTCAATCAGGGCCAGCTGTCTATCGTTGTCTCTGATTGGGAACCATACTTAGGTAGCTTTTTTTCCCACCGTTCTTGTTTGTTAGCACTATAGCCTTGAGCTTCACGGTTTGTTTTTGTATGTTTTATTGTTTTTTGTCGGCGTCATTCTTAAATAAAGTAAAATGTACGCTCACAACGCTGCACCTTGGTCCTCATCCTTCAATAGCCGTGACAGAACTTCCCACCACCAAAGGACCAAGCAGTGTGGTAAAGAGGACTCCTGGACATGGGAGGAGATCCTGGATGGTAAGGGACCCTGGGGGCAGGCTGGGGAGTATCGCCGTCCACGGAAGGAACTGGAGGCAGCTAAGGCGGAGCGGCAACGTTATGAGGGATCACGGCTGGCAAGGAAGCCCGAGAGGCAGCCCCCCCCAAAAAATTTTTGGGGACACACAGGGAGTTTGGCAGAGTCAGGTTGGAGACCTGAGCCAACTCCCCGTGCTTACCGTGGCGAGCATGTGACTGGTCAGGCCCCGTGTTATGGGGTGATGCGCACTGTGTCTCGGCCGAGCATTCACAGGCCGGTGTGCTCGGTGCCAGCATCCCGCATTTGCCGGGTGGAAGTGGGCATCCAGCCAGAACGGGTGGTGCCAGCTCTGCGCTCGAGACCGCCAGTGCGCCTCCATGGCCCAGTGTATCCGGTGCCTCGGCCAAGGAAGAGGCCTCCTGTATGTCTCCCTAGCCTGGTGAGTCCTGTGCCTGCTCCCAGAGCCAGGTCTCCTGTGTGTCTCCCCAGCCTGGTGAGTCCTGTGCTGGCGCCCAGCCGGAGCCTCCAGAGACGGCCTCCGGCCCGGAGCCTCCAGCGACGGCCTCCGGTCCGGGGCCCGCAGCGACGGCCTCCGGTCCGGGGCCCGCAGCGAGGGTGTCCAGTCCGTGGCCCGCAGCGAGGGTGCCCAGTCCGGGGCCCGCAACGAGGGTGCCCGTCCGGGGCCCGCAGCGAGGGTCCCCGCACCAGAGGTGCCACCAAAGTGGGGTGAGCCAGTGGTGGAGCTGGGTCTGCGTCCCGCACCTGAGCCGCCGCCGCGGATAGATGCCCACCCATACCCTCCCCTATAGGTTCAGGTTTTGCGGCTGGAGTCCGCACCTTTGGGGGGGGGGGGGGGGGGGTACTGTCACGCCCTGACCTTAGAGATCCTTTTTATGTCTCTATTTTGGTTTGGTCAGGGCGTGAGTTGGGGTGGGCATTCTATGTTTTGTGTTTCTATGATTTTCTATTTCTATGTTTTGGCCGGGTATGGTTCTCTATCAGGGACAGCTGTCTATCGTTGTCTCTGATTGGGAACCGTACTTAGGTAGCTTTTTTCCCCACCGTTCTTTGTGGGAAGTTGTCTTTGTTTGTTGGCACTATAGCCTTGAGCTTTACGGTTTGTTTTTGTATGGTTTATTGTTTTTTGTCGGCGTCATTCTTAAATAATGTAAAATGTACGCTCACCACGCTGCACCTTGGTCCTCATCCTTCAACAGCCGTGACAGTCTCTCTTGTTGTAATGGTTTAAAGGTTTTTAAATCTCACAGTATCAACTTTGCTGTGCGTTTAGTGCTTATTTTGACAGTCTGGCTCGAAGAAACAGTGCAGACAAGGTGATCTGAGCTATCTGATTGGCCAGCGGTTGGCCTATAGGTGCACTTGATTGGCTAGCTGGGTCTGCCAGGTAGGTGGATATCAACTTCAGACACATGCCATTGTTTAAATGGAAACACTTTGCCTTCCTGGCGCTAAGGCTGCTGAATCAAGTGCAGCTACCGACAAAAAATAGGAACACAAGGCTTATTCGTTGGGTTTTTACAGAAATGTTTGGTGATCGACTGGGAATGCCTTGGAGATTAACCAGTTGATCGCGATCGAACGGTTGGTGACCACTGTCATAGACAATGTGTTAAATTTAATGTACATTAGGAGATTCTCATAGACAGTGTGTTAAATATAAAGTACATTAGGAGATTCAAATAGACAATGTGTAAAGTGACAATAGTCACATCACATTTTACGACTCTGTTTACACAGGCAGCCTAATGCAGATACTTGTTTACTATTATTGGTATTTTGACAAATCAGGTCAGGTATTTTAGGCTGCCTGTGTAAACGCAGCCTTCGTGTCACATGAAATGAATAGTTATGTAAATGACATACTCCGGCAGGTAGATGTCACATTTTTCCAGGTTTCACCGAGACAGGTGATGGTCATCGCAAATCCGACATAACCAACGTCACACTTGAAAACGACTTTCGACCCCGCCGGGAAAGTCTCTTGGGTAATGTAGTCTCCTGACAGGCTCATGTGGCTCCCTCCTTTGGGTTTGGAACATTGCGCTGAATGGGACAAGAGAATTTGTTGGTCAATATTTGTATGTTTTGAAAATTACGACCTTTTGGTCAAAGAAACATAAACATTCCATTTCACAGTAAGAACATGACTGGCAAAATATGGAATAGTGACTTTACCTTGAGTAGTTTCAACCTCAAACGTAAGGTAAACGAGCCATATTGTAAATAAACATGCATCCCTGCAGATCTGCATACCGGTAATACCTTTTTTTCCTATATATGTGTGGAAATACCTTATTTTCCTATATATGTGTGGAAATACCTTATTTTCCTATATATGTGTGGAAATACCTTATTTTCCTATATATGTGTGGAAATACCTTCTTTTCCTATATATGTGTGGTTATACCTTCTTCTCCTGAGTGAAACCAACCTGAAACAGTGAGATACTGAAGCACTGTATATATATAGTTGTTTTGTCCTCACTCACTGGCCATGACTCAATATGACAAACACAACTGAGAACAACAAACAAACCCACATACATACGCACACGCACACGCACACACACACACACACACACACACACACACACACACACACACATTATTTGTTGAGAGCTAACTCCCACTCTGTGCCAGTAAAGATCAAGTGAATAGTCTGCTGACCTCAGTGGGTGAGGGGGAGAAGAGCGTCTGTCCAGAGATAAAGTAGAGGTAGAGATCCTCTATGGCTGCGAATGAGACAGTAGATGACAGCGTTGCATTAGAAACAGAGAGACTAGAGATTTGCACCGTCATGAACTTCTCCGATCCCTTATACTCTGACCACATGTCTTGATGTAAAATGTATATTTTACTCTGCAGGAGCCCAACAAATGGGCCATTTTCACAACATTTTGAAGACAATAAAGTAGGCTAGGACATCCGTGGATGGAAGCATGTAGACCTATAGCCTTCTGTTAGCTAGTAATGTTCTAATTTACTTGGTGAACATATTGCTACACAGGTCGCAGACTATTAAATTTCCCAGATATTATCGTCAACACGACCTGCTGATTGATAGAACATCTGTCCGTTGAACAAATGACTGATGTTACAACCATTCAGATAACGATTAATTAAAACAGGGTGATTAAATACAAAGTCATTCAAATAAGGATCCAATATGTTTGGTGTAGACAGATAATAGGGAGACGGTCTCTTTCTCACACACACAAACAGACACAGACACACACATGGTGGAAACCCCCCCGTCTGGATGTCAAATGACGTGTTAAGTAAGGTGACGTGATCTTTGTGTCATGGGTCTAAATCATAAAGGTATTTAGAGTTAAATCCACAATATAAAACAAGTTGGATCATCAATCCTCCAACTGTTCATAGACATCTCTATTTCTGGATGCTTGGAGATCGTGTAGCTGCTGGAGGACATAAATATAGCAGCCCAAGGGACTTCACCTACAGTGTTCTTCACCCAGTCCGCATGCTTGCATTGGCGGCTTGAAGAGCCAGGCAGAGCTGGGCAAAAATCAAACATCAAACAAGTGTGCTGAAGGACAGCCCTGAATGTGTGTGTGTGTGCGCATGTGCCCTTTCACATCAGTCACTGACCTTCACAGATAGCGAGTCTGGCAGACCACCCTGATGCCATGCAATTCCGTACTTTGGAATTGACAATGTAATGTCTGAAAACAAGGACAGAATATTAAACTCAAATAGATGACAGAAAACAGAAAAAAGGTCCTACATAACCAAAACAGGTTCTATCACTTAATTTATTGCCCCCCTCTTTTTGAAAAAATGTAAATTACGAGTTTTATATAGAACATTTAGCGGTGCCATTTAAGAAGCAAGTCTTTTTTTTACAATAAAGGTTCATTGGGGTTCTATATAAGACCTTTAGCTGTGCTATAATATATATTTATATTTATTTTTTATTTAACCTTTATTTAACTGTGCTATAATATGATGCAACAAACCTACTGGAGAGAAGGTCCTGTCCTGTGACTGTAGGACAACTCTATTAGTAAATCTACTGGAGAGGTCCTGTCCTGTGAGTGTAGGACAACTCTATTAGTAAATCTACTGGAGATAAGGTCCTGTCCTGTGAGTGTAGGACAACTCTATTAGTAAATCTAGTGGAGAGAAGGTCCTGTCCTGTGAGTGTAGGACAACTCTATTAGTAAATCTAGTGGAGAGAAGGTCCTGTCCTGTGAGTGTAGGACAACTCTATTAGTAAATCTAGTGGAGAGAAGGTCCTGTCCTGTGAATGTAGGACAACTCTATTAGTAAATCTAGTGGAGAGAAGGTCCTGTCCTGTGAGTGTAGGACAACTCTATTAGTAAATCTAGTGGAGAGAAGGTCCTGTCCTGTGAGTGTAGGACAACTCTATTAGTAAATCTACTGGAGAGAAGGTCCTGTCCTGTGAGTGTAGGACAACTCTATTAGTAAATCTAGTGGAGAGAAGGTCCTGTCCTGTGAGTGTAGGACAACTCTATTAGTAAATCTACTGGAGAGAAGGTCCTGTCCTGTGAGTGTAGGACAACTCTATTAGTAAATCTACTGGAGAGAAGGTCCTGTCCTGTCAGTGTAGGACAACTCTATTAGTAAATCTAGTGGAGAGAAGGTCCTGTCCTGTGAATGTAGGACAACTCTATTAGTAAATCTAGTGGAGAGAAGGTCCTGTCCTGTGAATGTAGGACAACTCTATTAGTAAATCTACTGGAGAGAAGGTCCTGTCCTGTGAGTGTAGGACAACTCTATTAGTAAATCTACTGGAGAGAAGGTCCTGTCCTGTCAGTGTGTACTACTGACGCTTTGTCACACTGGGCTGTTACTCTGGCTCCAAACTCCACCCCCTCTGTGAGGTCATACCTGCCATTAGGCACTTCTCCAGGGGAGCCACAGGATATCCCTGGACAATGTGTAAAACCTCAATTGTCACATCGAGTCATTTTCATAATATGGCTGCATTTACACAGGCAGCCTAATGCAGATCAGCTCTTTTGCCAATAATTGGGCATAAGATCAAATGTGGGCTGCTTGAGTAAACACAGTCTTAGTGACACATGGAATGGATAGTCATGTAAATGACATACTCTGGCAGGTGTATTCCACATTGCTCCACGTGTCACCGAGACAAGTGATAGTCATCGCATGACCGACATAACCAACGTCACACTCAATCACGATCTTCAGCAACTGCCAGGAAAGACTCTTGGTTAATGTAGTCTCCTCACAGGCTCATGTGGCTCCCTCCTTTGGGTTTGGAACATTGGGCTAAATGGGATTGGGCTAAAAGAGAATTTGTTGCTCAACATTCACTTTGGTAAAAAAAAAAATATATATAATAAAGCATTGCATGTATCTATATTCGCTTTTACGCAGTGGCATACAGTTGAGCAGACACGTTTAGCAGGGTCTGGGTAAGAAAATGTGCCTTTTATAAATGCATTTCATGCAATTCTCCGTCATTTATACCATAGAAGACATTAGCAGAATATTTTTTAATAGCAAAAAATGGCAAAATGCTTCTGGGCAACTTACTATTCAGATAGGATGCATTTTTTTTTTTTTCTTTTTTTTTTTTCGTATTTATAATTATCTGTTCTACAATTATTGTATATCATTGTTAGTATTGTAGGCCTATTTATTGATCTAAACCAATTCTTTAAATCTGCTAAATGTGTTTCATTTAATTCTGTTGAGACATTTTTGTTGGCTAAATTAAGTTTGATCGGCCTTTAATTGTGTGCTCCATATTTAGTTTAAGATAGGTTATAAGTAGGCCTTTTGTCAAATAAATGTAATGAGTCTATTGCTGTCATTTGTTTGGTATGGTAGGCACTCGTTTTTCTTGGTAATTGCCGCAATACAGCCTGTTCAAACTTCTGTGAAGGTTTAAACCAGTTCGCAAGTGTTTTGTTTAATTTTCATTGTTTCATACAACTGTATTGTTGTGTTTGCCACGATATAATAAAATGCTTGTATTTTCCATATTAACAATGGATTGACTTACTTTGATATTACCCTAATAAAGTTTAGAACATGTTGTGAAGGTGGGGTGTGGCTAGTACCCTATTATACCGCTTGCCTGTGATATGAAGGCAGGGCCCACCAGTGCTCCCACTGACTCTTACAGTTTAATTTGAGGTGAGGAAGAATGTTTTAGGCCTACCATAGTTACTCCTATAATCTAACAATATAATGCTTATCTTTATTAAAAATATTCTGATCGAAAAAATAACGAATTAGCCTCCTTCTGTCCCCTATATTTGTATAGCAGACGCAGTAGCCATCTGACATGAAGAAATGCATGTTGGTGTCATAGCATGCCGCAGGCATATCTCTATCTCGCGCTCACTCTGGGCCTCGGCTTAAGCTAATCTTCTCTTCATTTATATTTATTTGTTTAATATTTATATCATACAGTGGACGCCTAAATGCCCTGTTGCATTTAGTGCTTAAATCTCTGACAGCTGGGCCGTGAGGTGGACATGTGTTGTTTAAGTAAAGTAAAAACCAATAGAACAATAGGCTATACAGTTTTGCATATCCTACACATCGAAACACAATGAATAAATGTGTCTCATTTCGCCAATATCCCTAATTTATTGACGCTCTGGCCGCGTGGTTGGACGCCCTAATGGGTTTTGCACCAAATGAAAATGGATGACAGGTACATTTCTCAAATGCCTGATGATATTAACATTTTCTCCCAGTCCCTTGTCCAGTCCAAATTTTCAGAACGGAAACCCTGATATTTGGTATATGTTTTCCAAAGGAAAACTCTTGCCAATAGTGTATATATATATATGTGTTTGGTGTGCATTTGGAAAGTATTCAGACCCCTTTACTTTTCCACATTTTGATACGTTACAACCTTGTTGTAAGATGTATTAAATACATGTTCCTCCTCATCAATCTACACACAATATCCCATAATGACAAAGCGAAAAACTGGTTTTTAGCAATGTTTGCAAATGCATTAAAAATAAAACACAGAAATACCTTATTTACATAAGTATTCAGACCCTTTGCTATGAGACTCTAAATTGAGCTCAGGTGCATCCTGTTTCCATTGATCATCCTTGAGATGTTTCTACAACTTGATTGGAATCAACCTGTGATGAATGCAATTGATTGGACATTATTTGAAGCTCCCGAGTGGTGCAGCGTTCTAAGGCACTGCATCTCAAATCCAGGCTGTATCACATGATTGGGAGTCCCATAGGGCGGCGCACAATTGGCCCAGCATCGTCCGTGTCTGTCCAGGATAGGCTGTCATTATAAATAAGAATTTGTTCTTAACTGACTTGCCTAGTTAAATAAAGGTTAAAAATATATATATATAATTTGGAAAAGCACACACCTACCTATGTAAGGTCCCACAGTTGACAGTGCATGTCATAGAAAAAACCAAGCCATGAGGTTGAAGGAATTGTCTGTAGAGCTCTGAGACAGGATTGTGTTGAGACACGGGATTGGGGAAGGGTTCCAAAAAATGCCTGCAGCCTCCATCATTCTTAAATGGAAGAAGTTTGGAACCATCAAGACTCTTTCTAGAGCTAGCCGCCCGGCCAAACTGAGCAATCGTGGAAGAAGATAATTTGTCAGGGAGCTGACCAAGAACCCGGTGGTCACTCTGACAGAGCTCCAGAGTTTCTCTGTGGAGATGGGAGAAGCTTCCAGAAGGACAACCATCTATGCAGCACTCCACCAATCAGGCCTTTATGGTAGAGTGGCCAGACGTAAGCCACTCCTAAAAGACACATGACAGCCCGCTAGGAGTTTGCCAAAAGGCACCTAAAGGACTCTCACACCATGAGAAACAATATTCTCTGGTCTGATGAAACCAAGATTGAACTTTTTGGCCTGAATATCAAGCGTCACCTCTGGAGAAAAGCTGGCACCATCCCTACGGTGAAGCATGGTGGTGGCAGCATCAAGCTGTGGGTATACTTTGCAGCGGCAGGGACTGGTAGACTAATCAGGATCGAGGGAAAGATGAACAGAGCAAAGTATGTAGAGATCTTTGATGAAAACTTGCTCCAGAGCGCTCAGGACCTCAGACTGGGGCGAAGGTTTTACCTTTCAGCAGGACAACGACGCTAAGCACACAGCCAAGACAACGCAGAAGTGGCTTCGGGACCAGTCTCTGCATGTCCTTGAGTGGCCCAGCCAGAGCCCGGACTTGAACCCGATCGAACATCTCTGGAGAGACCTGAAAATATCTGTGCAGCAATGCTCCCCATCCAACCTGACAGAGCTTGAGAGGATCTGCAGAGAAGAATGGGAGAAAATCCCCAAGTACATGTGTGCCAAGCTTTTAGTGTCATACCCACGAAGAGGCTGTAATCGATGCCAAAGGTGCTTCATCAAAGTACTGAGTAAAGCGTCTGAATAATTATGTAAATGTGATATTTCCTTTTTTTCTTTTGAATAAATTTGCAAAAAAAAATAATCTGTTTTTACTTTGTCATTATGGGGTATTGAGTGTTGATTGATGAGGCGGGAAAAAAAACATTTAATACATTGTAGAATAAGGCTGTAACGTAACAAAATGTTGAAAAATTAAAGGGGTCTAAATACTTTCCCGAATGCACTGTACATAGAGTGTAGGCTATAGTAGGCTACACAATAAACTTTCCAGTGACACTGACTAACCCAATGATGAAAATGCAGCAATTTGTGGAAGGCAAACTGACTGCCACAACCAACCATAGAAATATAATCCATAGATGGCATTCAAGTCAGGACTGGCAGACATTGCACTGAGATGCCTGGCCTTGCTGCTATTCCAGTTTCAACTGTTCTGCCTGTGGTTACGGAACCCCTACCTGTCCCAGACCTGCTGTTTTCAACTCTTAATGATCGGCTATGAAAAGCCAACTGAGATTTATTCCTGATTATTATTTGACCATGCTTGTCATTTATGAACATTTTGAAAATCTTGGCTCTCTCTAATTTTCTCCTTCTCTCTTTCTTTCTCTCGGAGGACCTGAGCCCTAGGACCATACGTCGGGACTACCGGCCGTGGTGACTCCTTGCTGTCCCCAGTCCGCCTGGCCTTGCTGCTATTCCAGTTTCAGCTGTTCTGCCTGCGGTTATGGAACCGCCACCTGTCCCAGACCTGTTGTTTTTCAACTCTTGATGATCGGCTATGAAAAGCCAACTGAAAATTATTCATGATTATTATTTGACCATGCTTGTCACTTATGAACATTTTTGAACATCTTGGCATAGTTCTGTTATAATCTCCACCCGGCACAGCCAGAAGAGGACTGGCCACCCCTCATAGCCTGGTTCCTCTCTAGGTTTCTTCCTAGGTTTTGGCCTTTCTAGGGAGTTTTTCCTAGCCACCGTGCTTCTACACCTGCATTACTAGCTGTTTGGGGTTTTAGGCTGGGTGTCTGTACAGCACTTCGAGATATTAGCTGATGTACGAAGGGCTATATAAAATAAAATTGATTGATTGATTGATTGATTGATTGCTGGGGTACCCATTTTAACAGTAAAAGAGCTGGGGTTAGAGGTTGGATTGTATATATGTCCACAACACAACAAGCTATTTTTGGCGTGCGTGATGCCCAAATGTTGGTCTTCCCAACTGTAAGTGCTTGTGATAAAACTTAATCTAGAAGCTACTGATCTTCTGTATTTTAACTAGGCAAGCCAGTTAAGAACAATTTCTTACTTACAATGACTGCCTACCCCAGCCAAACCCGAACGACGCTGGGCCTATTGTGCACCGCCCTATGGGACTCCCAAGCACGGCCAGATGTGATACAGCCAGGATTCGAACCAGGGACTGTAGTGACACCTCTTGCACTGAGATGCAGTTCCTTAAACTGCTGCGCCACTCGGGAGCTACATGTTTAGACAGAAGTAAAACGTTTAAGGGAATAAGTTGTTTTTTTTTGCCTAATTTTGGCCAAAGTATTTCCATGTATCAGTGGGTGCTTCCCCCGGCTATGGTGAGAGGAGTAGAGTATCTGTCTATAGACAAAGTAGAGGTAGTGATTTTCTCTGGTTGGGAATGAGACATTAGATGGCAGTATTGCATTAAAAAAGTGTGCGTGTGTGTGTGTGTGTGTGTGTGTGTGTGTCTGAGAGAGAGCGAGAGAGAGACGTTAAATCACAAGGCATGCCCATTGATCACGCACCCACACACACACACACACACTCTGGTTAAGTGGTTGGGGCGGGACTGTGTGTGCGTATTAGGCTGGGGATGCAACATGGCTGAGTTGAGGACCATCGATAGATGATGATCAACGACCCTGCACGCACTGTGTTTGGGGGCGTTACCCTCCACTTCACCGGACACGCCCGCTTCCCTTTGAGCTGAGTTCACTGGTATTCGTTTTGCCGGAGACCTTCAGAAGTGATTCCGTTGACAAGAAAATACCGATATACCGCAAATCACTCCCGAAAGGACAGGAGCAACGAACGGATCAATCGCCTGGTGGAGGTTTTGCCTCTTCGGTGGGACTTCCTTGCTTCCGTCTCTTCGCGCGCTCCTTTTATCTGAGAACTAGAGAGATCACTGAAAAAAATAAACAACAGTAGGCTAGAGGAAGAAAGAACACTTGTTTGATTGGTTGATGCCTGTTTGTCTTCTCTAAAATATTGTCTCTTTCTTGAAGTGACGTTTAATGATTTCTGGCAGCGCTCCTTGAACCAGAAGACAGCCAGCGTCTCTCATCCTCTTGGCGCCCCCTCGTCACTTTCACCTGATGGTCCAGGAGCACTTATCTTCATCACAAGAGTTGTTGACGCACAGGTCACTAACCTCTGGATGTTGACAGCTCCTTTCCCGTCCACGAGCAGACCCTCATATCCTTCATATTTCTCTCTTTCTCTCGTTACTGAGAGAAAAGTAAAAAATAAGTGATAAACATTACGCCTAACCATCTCTATCGCCTTCGGTGTGATCAAAAGCCACGGGGAAGGAAGGAAAAGGAAACGATAGAGAGAGGGAGCGAGAGGGAAATAGTGAGTGACGGGGAGAGGAACCGTGAGTTTT
Source organism: Salvelinus alpinus (assembly GCF_045679555.1). Classification (NCBI taxonomy): domain Eukaryota; kingdom Metazoa; phylum Chordata; class Actinopteri; order Salmoniformes; family Salmonidae; genus Salvelinus; species Salvelinus alpinus. The sequence continues at coordinate 74,712,469 of NC_092092.1, forward strand.
GATGTTTGGGATCCAGGAGAACATCCAGAGGAGCGGAAGTATTATGAAGGAAGAGCCCATGGTGGCCGGGATGAACGCGGTGCGGAGCTGGATGCAGGGCGCCGGGCTGCTGGACGTCAACACAGCCGCCCAGAGGTAAGCCCGACGTGGCTAGCCGGTCAGAACTGGCCCCGGGGAATGGAGAGGAGATGGATCTCTACCCCAGCCCTGTTATCTGAGACGGACCACATGTGTTTAGGGACAGGATTGCGCTCTCAATGGACTGCTGGTTTTCTTTTCTAGGCATATAGCCTAATGTTGACTTGGGATATTTTATTATAGCTTTTGCATGCAGGCTTTATGTCTGTGATTGAAGCTATGCTATAGCATAGCCTACATAATGTTTTTATTTCTGTTTTCTGTAGGCTATTAGCCTATTCATTAAATCAATCAAAATAAACACTATATCCAAAGGATTTAAACATGTCAGACACAGGCCTAGTTGTACAGCATAGTTATTAGCACTGAGTTATTTATAATGAAACGTCAATAATTATAACGCAGTAAAACAATAATACAACCACTATTTTTGAGACAGGTTGATTATTACAGTCGACAAAACGTTCCCCCATCTAGCACAGGCTATCCATGTAACGTTAGCGACCAAATCCAAACTATTCATATAGGCTAACGTTATACTTTGACAATATGTAAATATATGTTTTGACCCATAACTGTTTTCAGAAATTTGCAAATGACTTCAAATATGACATTTCAGTGTGAATTTATTTTAAAAATTGGTTAAAATGTAAAATAAAAATCAAGATATATTGACGATTTCGGTGACCAGAACATTAGTGTTTTACTCTTTTACTTCAATTTTTTTAAATAATTTGTCATTTGTGAACGAATTCAGTGGCATCCATGTGAAAGTTGTGCTAACGGGGCTTGGTGCTACTTGTATCCGCAGCGGCATGGCTCTGGCCCGGGCACATTTCGAGAAGCAACCGCCCTCCAACCTCCGCAAATCCAACTTCTTCCACTTCGTGCTGGCTCTGTACGACAGACAAGGGCAGCCGGTGGAGATAGAGAGAACCAGCTTCGTTGGATTTGTTGAAAAGGAAAAAGTGAGATTTCCCAAAACATTATACATTGCTTAGAAATCTGCAGCAGTTTATTTACATACATGAGCCTTATTAATATATTGCTTAATTTACTACTACATTAACAATACAAATGTTGTCTTACAATAATTTATATAGATATGGATTAGAGGTTTTCTTATATTAGTTTGGACCACATGGAAGGAATCCGCTGTCCAAGCTGTTATATTCGATACTTTATGTTGTATTTATTATTCAAATCCCTGGGCGCGTCGATCATGTGCTCATATTCCATCGTTTTAAAGCGAAATTGTAGCATAATTTATAGCTATTGACAATATTACAGCACTAACTGTTTTTAATTATTTATGCAAGTTTGCAAGTGTCACCAGTCAACTCTTTAGACATGCACTTTTCTTCTAGTAGGCTATTGTTGCAGTATTAAAATATAATGTATTTGGTTAAAAACAAATATAATGTATTAGTATAGTATTATAAGGCAGTTCTCTAGCCTACCAATAGTAATTTCACTTTATATGGCACTAAGGCACTGAAGTCATTCCCATCAGTTCTGTTTATCATGGGACGTTTTTTGAAAATTATTGACATATCGTTTTTTAAAGTTATTATATCGTTTCTGATATTGATATTGAAATTTATATTTGTTACATTTAAAGATAATGTTTTGGCCTTTTGTAAATCTGTGTGTGTTGTGGGTTTTGCTCTTCGTGACTTGACTGAGTGTGTGTGTGTGTGTTGGCAGGAAACGCCAGGGGAAAAGACCAACAATGGGATACAGTACAGGTTACAGCTCCTATACAGCAATGGTACGGTCAGCATACACACACACACACACACACACACAATTAATTTGAATAAAATATATGGGATTAAAAAAATGACAGTAAATGTTTTATTGATATATGAAAATAACACAGATTGTTATTATTATTCAAATCATTAATTTAATGTAAGTAATAGTATTAGCCTAGTAATGCTATAATTTTTGAATATCTACTTTTTACAAATAGTTTATTCAACAGCCTATGTCATGTATAGTTGGACCTTACGTATGTGGCTCTACGAACAATGGCCTTCTATCTGTTTTAACATGAACCAATCCAGAATATTGTATTTGAATTGAAACTGAAACTAGGTCTATGTTTCTGAGCACATCGCAAACACTAACAGCATACAGTACATAGAGTGAGTACAAAATATTCAGAACACCTGATTTTTCCATGACAGACTGACCAGGTCAATCCAGAGGAAAGCTATGATCCCTTATTGATGTCAATTGTTAAATCCACTTCAATCAGTGTAGATGAACGGGAGGAGACAGGTTAAAGAAGGATTTTCCTAATGTTTGGTATACTCAGTGTATAGGCTAACTATCTTTGTCTCTCCAACATCTCTCTTTACTGTATATCTCTCTCTTTACTGTATATCTCTCTCTTTACGGTATATCTCTCTCTTTACGGTATATCTCTCTCTTTACTGTATATATCTCTCTTTACGGTATATCTCTCTCTTTACGGTATATCTCTCTCTTTACTGTATATCTCTCTCTTTACTGTATATCTCTCTCTTTACGGTATATCTCTCTCTTTACTGTTTATCTCTCTCTTTACGGTATCTCTCGCTCTTTACTGTATATCTCTCTCTTTACGGTATCTCTCTCTCTCTCTGTCTATAGGTATCAGGACAGAACAGGACTTTTACGTGCGCCTCATCGATTCCATGACCAAACAGGTACCATCTCTTTCATGAAATGTGATAGTGTGTGTGTGTGTGTGTGTTTGTGTGTGTGTGTGTGTGTGTGTGTGTGTGTGTGTGTGTGTGTGTGTGTGTGTGTGTGTGTGTGTGTGTGTGTGTGTGTGTGTGTGTGTGTGTGTGTGTGTGTGTGTGTGTGTGTGTGTGTGTGTGTGTGTGTGTGTGTGTGTGTGTGTGTGTGTGTGTGTGTGTTTGTAAGTGACTCACAGGTGTGGTTGGCGAGAGGTGAAACTGGACTGTGGATGTTGGAAGAGGTGCTGAAAGGGCCAGAAGGTGCACTATACTACAGTCTGGCAGACCAACTGCTCACACACGTTATATATCTCATGCTACCAGATGAAAACCATTTTGTGTGAGGTTGTAAAGAAGAATCACCACGAGGCAAACTGTTTTACTAACAAACATCTCTGCCCCCCCCCTCTCTCTCTCTATCTCACTCTCCGTCTCTATCTCTCTATCTCTCTCTCCCTCTCCGTCTCCCTCTCCCTCCCCCTCCCCCTCTCCCTCTCCTTCTCCTTCTCCCTCTCCCTCTCCCTCTCCCTCTCCCTCTCCCTCTCCCTCTCCCTCCCCCTCCCCCTCTCCCTCTCCTTCTCCCTCTCCCTCTCCCTCTCCCTCTCCCTCCCCCTCTCCCTCTCCTTCTCCTTCTCCCTCTCCCTCTCCCTCTCCCTCTCCCTCTCCCCCCCCCCCCCCTCTCTCTCTATCTCACTCTCCGTCTCTATCTCTCTATCTCTCTCTCCCTCTCTGTCTCCCTCTCCCTCTCCCTCTCCCTCTCCTTCTCCTTCTCCCTCTCCCTCTCCCTCTCCCTCTCCCTCTCCCTCTCCTTCTCCTTCTCCCTCTCCCTCTCCCTCTCCCTCTCCCTCTCCCTCTCCCTCTCCCTCTCCCTCTCTCTCTCTCCAGGCGATCATCTATGAGGGACAGGATAAGAACCCTGAGATGTGTCGGGTTCTACTGACTCACGAGATAATGTGCAGGTAAGACGGATAATATATGTTGAGAGAGAGAGGGAGACAAAAGAAAGAGGGAAAGAAAGAGAGAGAGAAAGAAAGGGAGAGAGAGAGAGAGAGAGAAAGAGAGAGAGAGAGGGATTATGCAAACATATATTCTCAGTGTGTGTTTGCCTCCCCTGGGTACAGTCAGATGATCGGTTTATTCAGAAACGGCTCGTCAGTCTGCTTCCCCCTCCCCCTCTACCCAAAATGCAACTCTCCCCAGGTATAGTGGGACCACAGCATGACCCAGTTCTGAGAGAGAGAGGGAGAGATTGGGGTTAGGGAGAGTCAGAGGATGGGAGGAGGAGAGGAGCGAGAGAGAATGAGATATACAAAAGTATATTGACACCCCTTCAAATTAGTTTATTCGCCTATTTCAAGCACACAGCCATGCAATCTCCATAGACAAACATTGGCAATAGAATGGCTTTACTGAAGAGCTCAGTGACTTTCAACGTGGCACTGTCATAGGATGTCACCTTTCCAATGAGTCAGTGCATCAAATTTCTGTCCTGCTGGTGCTGTTATTGTGAAGTGGAAACGTCTAGGAGCAACAGCGGCTCAACTGCCACACAAGCTCACAGAACAGGACCGAAGTGGAAACGTCTAGGAGCAACAGCGGCTCAACTGCCACACAAGCTCACAGAACAGGACCGAAGTGGAAACGTCTAGGAGCAACAGCGGCTCAACTGCCACACAAGCTCACAGAACAGGACCGAAGTGGAAACGTCTAGGAGCAACAGCGGCTCAACCGCCACAGAAGCTCACAGAACAGGACCGCTAAGTGCTCAAGCGCGTAAGATCAACACGCGGAATGCCAAGCGTCGGCTGGAGTGGTGTAAAGCTCACCGTCATTGGACTCTGGAGCAGTGGAGTGATGAACCACGCTTCACTATCTGGCAGCCCGATGGACAAATCTGGGTTTGGCAGATGCCATGCCACCTGCCCCAATGCATAGTGCCGACTGTAATGTTTAGTGGAGGAGGAATAATGGTCTGGGACTTTTTTTATATGTTTCGGGCTATGTCCCTTAGTTCCAGTGAAGGGAAATCTTAACGCTAAAGCATACAATTACATTCTAGACAATTCTGTGCTTACAACTTTGTTGCAACAGTTTGGGAAAGGCCCTTTCCTGTTTCAGCATAACAATGCCCCTGTGCACAAAATGAGATCCATACAGAAATGGTTTGTTGAGATTGCCGTAGAAGAACTTGATTGGCCTACACAACCCCATCGAACACCTTTGGGATGAGTTGGAACAACGACTGTGAGCCAGGCCTCATTGCCCAACATCAGTGATTGACTTCACTAATACTCTTGTGGCTGAACGGAAGCAAGGCCTCGCAGCAATGTTCCAACATCTAGTGGAAAGCCTTCCCAGAAGAGTGGAGGCTTTTATAGCAGCAAATGGGGGACCAACTTCAACTCCATATTAATGCCCATGATTTTGGAATGAGATGTTCGACAAGCAGGTGACCACATACTTTTGGTCATCTAGTGTATAGAGAGAGAGTTGAGTTTTTATAAAACCTTTATTTTATACTTAATTATTAACACAAATAATGGCACACTGTGCCTTTTCAGAAATTGAACAACAAATGTGTCATTCCTAAATAAAAATGTGTTAAATTAAATAAAAAAACATATATATATATACATTTCAACATTTCAACTCATTTCATCAACAAAAAATAGTTTCCTCTCTTTCACAAAACAAACCGCTCCTTCATAAACCCACTTCTCCTCAACAATGGGAGATCTTTTACAGCCGAGAAGAACTCAAAATTCACTATTATTCTGGATTTGACTAATCCTTTAAAAACACATCTTACATCCTGTCCATATCCAGTATCTATCTTATGTTTCCTACTCAGAACACAATGACATCTATCAAGGCACAAGGCGAGACCCAAATGCAGACACAGGAGGCAGATGGTTGGAGTCTTACAATGTTTATTAATCCAAAGGGGTAGGCAAGAGAATGGTCGTGGACAGGCAAAAAGGTCAAAACCAGATCAGAGTCCAGGAGGTACAGAGTGGCAGACAGGCTCGTGGTCAAGGCAGGCAGAATGGTCAGGCAGGCGGGTACAAAGTCCAGAAACAGGCAAGGGTCAAAAAAAAGAAAAAGGAGAATGCAAAAAGCAGGAGAACGGGAAAACCGCAGGTTGACTTGGAAACAGACAAGACGAACTGTCACAGAGAGACAGGAAACACAGGGATAAATACACTGGCACAGAGAGACAGGAAACACAGGGATAAATACACAGGTACAGAGAGACAGGAAACACAGGGATAAATACACTGGTACAGAGAGACAGGAAACACAGGGATAAATACACTGGGGAAAACAAGCAACACCTGGAGGGGGTGGAGACAGTAACGAGGACATGTGAAACAGATCAGGGTGTGATGACATCTTAGCTTGTCCCAAAATAAAATGTAACAGTTGACATTTTATTTTCTGTTGCTTACTATATTGAAACCCCAAAATTAAACAGTGTTATTGACAATCTCCCCTACAGCTGTAAATATAGACTCAAGTATTTCGAAGAGGCTTTATCCTCTCACACGCCATAAAACAGTGAAAAATGGTTTCCCTTATGTTGCAAAAAAGACATCCATCTCCAACATCTGATTTAATAACAGATACAAAAGCATTAACCGCAATGATGCCATGCAAAACCCTCCATTGCATGTCACCAGTGCCCTTTTGTAACTGTGGCTTGTACAATGCTCTCCATGCTGGCTTTACCTTGTCACCAAGGCCCAGTTTTACCCTCCAAGGAGTGTATTTTCTATTCTTCAATTTATCTTTATTCAAAACCTTGACACACCCCATATATAAGTCTTTCCCATTCACCTCATCCAAACCCACCTCTTCCAACCCTCTCAAATACAGTAATAACGCCTTTCTTTCTGACTTTGGGATATTTGGTGAAATCCGTAGTCTTGGAAATGGGACATTTTCATTTTGTACCTTCTTGTGATTATTAAGCATAAACCACTCCTCTACTGACAGAGCCTTCCTGCAGCTTTACAGCAGTTGTCCGACAATCCTTTCTGACCTCAACCCCAAATGTTCAGCCCCCCGTCCTCCATCCATTAAGGTGGGCCCAGCCATGGCCCTTAACTGTTTTAGGGTGATGATTTTTCCCTTCACCAGAATCTTCCTCCCTTACGCCATTACAGCCCCCCTGGCAAAGCCATGATCCCTCCAGACCATTTTCCAATCTGTAAAGTACAAGACATTTCCCAATTTACCTTTGCAGAGGATATTCCCCTAAACCGCTTAACCATGAGACTCAAACTATCCACCTCTGCTTTATTTTTCACAGAAATTACTATATCATCAGCATAGGCTGAGAGACGAATAGGAGGAATATCCTCAGAAATGTACACCCCTTCAATGCGACTTCTAATGCTATTTAGTAGTGGCTCTATAGCGATGGCATATAACATTCCAGGCAAAGAACACCCCTGCCAAATACCTCACTTTTAGTTTGTGGAAATGTGGAAGGAATGGAAGGAATGTAGAAGAATATAACACATTAGATCTGGTAAAAGATAATATATATATATTTTTTGTACCATCATCTTTGAAATGCAATGCATAATGTATTATTCCAGCCCAGGTGCAATTTAGATTTTGGCCACTAGATGGCAGCAATGTATGTGCAAAGTTTTAGACTGATCCAATGAACCATTGCATTTCTGTTCAAAACATTGTATCAAGACTGCCCAAATGTGCCTAATTTGTTTATTAATAACTTTTCATGTTCAAAACTGTGCACTCTCCTCAAACAATAGCATGGTATTATTTCACTGTAATAGCTACTGTAAATTAGACAGTGCAGTTAGATTAACACGAATTTCATCTTTCTGCCAATATCAGATATGTCTATGTCTGATATTTACCCACCAATCCTGAAGAAGTTAAAGGGAGCACTCAAGCCACCTTTAACTTTCAGTACACTTTCAATGTCACCATATATCACCCTGATCATGGCAATAAAACCAGAGCTAAAACCAAATTCCTCAAGTATTGATGAGTATTGAGTATTGATGCTCGACTCGGTCAAATGCCTTTTCCTGATCAATTGAAATTAAACCAGCATCCAACCCAAAAAATCCACAATCAGGAAAATGTTATTCCCTATCTGCCTACTGGGAACACAGTAGGACTGGTCCATGTGTATGATTTGCCCCATCACCTCCCTCAGCCTGTTGGACAAGCCTTGGACAGGATATTATAATCAGTGCACAATAAAGCCACCGGGCCTCCAGTTCTTCACCTCCCTAGGATCACCCTTTTTTGGCAGTAGGGTGAGGACAGCCCTCCTGCAGCTTATCGGTAGTAACCCTCCGGTCAAACTATCGTTAACTACTGCTAGCCAATCCTCTCCCAACATGGCCCAAAAATACTTTAAAAAGTCAATGGGAAGCCCATCAATGCCTGGTGCCCTTCCATTTCCATGCCGTTTAATGCAGTGTATAGCTCCTGCAAAGACAATGGTTGCTCTAGTTCAACCTGAGCTTCTGCAGCCACCTGTGGGAGCCCACCAAGGAACTGCTGTGTCACTGTTTTATTCTCTTTGTACTCACACTTGTAGAGCTCAGCATAGTGCCCTCTTTCTAATTTCACTACGGCTAGTGAGCTATTGTCCAACAGCTGATTTGAGGCAATTAATAATTCTTGGTCCATTCTTTTTCTCTAAACCAAAGAAAAATGTGCTCTGATAGCCAGCAGGTCTGTCAATGCCCCCTGTGCTCTGATAGCCAGCAGGTCTGTCAATGCCCCCTGTGCTCTGATAGCCAGCAGGTCTGCCAACGCCCCCTGTGCTCTGATAGCCAGCAGGTCTGCCAATGCCCCCTGTGCTCTGATAGCCAGCAGGTCTCTTGAGGGCCTGAATATGGCCTCGGTCTCCTGTGGTCTCAACCAACGTCAGGAGTTCCACTATTTCAGACTCTAGGGCGTTTATTGATCTGGTGATGTCTCTGGTGACATTCATCGTGTACAGAATTGTTGAATCTGGATTTTCCCTAAATCCCACCACTGTTGAAGGGATACAACACTGGCCTTTTCAGACCTTCACCTCTCCCAGAGAAAACTAAAACAGTTCCTGAAATGAGCATCACTCAATAAAGTTATATTATAATGCCAGTATGCGCTTGTGGGTTCTACAGCGTTAATGAACACCACCTCTGTTATTAAAAAATGATCAGAAAATCCCACTGAGGATTGATGCTCAAAACAATGAAACCTATCTAACCTGGTCAGAGAGATGGTGTTCTCTCTCACAAGGGCCCGTGTGTACTGTCTCGTGCCTCAATGTTGGCTCCGCCAAATATCACACAGTTCATGTGTTACAATAAGGCATTTTAAAAAGTCCTTGAGGCTATATGAGGTTCTTTGTGGTTTCTATATAAATCGCTGACTGTGCAGTTAAAATCCCCAGCAATAAATAAATAAGCCTCAGTGTGACATTTCTCAATGGTATTTGATAATGTCTGTAAAAAACATACCCTCTCAACTACCACCCTGGGGCAAATACATGTATTAAACACATAGTGGTGTTTTCATATCTCGCTCTGATGCTCAACTACCTCTTCAACCTTATATGACAAAGGCAAAAACCCTTTTGAGAACTACACACCACTGCCCCCCCCCCCCCCCCCACACTCCTGTTGCCACAACTTAATTTTCAATATTACAAATAAAAAAATACAGAGTAAGAGACAGAAAACACTTCACTTTACAGGCTGTGACTGAACTCTTTAATTTCCTTTAGAATTTAAATCACCTGTTACTCTCGTGACAAATTTCTTCAGTCTAGCGATTTCAGGGCTTGTCAAACCTCCCCGTGTTATTTTTGACATCAGAACCTTTGCATATTCAATAAACAAATCACTTTCAGGAAAAACATCTGTTACATAATCCTGCATATATTTCTTCCCTTTTGTCAATTTTAGAAATTGACGTACCTTCTCAATCCCATACCTCCCTTCCACCCCATTTCTCTCGCTATTTTGTTATGATACGTCAGATGACTCGCTCTCGCTGTCCTCCCCAGAGGGAAATAGCACCATCACTTCAGCCTGTTTATCCTCAACTGATTTATCAATCTCTACTTCCTGTTTATCCTCAACTGATTTATCAATCTCTCTTAGAATGAGAACCTTAATTTCAATCTCCAGTTGAACTCCAATTCTCACCGGCTGTTTCCCCAGTCTCACCGGCTGTTTCCCCAGTCTCACCGGCTGTTTCCCCAGTCTCACCGGCTGTTTCCCCAGTCTCACCGGCTGTTTCCCCAGTCTCACTGGCTGTTTCCCCAGTCTCACTGGCTGTTTCCCCAGTCTCACCGGCTGTTTCCCCAGTCTCACCGGCTGTTTCCCCAGTCTCACCGGCTGTTTCCCCAGTCTCACCGGCTGTTTCCCCAGTCTCACCGGCTGTTTCCCCAGTCTCACCGGCTGTTTCCCCAGTCTCACCGGCTGTTTCCCCAGTCTCACCGGCTGTTTCCCCAGTCTCACCGGCTGTTTCCCCAGTCTCACCGGCTGTTTCCCCAGTCTCACCGGCTGTTTCCCCAGTCTCACCGGCTGTTTCCCCAGTCTCACCGGCTGTTTCCCCAGTCTCACCGGCTGTTTCCCCAGTCTCACCGGCTGTTTCCCCAGTCTCACTGGCTGTTTCCCCAGTCTCACTGGCTGTTTCCCCAGTCTCACTGGCTGTTTCCCCAGTCTCACCGGCTGTTTCCCCAGTCTCACCGGCTGTTTCCCCAGTCTCACCGGCTGTTTCCCCAGTCTCACTGGCTGTTTCCCCAGTCTCACCGGCTGTTTCCCGAGTCTCACCGGCTGTTTCCCCAGTCTCACCGGCTGTTTCCCCAGTCTCACCGGCTGTTTCCCCAGTCTCACCGGCTGTTTCCCCAGTCTCACCGGCTGTTTCCCCAGTCTCACTGGCTGTTTCCCCAGTCTCACCGGCTGTTTCCCCAGTCTCACCGGCTGTTTCCCCAGTCTCACCGGCTGTTTCCCCAGTCTCACCGGCTGTTTCCCCAGTCTCACCGGCTGTTTCCCCTCCCTCTTTGCTCTGATCCACCGTAAAAGCCCCTGTAGCTACACAACTCTCCTTTCCTACTTTTCCAACCACATCTGCCCACCTTCTCCCTTCCACTGAACCCTTAGCATGTTCATCCCTTCGCGGTGGTGCATTAGTTGCACCAACGCTAGAACTGCTTCCGGGGTCTGCACGCTCGTTCTCGGGACAGTAACATACCAAATGTCCCTCTCTTCCCACAGCCAAAGTATTTAATTGATTCAGTAAAAGCATAGAGCACAATTAAATCCGTCAATCTTAAAACTGAATGCTAACTTCAGTTCGTCAGTATCCTTCTTTAAAATCATGTGCACTTATGAGACACGACATGTTTCAGGAAAGGAGATTTGCATCCAAAAATAACCTTTTTTATTGTAGATACAAGTTGACCATGAGGAGAGAACTCTCCCTCCAACACTTCATAGATACAAGTTGACCATGAGGAGAGAACTCTCTCTCCAACACTTCATAGATACAAGTTGACCATGAGGAGAGAACTCTCCCTCCAACACTTCATAGATACAAGTTGACCCTGAGGAGAGAACTCTCCCTCCAACACTTCATAGATACAAGTTGACCCTGAGGAGAGAACTCTCCGTCCAACACTTCATAGATACAAGTTGACCATGAGGAGATAACTCTCCCTCCAACACTTCATAGATACAAGTTGACCATGAGGAGAGAACTCTCCCTCCAACACTTCATAGATACAAGTTGACCATGAGGAGAGAACTCTCTCTCCAACACTTCATAGATACAAGTTGACCATGGGGAGAGAACTCTCCCTTCAACACTTCATAGATACAAGTTGACCCTGAGGAGAGAACTCTCCCTCCAACACTTCATAGATACAAGTTGACCATGAGGAGAGAACTCTCCCTCCAACACTTCATAGATATAAGTTGACCATGAGGAGAGAACTCTCCCTCCAACACTTCATAGATACAAGTTGACCCTGAGGAGAGAACTCTCCCTCCAACACTTCATAGATACAAGTTGACCCTGAGGAGAGAACTCTCCCTCCAACACTTCATAGATACAAGTTGACCCTGAGGAGAGAACTCTCCCTCCAACACTTCATAGATACAAGTTGACCCTGAGGAGAGAACTCTTCCTCCAACACTTCATAGATACAAGTTGACCATGAGGAGAGAACTCTCCCTCCAACACTTCATAGATACAAGTTGACCCTGAGGAGAGAACTCTCCCTCCAACACTTCATAGATACAAGTTGACCATGAGGAGAGAACTCTCCCTCCAACACTTCATCTCCAACAAATGGTGGCACTTTAGAAAGTATTACTTTCTTTGCCGGATTCATAAGAGGAAATACTGACGTCTGTGTGTTTGGTACGTTATTGTCCCTAGAACGAACGTGCAATACAACACCATTCTCAACTATCGTATTCACCTTTTCAATGGAATCTAAGAATATCACCACAGCGCTATTCGTCCTTGAGGCTGATTTTATGCTCTCATACCCAATGATAGCGCCAACTGCTAAGCTACATTCTTCCACCGAACACCCTGCCGCAGCAGGAATCTTTACTCCATGCCGGCGTTTAAGTTTTTCAAACATCAACCCTCGTCTATGCGTCCCTTTGTAGTCTGTAATGGTTTGCCACATCCGACGAGCATCAGAATACGATTCATTCTTAGTCGATCTTAGTCCTGTATTGATGCTTTGCCTGTTTCATGGTTCATTGGAGGGCATAGCGGGATTTATTATAAGCTTCCGGGTTAGAGTCCCACTCCTTGAAAGCGGCAGCTCTAGCCTTTAGCTCAGTGCGGATGTTGCCTGTAATCCATGGCTTCTGGTTTGGGTATGTACGTACGGTCACTGTGGGGATGATGTCATCGATGCACTTATTGATGAAGCCAATGACTGATGTGGTCTACTCCTCAATGCAATCTGAAGAATCCCAGAACATATTCCAGTCTGTGTTAGCAAAACAGTCCTGTAGCTTAGCATCTGCTTCATCTTACCACTTTTTTATTGATCTAGTCACTGGTGCTTCCTGCTTTAATTTTAGCTTGTAAGCAGGAATCAGGAGGATAGAATTATGGTCAGATTTGCCAAATGGAGGGCGAGGGAGAGCTTTGTAGCCGTCTCTGTGTGTGGAGTAAAGGTGGTCCAGAGTTTTTTCCCTCTGGTTGCACATTTAACATGTTGATAGAATTTTGGTAAAACTGATTTAAGTTTACCTGCATTAAAGTCCCCAGCTACTAGGAGCGCCGCCTCTGGGTGAGCGTTTTCTTTTTTGCAAATGGCGGAATACAGCTCATTCAATGCTGTCTTAGTGCCAGCCTCTGACTGTGGTGGTATGTAAAAAGCTATGAAAAATACAGATGAAAACTCTCTAGGTAGATAGTGTGGTCTACAGCTTATCATGAGATACTCTACCTCAGGCGACCAATAGCTCGAGACTTCCTTAGATATTGTGCACCAGCTGTTATTTACAAAAATACATAGTCCACCGCCCCTTGTCTTACCAGACTCCGCTGTTCTATCCTGCCGGTACAGCGTATAACCAGCCAGCTGTATGTTGATAGTGCCGTCGTTCACCCACGACTCCGAAAGGCATTAGATATTACAGTTTTGAATGTCCCCGTTGGCAGTTTAATCTTGCACGTAGGTCATCGATATTATTCTCTGAAGATTGCACGTTTGCTATCAAAATGGAAGGAAGTGGGGTTTATTTGATCCCCTACAAATCAATGGGATCTGAGCCTGTTCCCAAGAAAACAGTATATCGTTCGCCTCGGGCTCGTCAGACTCGTTAAAGGAAAAAAAGGATTCTGCCAGTCCGTGGTGAGTAATCACAGTCCTGATGTCCAGAAGTTATTTTCGGTCATAAGGGATGGTAGCAGCAACATTATGTACAAAATAAGTTTAAAAAATAAGTTACAAACAACGCAAAAAACGAACAAAAAACTACAATCGGTTGGAGACACGTAAAATGTCTGCCTTCTTCTCTGGCGCCATTTTTACTTAATACTTGACACACTGGGAAGACTTTTAAAAAACAGTGAGTATACAGTGGCAGAATAACTGACCATTGTGACTGACTAAAAATGAAGGAAGGCTTTGACTATGTACAGACTCAGTGAGCAAAACCTTGCTATTGAGAAAGGCCTCCATAGGCAGACCTGGCTCTCAAGAGAAGACAGGCTATGTGCACACTGCCCACAAAATGAGGTGGAAACTGAGCTGCACTTCCTAATCTGCCAAATGTATGTCCATATTAGAGACACATATTTCCCTCAGATTACACAGACCCACAAAGAATTCGAAAACAAACACAATTTTGATAAACTCCCATATCTATTGGGTGAAATACCACAGTGTGCCATCACAGCAGCAAGATGTGTGACCTGTTGCCACAAGAAAAGGGCAACCAGTGAAGAACAAACACCATTGTAAATACAACCCATATTTATGTTTATTTATTTTCCAGTTTGTACTATTTGTACATAATGTGACATTTGATATGTCTTTATTCTTCTGGAACTTTTGTGGGTGTAATGTTAACTGTTTATTTTTATTGTTTATTTCACTTTTGTTTATTATCTACTTCACTTGCTTTGACAATGTTAACCTATGTTTCCCATGCCAATAAAGCCCTTAAATTGAATTGAATTGAGAAAGAGAAAGAGAAAGAGAGGGGCAGACAGAAAGGTAGGAAGGGAGGGAGAAAAGGAGGGAGGTGGAGAAAGAGTCCTTGTGAGAAATAGAGAAGATAGAATGTCTGGTTTTCTAATGATGTCAGAATAGAGACATGGTGCTAACTGAGAATAGAGACATGGTGCTAACTGAGAATAGAGACATGGTGCTAACTGAGAATAGAGACATGGTGCTAACTGAGAATAGAGACATGGTGCTAACTGAGAATAGAGCCCGGAGGCTTCAGAGAGTTCTGAACCTGAAGCTGTCACTGTCCCAGCATCTCCTAATAACCTCAGTCACCCTTTTTGAATGAACACACACTCTCTCTCCTCTTCCTATCTCTCTGTCTCTCTCTCTCCCCTCTCCCTATCTCTCTCTCCCCTCTCCCTATCGCTCTCTCTCCCCATCTCTCTCCCTCCCCTCTCCCTGTCTATATTTCTCTCTCCCCTCTTCCAATCTCTCTCATCCCCCTCTCCCTATCTCTCTCTCACCTCTCATTAATTCTCTCTCTCTCTGTCTCCCTCTTTCTCTCCCCTCTCTGTATCTCTCTCTCTCCTCTCCGTAATCTCTCTCTCTCCCCTCTCTCTCCCCTCTCTCTCTCCCTCTCCCCATCTCTCTCTCTCTCTCTCCCATCTCTCTCTCTCTCCCATCTCTCATCTCTCTCTCTCTCTCTCTCTCTCTCTCTCCTTCCATCCCTCTCTCAGTCGGTGTTGTGATAAGAAGAGCTGTGGCAACAGAAACGAGACGCCCTCTGACCCCGTCATCATTGACAGGTAAGCAGGCTCCACCCCTTTCACCGGTCCAGGTTGTCATGGTGATGTACCACTGTGCTGCCAGTGATTTGTACAGAGGAGGAAGGTGTGCCAGGGTGTGAGATGTGTGGGGTGTGTGATGAGCATTGAGCAGCTCAGCGTTGCTTCTGTCAAGTCTTAGATGTTATGTGGAGTTGTCTCAGTGAAACAAGTTGAACCTCCAGCCTGTACTGTACTTAAAAAAAGCAAAGCAGTGCAATACAAACAACAACACAGAGTTACAAATTGAATAAACAAACGTACAGTAAAAAGTCTATATACAGTGTGTGCAAATGTAGAAGAGTAGGGAGGTAAGGCAGTAAATAGACCATAGTAGCGAAGTAATTACAATTTAGCAAATTAACACGGGAGTGATAGATGGGCAGAGGATGATGTGCAAGTAGAAATACTGGTGTGCAAAAGAGCAGAAAAGTAAATAAAAACAATATGGGGATGAGGTAGGTAGTTGGATGGGCTATTTACAGATGGGTTGTGTACAGCTGCAGCGATCGGTTAGCTTCTCAGATAGATGAGGCTTAAAGTTAGTGTGGGAGATATAAGTCTCCAACTGCAGCGATTTTTGCAATTCATTCCAGTCATTGGCAGCAGAGAACTGGAAGGAAAGGTGGCCAAAGCAGGTGTTGGCTTTGGGGATGACCAGTGAGATATACCTGCTGGAGCGCATGCTACGGGTGGGTGTTGTTATGGTGACCAGTGAGCTGAGATAAGGCGGAGCTTTACCTAGCAAAGACTTATAGATGACCTGGAGCCAGTAGGTCTGATAACGAATATGTAGCGAGGGCCAGCCGACGAGAGCATACAGGTCGCAGTGGTGGGTGGTATATGGGGCTTTGGTGACAAAACGGATGGCACTGTGATAGACTGCATCCAGTTTGCTGAGTAGAGTGTTGGGGGCTATTTTGTAAATGACATCGCCGATGTCGAGGATCGGTAGGATAGTCAGTTTTACGAGGGTATGTTTGGCAGCGTGAGTGAAGGAGGCTCTGATTCGAAATAGGAAGCCGATTCTAGATTTAATTTTGGATTGGAGATGTTTAATATGAGTCTGGATGGAGAGTTTACAGTCTAACCAGACACCTAGGTATTTGTAGTTGTCCACATATTCTAAGTCAGAACCGTCCAGAGTAGTGATGCTAGTCAGGCAGATGCGGGCAGCAATCAGTTGAAAAGCATGCATTTAGTTTTACTAGCGTTTAAGAACAGTTGGAGAGAGAGAAGAGAGAGGAGAGAAAATAGAAGAAATAGGAGAGAGGAGAGAGAGAAGAGAGAGAGGAGAGAGAGGGGAGAGACAGGAGAGAGGAGGGATAGGAGAGAGAAGGGAGAGGAGAGAGAAGAGAGGGGAGAGAGAAGAGAGAGAGAATAGAGAGAAGAGAGAGACAGGAGAGAGAGGAGAGACAGGAGAGAGAAGAGAGAGGAGAGTGAGGAAAGAAGAGAGGAGAGAAGAGAGGAGAGAGAGGAGAGTAAGAGAGGAGAGAGAGGAGAGAGAAGAGAGAGAGGAGAGAGAGAGGAGAGAGAAGAGGAGAGAGAAGAGAAGAGAGGAGAGAGAGGAGAGAGATGAGAGAAGAGTGGAGAGAGAGGAGAGGAGAGGAGAGAGGAGAGAGGGGAGAGAGGAGAGGAAAGAGAGCAGAGGAGAGAGAGGAGAGGGGGGAGAGGAGAGGAGAAAGGAGAAAGGAGAGAGCAGAGAGAGAAGAGAGAAGAGTGGAGAGAGAGGAGAGAGAGAGAGGAAAGAGAGCAGAGGAGAGAGAGGGGAGGGGAGAGAGAGGAGAGAGGTGAGAGGAGAGGGGCTGGTGTACAGCATTGGAGAAGTGGTTATAAGACTGTTTCTTAAAGAAGTTGAAAAAGGGGAAGTTGCCATGGTACAGTACAAGTCAAAAGTTTGAACACTACTCATTCACTACCCTACTCATTCAAGGATTATTTTGTATTATTTTATATTTCTACATTGTAGAATAATAGTGAAGACATCAACACTATATGAAATAACACATATAGAATCATGTAGTAACCAAAAAGGTGTTAAACAAATCAAAATATATTTTATATTTCAGATTCTTTAAAGTAGCCACCCTTTGCCTTGTTGACAGCTTTGCACACTCTTGGTATTCTCTCAACCAGCTTCTGGAATTATTTCCCAATAGTCTTGAAGGAGTTCCCACATATGCTGGGCACTTGTTGGCTGCTTTTCCTTTACTCTGCGGTCCAACTCAACCCAAACCATCTTGAGGTTGGGTGATTGTGGAGGGCAGATCATCTGATGCAGCACCTGGAGGTGTGTTGGGTCATTGTCTTGTTGAAAAACAAATGATTGTCACACTAAGCGCAAACCAGATGGGATGGTGTATTGCTGCAGAATGCTGTGGTAGCCATGGTGGTTAAGTGTGCCTTGAATTCTAAATAAATCACCGACAGTCTCACCAGCAAAGCACCACCACACCATCACACCTCCTCCTCCATGCTTCACGGTGGGAACCACACATACGGAAATCATCCGTTCACCTACTCTGTGTCTCACAAAGACAAAAATCTCATATTTGGACTCATCAGACCAAAGTACAGATTTCCACCTGTCTAATGTCCATTGCTCGTGTTTCTTGGCCCAAGCAAGTCTCTTCTTCTTTTTGGTGTCCTTTAGTAGTGCTTTCTTTGTAGCAATTCAACCACAAATGCCTGATTCACGCAGTCGCCTCTGAACAGTTGATGTTGAGATGTGTCTGTTACTTGAACTCTGTGAAGCATTTATTTGGGCTGCAATTTCTGAGGCTGGTAACTCTAATGAACTTATCCTCTGCAGAATACGTAACTGTGGTTACCTCTTGCTTATTTGAGCTGTTCTTGCCATAATATGGACTTGGTCTTTTACCAAATAGAGCTATCTTCTGTATACCACCCCTACCTTGTCACAACACAACTGATTGGCTCAAACGTATTTAGATGGAAAGAAATTCCACAAATTAACTTCTAACAAGGCACACCTGTTAATTGAAATGCATTCCAGGTGACTACCTCATGATGCTGGTTGAGAGAATACCAAGAGTGTGCAAAGCTGGGTTCAAGGCAAAGTGTGGTGTAAGGGAGTGCGTAACTGGCGGCAGGGAAGTCAGGCGCAGGAGAGAAAAACTGGGTAATCAACGGAGCGGTTTTATTCATAAAACCACCGGAAACCGCAACAATAAACAAATGGGTGCAAAACCCGTCGCGCACCAGCGAAAACGTGCACATGCACTTACAATAAACAATTCCGCACAAAGACATGGGGGGAACAGAGGGTTAAATACACAACATGTAATGAGGGGTATTGAGACCAGCTGTGTGAGAAGACAAGACAAAACAAATGGAAAATGAAAAGTGGATCGATGATGGCTAGAAGACCGGCGACGCCGACCGCCAAGCACCGCCCGAACAAGGAGAGGAACCGACTTTGGCGGAAGTTGTGACAGGTGGCTCCTTTGAAGAATCTCAAATATAAAATACATTTGTTTAACACTTTTTTGGTTACTACATGATTCCATGTGTGTTATTTCATACTTTGATGTTTTCACTATTATTCTACAATGTAGAAAATAGTAAAAATAAAGAAAATCCCTTGAATGACTAGGTGTATCCAAACTTTTGACTGGTACTCTATAATTAAGCGTTAAGGCCCAAAAGGGTGTGGTATTTTGCCAATACACCAAAGCGAAGGGCCGTTCTTAAGCACGACGCAAAGTGGCGGTTTATTGGCCATATATCATGAACCCCTGAGGTCCCTTATTGCTCTTATAAACTGGTTACCAACCTAATTCGAGTCGTAAAAATAAATGTTTTGCCATACCCATGTCATATGGTCTGATATACCACGGCATTCAGCCAATCAGTATTCAGGGCTTGAACCACCCAGTTTATAATTGAGTCTGTTCCAGCCTCATACACTCATTGCACAAAACATTAGGAACACCTTTCCATGACAGACTGACCAGGTGAATCCAGGTGAAAGCTATGATCCCTTATTGATGTCAATTGTTAAATCCACTTAAATCGGTATATTTGAAGTGGAGGAGGCATGTTAAAAAAGGAATGTTAAGCCTTGAGACAATTGAGACATGGATTGTGTATGTGTGCCATTCAGAGGGTGAATGGGCAAGACAAAAAAGTAAGTGCTTTTGAACAGGGTATGGTAGTAGGTGCCAGGCACACTTGTTTGTATCAAGAACTGCAACACTGCTGGGTTTTTCAAACTCAATAGTTTCCTGTGTGTATCGAGAATGGTCCACCACCCAAAGGACATCCAGCCAACTTGACACAACTGTGGAAAGCATTGGAGTTAACATGTGCCAGAACGCTTTCGACACCTTGTACAGTCCATGCCTTTAAAATTGAAGGCTGTTCTGAGGGCAAAAGGGTGTGCAACTCAATATTAGGAAGGTGTTCAGTGTAGTTTGTTTCCTTGTTTGTGGAAATGCTGAATGGGCTACTACAACTGATAAGAATATAGTGCTGCAAAATGAGCAAGCAAATACATCCTCTCAATCAATCAAATGTATTTATAAAGCCCCTTTTACATCAGCCGATGTCACAAGGTGCTCCTTTCTCCTTCTGTCCTTCTCTCTCTTTTCTCACCTGACCTATTTTCTAATCCAGGAGGTGTGTGTGATGGAGAGGAAAAGGAGGAAATGTTTTTTCTGTGTCCTAATTTGATGTTAGCTATTGCTGCCCTCACACCTGAGCCTCAGCACAGCCCAACACATCACAGTCCAGCACAGTCCAGCACAACACAGCCCAGCACAGTCCAGCCCAGCACAGTCCAGCCCAGCACAACACAGCCCAGCACAGTCCAGCCCAGCACAACACAGCTCAGCACATTTCAGCACAGCCTATCCCAGCACAGCACAGCATAGCACAACACAGCCCAGCACAGTCCAACACATCACAGCCCAGCATAGCATAGCATAACACAGTCCAACACAGCCCACCACAGTCCAACACAGCCCAACACAGTCCAGCACAGTTCAGCACAGCCTAGCCCAGCACAGCATAGCACAGCCCAACATGGCCCAGCACAGCCCAGTGCAGCCCAAAAAATATTACAGCCCAGCACCACCCAACACAGCCCACACCGCCCAACACAGCCCACACCGCCCAGCACAGCCCAACACAGCCCTATTTACTACTTTTTAGCTACTTTGGAACTACTTAGCATGTTAGCTAACCCTAACGCTAACCCTCACCTTAACCCTAACGTAACCCTAACCCCTAGCCTAGCTAACGTTAGCCATCTAGCTGTTGTTAGCCACAACAAATTGGAATTTGTAATATATCAGGTGTTTTGCAAATTCGGAACATATTCGAATTGTAATTTATATCATATGAAATGGATGATGGACATCCACAAATGAATACATACCATATAAAATGTAACATATCATACTAATTGGAGTGTCTCGGATTTACATTTAGTATGTTACGTCTAGTCCTGAGACCAGGTTGGCCCAACACAGCCCAACACAGCACGTACAGTAACTTCATTCATCTACTGATCAGATCAGAGTTTCACTATAGGATTAACTGTGTGTGAAGGGTTAACATGCTGCCAGCCTGGCTCAGTCAAACTACTGGGAGGACAGGGGTAAACCCCTATGCAAAGAGAGATGAACACACACACAGTGATGGGCAGGCTGAAGCTGTGGTGTTGGGGTGCAGCTGTCTCAGAGCGCTGAGGTGAGGCCTTCCACTTCACTGGAGCAGAACAGTGGTCACACAAACACACATGCACACAAAATACACACACACACACACACACTGGACAGAGTTCACACGTGTATTTATTTCAGTTTCAGTTGAGCTCAGCACACTTCATCTCTCTCCACCCCAGAGAAGTCTTCAATCAACTCAACTCTCCACTTAACAATCACTCTACTGTAGACAATAGGCACACACACACACACACACTAAATCAAAAGCTATTTTCTTTGCTCTGATTGGTAATTCATCTTGTGAACTGCAGCTTTGGTCTGAGCTGTTTTAGGACGTTTGTGTGTGTGTGTTTGTGTGCGTGTGTGTGTTTGTATGTGTGTGTGTGTGTGTTTGTGTGCGTGGGTTTGTTTGTATGTGTGTGTGTCTTGATGGAGGTTTCCTGGCAAGTGTGTGTGTGTCTTGAGTGAAGAATGTCAAACAGGAAGCGCTCCTCCCGGGTAAAGTGATGTCATCGCTAGCAGCTTCCTGTTTCAGAAGTTCCATCTCTGCTTCCCTCCATCCCTCTCCCTCTCTCCCTCTCTCACTCCATACCTACATCTGCCTCTGTCTCCCTCCATCCCTCTCTCTCTCTCTCCCTCCATCCCTCTCTCCCTCCATAAATACATCTGCCTCTTTCTCCCTCCATAAATACATCCGCCTCCCTCTCCCTCCATAAATACATCTGCCTCTTTCACCCTCCATACCTACATATGCCTCACTCTCCCTCCATCCCTCTCTATCTTTCTCTCCCTCCATCCATCTCCCTCTCGCTTGCTGGCTCATCGCTATGCAGACAGACCTTCCCTAAGGTGCTGGTCGCTTCACAGCACTGACCTGCAAATACACACACACACACACACACACAGACACACACACACACACACACACACACACACACACACACACACACATACAATGACCTGCAGTTCAGTGCATGTGTTTGGTCTGGGGGACTGATGGGGAGAGTTGTGATTGACAGGTGAGAGTTGGGAGGTCGAGGCTGTTTTAAATCATCCCAGCCCACCTTGCTCTCTCTCTCTCTCTCCCTCTCTCTCTCTCTCTCTATAAGTAAAACTCCCCTTCTCTGAAGTCCACTCCTTAATCATTGTTCTTTCACTTTCATTTTACCTCTCACCTTTCTTTCGTTTGTGTTGTGTGTTGGGAAAGAAGGGGTGTATCAGACCAGAGCAGAGCTGGAGAATGAAGGGGTGTATCAGGCCAGAGCAGAGCTGGAGAATGAAGGGGTGTATCAGGCCAGAGCAGAGCTGGAGAATGAAGGGGTGTATCAGGCCAGATCAGAGCTGGGAATGAAGGGGTGTATCAGGCCAGATCAGAGCTGGGGAATGAAGGGGTGTATCAGACCTAAATTAGTAAATCTGATGTTCCAGTTCTCTAAGCCTGTCCGAGATCCAAGAACTATTTAAATCACTGATGTCTCTCCTTTCTTCTGATGTGAATTGAGAGTGTGATTGTCTACTGCTGCTAACACCTGGAGAAACAGACA